>NC_092861.1:35663462-35700308 GCF_032062135.1 Pyxicephalus adspersus | reverse complement strand
TTAAAAAAAAAAATTTCATGAAAACCTGTGACGCTTTTGGAACAGAAATCTAGAAATCAGTGTAACGCTCAGGTGGTTAAAAAATGTTTATTAGTTGGCAAATGTTTTCATCCCTGGATCAGATCCATTCCAGGTTTTCTGGATAACCAAGGTTCTCCCATGATAGTCAATCCTCTCCAGTCCTAGGGAACTTTAATGAATCAAGTCCATTGCCAGTGGTGACAGGCTTAAAATCCCTATTAAAAAATAATTTGGTATAAATGATAAGAGCATTACCCTAAATTATGCAAATCAAGAACAACATACATTTAGCTTTGAGCATATTTAACCCAATTTAAATGTGAGCAAACAATCCTATTGTTATTATTATTATTATTATTATTAATAATAATAATAATAATCTTTGTTATAATACACATAATACCACAATGTAGGTTTTCTGTATTTTTTTTCATAGATTTTTCATCAGGTAATTGACTTTTCCTTTGTGGCCCCTAGGCACAGTGTCTTCATTTTCATAGTGCAGCCTCAAGCCCAGATGTACTATTATGCTTCTGAACTCTTAACTGTGACATCTAATATTCACATTGTTTCATTTTATAATTAGTACCACATTGTAATTGATTACAATGAAAAAAATATGTGAACTGTTTAATCTGACAAATGATTTGGATTTCTATCCATTGATTCAGAAATGTACACAGTCATGCCACAGTAAAACTATGTATGGCAAGGGAGGGAACCTGGTTTTTATTTGCCATAATTTATCAAGTTTTACATTTACAAGTTTCCATCCTTCTGCCCTGTGAATGTACAGTGAAAGGATAAGTGGCAGACTGTTGCACTCATCTTTCCGGCAGCATGTTGCTTGCTGGTAAATGAGCTATGCAGAGCTGCTGACAGTTCTTGTGCTGCTCCCTCTCTAAGCTCTGCTGTACAGGAACTACAAGAACATAATACAAAGTCAAATCCAGACCCTTAAACTGTTTACATTCTAAAAATAAAAAAAATAATCTAAGGATGAATGCAGAGCTCGGCTTCATTAATTCACAACTTTTAAAACTGCCTGGAGTTAATCTTTCAATACAGAAACCACAATATCATATATATCAGCACTTTATTTTATTCCAGGCATCACATAAATGAGAGCTTGATTTATACATCTTATCAGGTAATATTTAATGCAAATACCAGGAAACCAATCTTCATCTTTCCTGTTTTTTAAAGGAAAGTACACAAAAGGAAAGCTTTGAACTTTATCTTTGTGTAAATGAAACTGATCTCCTATTACACCATTCCAATGCCAGAGGAAAGACATCCTTACAGGATTTGCAATTATTCATTTAATCTATGATAAGTGGCAGTGAGGAAAAGGCCATGAATGGAAGTGTGAAAGCACCTTTTCATGTTTACACATTATTATTTAATGTTCTACTGGAATTCAACTCCATTGGTAAAACTGCCAGACTTGGCAGATCATTTAAAAGCTTACGGGATTATCAAACCAGTCATTTAAAATGACATTTTCACTGCCTAAATATTTGTCTATGAAATGGGTTGTATGGTACAGGATCTGGCAACGTGCTATGGGGTTCTACATGCTGTGGAAACACCACCGTTCCTCCATAAAGCTGTCAAAGCTCCTCTTAATGAAACATATAAAAAAATAAGATGATGTTTGCCACGGCTCAGCAAGCTAATTCGCTCAGAGTTTTTCCTGTCGAGTTTTCCTATTAGCACTTTAATCAATTCGTCTTTTAAGGAGCATGGCAGAATGCTTGCTTTTGGAACACCAGCAGGTAACGTAAGAAGGTGTTTAATTTCCAGGTATTCTATTCATTTGTATAAACATAGAAATATGGGTTCAGTCATGTAGAAATATGCATGTGACTGTGAGTTTGTGTTCCGTGAACCACTTTTCTGCTAAGACTGCATGAGTGGTTATAGTGTGGTAGTACCTCACATTACAGAATAGCACTGCTTTCTTAATTATTGTCCTAAAGTTTCATTTCTTTTTTTATGGAGAAATTTAATATATTTTAAAGTAACACCTTTCTTTCAATTCTTACAAAAACACAGGTTTTCTCAAGAAAAATTAGATCTGAAAATGTAGCACGTATTTTTAAGAGAATGTGGTGTTCTGCATTAAAATACGCTTGCCAAGCATTTTATAAATAAGTAAAAGGTCATTTCTAAAAATAGCAGATTTGGAAAAAGGAGAGATTATCTGATTGTCTAAAGGTGTCCTTTAAAGGGTAAGTGAATACTTTTTTATTTTGTTTTATTTTTGTAAAAAAGAGGAAAATAATTTTAGAGATACATGGTAACATATAATAAAAAAAAAAAAACGACATGTCCATGATACTTAAATCTCCCACTCCCAATCCCACCATGTACTCTCTTCTAACTCATCAGTGGCTTAAGAAAACATCTAAACATCCTTTTACTCTGCTAAGGTGAAAGTGATGCTCCAGTACTGAGCCATCTCTTTAGTTTATTGGAACTGGTTTTCACAAGGGACCTGGTTGGCAGACTGAACTAAGTAAACAGTGTTAACAAGAGAAAAAATGCAGAATGGGTTAGAAAATAGTAGGAGATTCGAAAGTTAAATATTTACCCAAAGATTTAAAAAGACCCCTCATCTGACTATTTTTTCTACTTCCAAATTGTATTATTAACCAAAAAATACTGTGATTTAAGAAACAAAGGGAATGAACAGACATTTTTTTTACTCAACAACAATCTTCTTACATATTACATGATGTTGGGCATTCCCATCTTGGAAATTATGTCAGTATGATGTCAGCAGCCCCAGCAGACTCTGAGTTATCACACAAGTGGCACTCCATCGTATTCTCCTAAGCTACATACAAGTTTTTAGGGATGTGGAATGAGCTTCTATTGGTATCAGTGACACTGCTATCTCCTGGTTTACTTCCTATTTGTCTGACTGCTCCTTTCAAGTTTAATTTATTGGTAATTCCTCCTCTCCATTTCTCCTCCCTGTTGGTGTTCCCCAAGGGTCAGTTCTTGGACTCATGCTGCCTGTCAGCCATCTCATCATGGATGTCTGATGACCGATTCCTGAAACCCAACCTGGATAAAACAGAACTCATCATCATCCCCCCCTCAAATTCCAAATCTCCCCCTGACATATTCCTAACGGTCAACAACACTGTTATTCGGCCCTCTCCTCAGGCACGTTGTCTCGGCATCACCCTCGACTCTGCCCTCTTATTTACCCCCCATATTCAGAACATTTCCAGGTCCTGACACTTTCACTTGCGCAACATCTTCAAAATCTGCCCCTACCTGTCCCCTGAAACCACCAAACTCCTTGTACATGCTCTTATCATCTCTTGTCTGGACTACTGTAACATCCTCCTCTCTGGTATTCCACTAACCCGACTCTCTCCTCTACAATCTTATGAATGTTACAGCCAGACTCATCCATCCTTCCCTCCGCTCCTCTTCTGCTGCATCTCTTTGTAGTTCTCTTCACTGGCTTCCATTTCACCTTAGAATCAAATTTAAGCTCCTGTGCTTTGCCTTCAAATCCCTACACAGTTATTGTCCCACTTACATCTCTGACATGGTTAAAAAATACTCCCCCTGCCGCTCCTCCAATGACCTACTACTGACTTCCTCAATCATAACCTCATCACAGGAACAACTCCAAGACTTGTCTAGAGCTGCCCTGACTCTCTAGAATGGTCTTTCCCTTCCTACTCAGCTTGCTCCTACCTTCTGCTCTTTTAAAAATCACTCAAAACAGCCTTTTTCAGACTAGCCTACCCATCTTCTTCTGTCTCCTAAAACTGTCACTACTTCCCATCACTCCATATCTCCCCTCCTATTTTGTGAGACTTTCCCCACCTCATAGATTGTAAGCTCCTCGGGGCAGGTTTCTCTGTCTGCGTCACTGTCTGTAACTGTAATTTGCTATCCCTATTTAATGTACAGCGCTGTGTAATATGTTGGCGCTATATAAATCCTGTTTATTATTATTATTATTATTATTAATAATAATAATAATAAAGTGGGGAGATGAAGATCCAGCACAGAGTCATTTGTCACTCTTATAAGAAGAGAGGTCTATTTTATGGGAATAGGTAGGCACTGGTTCAAGGTTTTGACTTTTCCTAAAATAGTCAGTTTTGTTCCTCTGTGTTGTTATGCACTTTCCTAATGGAGTAAATACCTACTAATACAGTGTATTGTGCTGATTTTTTTCAACATAATTCAACAGACAAACATCTTCATATAAACAATGCCTAGATGTAAAGATGATATATTTCAACAAATGACGCAATTAAATAATAGACTTTTAGAATGTTTTTTCACATAATATAAATTACATGGACAAAGAAAGTGCATCTTTAAATTTCCCACCACTCTTAACCAGTTAAAGTTAAATTACCATCAATTAATCCAGATGGTGCCAATTACTAAAAACCCATTTAGGAATTCTGAAGAATTATGTAGATGGAACAAATATTGAGGGTCTGGTGTTTTTTTTCACTGTTGGTGTGTATGGTGTCAACATACACCATATGGCCTTTTTAGAGCCCTTAAAATAAAGGTTACAAATGTTTTTGAGTCATTCTACTGTAAGGAATTGATTTCAAACAGGTAATTTGACCTAACAAATACAGTAAAAGAGCTAACCGTTCATAAAGGTTTTCAGAGAATCTCTAAGAATACCAATATTACATCACAGGATCTACTAATTTATGCATATGAATTGGAAACAGATTGTCCCAGTTTAGGAGGTGTGCCATGAAAAAAAAAACCTTAGTTGATAACAAAGAAAATTAAAGCAAGATTACAATTGTCCATTTACCTAATACATCATTGCAGGGGAAAAAAACCCTTACCAACGTTAAAACAGGGTGGTGTAATTGTTATGGATTTTGTTTGCTTCAAGGCTTGCACAGCTTACAGTCATCAAATATAAATTTTGCAATATATTGCCCATCCACCTGAATGGATTGGCTGAGCAGTACTAGATCTGTTTTTGACTATGACTGTCATTGACAAGTATAGTAATGTTGGATCTAAACTGGAATTCCTAAGATTCTGGGTTTCAATCCAAGGTCAGAAAAGCTTCAATCTGAATCAAAATCGATTCCAATCAGACAACCATTGAATGTCAGCTTGTGGGACCAAGGGTGTACTTACTTTTTCCATAGTAACCGATAGTTTTTGTTGATAGTTTATTTGACAAGGTTATTGAAATGGCAAAATTTTTCCAGTTTCTCTTTCAAATATATTAAAAAAAAAATGTCTATTAAGTGAAATTACTTACTGTCCTCAATTCAAAATGCAGTATTAAACCTTTCAATAACACCAACCTCTCCATGACAGTCTGTTGAAAACCATATTAAAATGGGTGTAACAAAGCATGTGGTTTGAGTTTCCATTTTTTTTTAATTTATGTTTAACTCTATAGTTAGGCTTTTTTAGGAAAGAAATATATTAACAATCACTCTTTGTTCCACATTAAGAGAGTCCCCTTCTAACTCACTTCCAGAAGCTTTATACCCTGGTAGCACCTAATTTTGGCAAGGTCAAAAAGAGCTTTGTGTCATGTGTACGTAGACAGATAGCGTTCAAAGTCCATTAAAAGTTTGAAGAGTCTGTGCCATAGCTCACTTGATTTTAGCAAGCTGGGCATTAAATTGCTAAGCAATAAATTTCCTAGTAGACAATACACAGAGGTACAGTTAAAATCAAAATGAAACTTTTAATCATTACCTATCGACACCCAAAAAAAAATCTGTAATTTTAGAGCTTCACTTTATAAGACAGTCAGATTTTCCACATTTCTTTCTAACAGGCATTCATCACCATGGGTTGAACTAAATAGATTTGCACATCATGATATAATAAATGTTCTTTTCTGGGTACAGGAGCTAAATATACTTCAAGACTATAGACTGAGTTTGTCTTAAAACAAATGTTTATGGCATGGCTGTTCATAATCCTGATGGCATTCACTGATCTGAAACAATTGTCAACCAACACAAATCATGTAGAGTGTCATTTTATAATTTTATAATGGATAGAATATATTGTGCTGAGGAATAGCTGGCTTTATCTCTTTAGTCAGTTTATATTAAATCTCACTGATGTATGATATCTACATACAACCTTAATGTAATAATAGGCAGATCCTTTATATTGCATTCAGCATACCAGAACATTGTCTTTTATAGTAATCATATTTTTTATAAATAATAATAAATAAGCTTAACAAGAAGAGAAAATAAAATCAGTATTCCACATAATGCTGAAAATACATTTTCAAGAAAACTGGGAGTGAGATACAAATTTTGGAATTTCGTGCAGTGCCCTTTACTGATATTTAGCACTGTGCCACCATCAATAAAATATTATGGCATTATTTGTGGCAATGTTCTCTATGGTAGGAGTGATGTATTACCTTTAGTTTGTCTTTCAGTAGTCACATTCATCTGATAATCTCACTTTCTGTTACTTGGTTCCTTTGCACTCAATAGTATTGAACCTGCCCCCCTACTTTTCCATTTTGTGCATCCTCGTCACTGCTAGCAGAGACAAACTTTAAATAATAGAGCATTAACTATAAAATGCTTGCAAGAACTGTCAGCTTTTGAAAATTCTGATTATACTGCAGGCAGTATATTGTAAATTCTTTTTACCAGGACGGGCCTGGGGACATCCACGTTGACTGGGAGTTATTGATCGTCTACCTTATTACACAGGAGAAAGAGAACCATCTTCAGAGTTGACATGACTGGACCTGTATAGTGTTGGCTTGGTCTCTCAAATCTCTAAGTTATTTTTTACCAGCATACAATGAATCTGATTAGGGATGAAAAAATTACTGAACATGTAAGCGAGAGCGGCCTTCTGATTTGCCGAGAGGTCAGTCTCTCGCCGAACAGGAGGATTCCTCCTCCGATCCTCTGCGATCCCTGGGCACTAGAGGTTTATTAACCTCTAGTGCCCCAGGGATTGCACATTCTTCTTAATGAATGCAGCTGAATGCAGCTCTGGGAATCCTCCTGTTTTAATTTCTTCTTCCGATGGTTTTGCGAAATCGGTTAGCCGAAATTTCACTGAACCATTGGAATTTTCGTGAAAATGGCAGAGGCATTCTCGCTCATCCCGAAATCTGACAAAAATCAGCTCTTTAGGATCAAATAATCCAGTTGGCAATTGCTGGAACATACTTTTTCTCCCATAGCCCAAGGTGCAATATAATGTTATTTGGGTTACAGTAAAATAATAAGGTCTCAAAATGGTTGTTACTTCCATAGCCCTCATTTTAGAACCGTTGTGGAGGCTCACTGAAATGAAAATACATGGTTACTTTGGATTATCTTCTTAAGCTTGTGGCAACGTAGGTCTTCTTGAAGCTGGTTGACCTGGTATTGATGTTACTTTAGTTCTGGGTAAGTTGACCCACGGGTATCAGGTTTCTAAAGCACAACTAGCTTATCTCCAATGTGTTCCAGTATGAACTGGCCTTGTAAAGGAAACTAAACAGTACTGGACTGTATAAAATAAAATAAGACAGCATTTTGACTTTAACATGCACAGCCAAAATGCTTACTTGGATTAGCATTAGCAGTTTAGTGAATGATTTCACATGTTGTCTTGAGTAGTTGTTTCACAGCTCGAACAGCAACACCAGGAATTAAGATGGTAATTATATCCTTACTTCTAGTATATTATCCATTACTGCTGTCAAGAACTCTTGAGTTTTGAATTAATTAACTGTACTTCATAAAACTCAGCTGGGGTAAGAAATGGTGATACGCATCCACTGCCTGGCCCGTTTTAAATCCCTGTATGTGAACCTGTCCTGTGAACTGTTATTACTGCTTCATTTTTATCACTAGTAGCACAACTGCATTAGCAGACAGCAAAAAGCCACTTTCTCCTCCCCTTCATACTTCCAACTCCAACAAAAGTGTTTTTCTGTTCATTGTGAAGTGGTACTTGTTGAAGGAGAAGCTGAAGCACAAGGTATATCCTTTGAGAGTTAGGAGACTGCGGTATAAGCTTCATTATCATGCGAATCGATCTCAGTCTGAGAAGCTTTCATAACTGCCACATTAAATCACACGCCAACAGCAAGCCTAAGGAGACAGACACATTGCATGGCAGGCATACTAAAGTAGCTGGTAGCCATGACTGTTCTCTTAGCATGGATACATAATAATTTTACCATTAGAATGGTATTTCTAGTATAAAATACTCTCTTTTCTTCTTGCTATCCATATTTTGGTATTATCATATTCTAATCATACTGGTGCATCCTTTGAGCATGGATGGATTTAGTCAAGGATGTTGTTTACATGGCTTATAAGAGGGGTTTACATAGAAAAAATCTTACACAGTGGGTGTAGAATCCTCTTAGAAACACCTGTTAAACTGCAAGCCATTTGGAAAGCTTTTGTAACAGATCTGATATCTTAAGAGATTTTGAGTGTCTTATTCTCTCATAAGGATTAGCCCTAAGATCAGGAGGTCCTAAATTGCACACTTGTGTGTGAGCAGGCTTATAATAAGCACTGGATTTGAAGTATTTGGTTTTCTTTTTTAATTTTAACTTTGGATTTCATATGGTTTGAATGTCGGCTTTTGCATTGTAAACACAGAATGGTATTTTGAAAGATAGACCATTTCAAATAAACCATACATACTGAGAGTTGCTAGGAGCATTCCAAGCATCTCCAATGAGTAGACAGACCGTTTATGCCTTATATAAAACTTTTCTTGCATCTTTAATATGCTATATATTTTTAACTGTTTGGACAAAATGCCCTTGAAAGGCATGTATAAGGATATGACTTGTTTAATAATCATAACATCCCTTTTTTTATTCTGTTAGCCAGATCTACACTGAAAGGGAACATTATTCACATTGCTGTCACTGACTCTTTTGAATTTAGTTGCTTCTACCAAGAACACTGCTTTAACGTAGTCACTCCAAATATTAAATCTGAGCCACAGTAGTTATAATTAATCTCTATAGTGGTTGCTGCTGTCAGTACACATTGACAGTGCTCTAATTTCAGCTGTCTGGGGATCAATTACTTTTGTATTTTAGGGCATACTCTTTGTAGTTAAAGGAAAGATGACAAATAACAAAACCACCGATGTGCACTTATCTTAATATCCGTGGGTAAAGAAGTTTGTGTATAAGAAAATTAAGAAATTAAATGCAGATAGAAAAATTAGATTAAGAAGCTATAAATGCAGACCTAAAGCTCTCTTCCCTGATTGTTCCTAAAATCAATACAAAATACTAAAAACACTATTGCTAAAACCCCCCCAATAAAGCATGTTTCGGTTTGCCCTATCTAGAACATAGGATCTGCAAAAGTTCTAAGTGCACTTAAAAAAGAACTAAAACTGGTCCATAAAATAATTCAGTGTATGATAACAGACTAATTTTCTTATTATTGTGGGCTGAATGTGCATCAGGTTATGTATATATACAAAGGACTGTTTAGAAGTCAGATGACTTAAACTTAAACAACCCTTCCATACAGTAACTGGTAACCTAATTTTTCTCTTCTTTGATAGTACTGTAATACAGTTTGGTCCCCTCATGCCTCTCAGTAAATTGGACAATGGTCAGCTATGGAAGGCAACGAAATCTGGTTTCAAAGCTTGGATTAAAGTATGTGAATAATTAAATAAATATACCCTGATCACAGATTCATAATTAAAGATCTATAAAAATTCAGGTGGGTATCTGATATTAATACTAATATTGGAAAAATAATATAACCTGTGAATACAATACTATGAAAAACTGAATTGTTTCTATAAGGCTTTTTTTCACACTAAGCTGATATTTGCTGATGTTAGTATATGGCATGTAGCACCGAACGCTGTAGCCATAGCCTATTGTTAGGCCAGGAATTATGTGTCTATGCAGTATGGATAAGATGACCGAGCTGTGTAGAACTCAGAGAAGAGTATTGCCAGGCAGAAGGATGTTTGTCTCTGTTACAGTGCAGACAACAGTGATGTATTTACAAGCAGCACAGCAGACATTTATGTCTTTTCAAAAAATGACTTGTCAAACAAGTACGGTATGCCCGAGAGCAAGTGCTTCTATTTATTTATCTATCAACTTGAGATTTTGAAAGTAATATAACCAAAAATGTAGGAACTTTTAATCTTATCAGAATCCTTATACTTCAGTACTGTCTGGGAGGGGATAGCAGTAACAAAAAAAAAGTTTGGGGTCATTAATTTTATGAAATGCTCATTCTAATAATTAAATTGCTGTGTTTGCTGTCAGTATCCCATAAAACAAGGTAGACACACTTAGAACAACCTAAAAAAACACATTCTGAAGCCAGACACAAGCCAGAACTCTTACACATAGTCTAATCTAATAAAAACATACAGCTTTGAACTCAAAGACTTTCCACAAGAGGCTCTTTGTAACAAATGTTAAAGTCTTTCCGCAAAATTATACACTGATATATCAAAGTTTTAGGAATAACAACACTTAGGGAAGATATTATCTTTTTGTTAGACATGTTCTAAGAACAACCCATGGGTGCAACTCTGTGGGTGTCTGCATCTTCCTGTACAGACATAACAGTTCACTGTAAAAAAGGAAAAAAGAACCACATTGTCAAAATCAAGTGTCACCATATTTGATTACATTGTGTCAATATACGTGTCTCTTATTTAAGCTGTATTTGCTGCAGTGGGCAACAAGTCACTTCTAAGTGAGTCAGATGCCTGTGTTGCCTACCAAAATGCTATGGCTCTGATTTCTACAACCCCTACTATTATTATTATTATTATTAATAAACAGGATTTATATAGCGCCAACATATTACGCAGCGCTGTACATTAAATAGGGATTGCAAATGACAGACTAATACAGACAGTGATACAGGAGGAGAGGACCCTGCCCCGAAGAGCTTACAATCTAGTAGGTGGGGGAATTTCACACACAATACTAGACACAGCAATGTTTCTCTGAGCATTGCATGGTCTGACCATGGGGTGAAATTGTTGGGACATCTACTCCTGGGATAATTGCTATCTGTTTTGAATGTTTTTCAACTGGTGAATAATCTTTAACATTGTAGAATATTGAATGGTAAATTAATATTAATATTAAAAAATAAATTGCTTGGAAATGGCCCCATAATGCTTCTCAGATTGATGGCAGCAGTAATTGCTTCTTTATAACCATCGCTTATGTGTTTTTTTTAGTATTGTGTTAACACACCTAAATGCTCCAAACCAGAAACTAAAACCAAGAAAAGGGAAAGGGGTATGAGCTCCAAAAAAGGACAGGGACACAAAGTCTAAGGAACCATGTGGTGTTCACCTGAGCATCTGACACATCAGTGCAGGCAAGAGGTACGGTTAGGTACAAAGACAGCTGGCACTCCTAGAGTCAGGAACAGGAAAAGGTTTAAGATGAGCAGTAAACAGACAAAGTCAGTATCGACCAGGAATTGGTGGCTAGAGAAGCAAATAAGAACAAATTGACAATGCAATATGTGATAATGAGGATCACAGGAACAAGCGGGGTCACAGAAGACACCAAGGATACAAAAGGTACAGAGAACCCGAGAGTCTCAAGGATTACAAAAGGCACAAGTTAAACTGCAGAAGAAGGATTGGCACCAGAATAGCAACACAATGCCCACACACGGAGAGTGCACTGCTGCACCTTTATTGACCTTAATGGCTGTACGAACTGGAAACACTAGATGCCAGGAGTGGAAAATATGACATTGCACATCTGTGACATTGTCACAATCTAGAATTTGGTCCTGAACAATGTGCAGCCATCACTGCAGGAGGAAAATACACAAGGAATAGATATAGAAAATGAGCAGCACAGTTGGGTGAAAAAAAGTTAAAATAGCATTTTATGGCACCAAATTGTTGATTTTATAGAGAACTTTAGCACACTAAATGTCCTCTATTTAGAGGCTAGATCTGCTTTAAGTTGCTTGTCATCTGTGGCTTTATGTTGTAAAACATTACTGTGTCTCTGGATTAGTTATGGAATGGTAGTTTTAATTAATCTGAGGATATGTCCTGTTACACCGCTGTGAAAAGTCACCACATTTATTTCCAGAGCTAGCCACTACAAAGACTTAGGTGTTAGAAAACCCCTTGCAGCTGACTTAGAATCTTTTCCTTTGGTTTTATAGTTCTTACTCTGCACTTTCCTTTATAACATTTTCCTAATTAAGCTGTGTATATTGAGGCCCCACATCAGTGACCTTCCTCTCCCTTCCTGTTGTCTGGATCACCTACTGTCTACCTTCAGGGATATTTCCCACAAGAAAATCATTAAAACAGCAACAGTGCACTGTTGAAAGAATTCATCTTGTTGGTCCAACTCTTGCCAGACCCCTGGCCCAAGGGCTAGTGTTCATTACTGTTCCTTGTAAAAAAAGAACTGTCTCCTGAGAAAGTAGGGACATGGAGTGTTTTCTCATACCCCAGGTTTATTTACCAGATTTCTGTGCTGTTTTTCACATGATCATACTGTATCACAAAATTCCTTCATATCATTCTATCTTCCCATTTATATATAAAAACAATATATATATACATTCAAAGCCTTTTTTAAAATTCCAGAAATAAAGAATATATGTTGGTGTGTGATTAAATGTTTAAAAAGGGAAATTATATTGTATCCAACGTTATTTCAGACAAAATGCCAAAACTACCATTTTTATTCTTTCTGTTGACAAATTAAATCATGAAAAGTATCTATTAGTTGTTGGCCTTTGGAACTTTTTAATTATCCCTTAAAATAATGAACACACTAGGGAGATATTTTCCACTAGGGATATAACATCATAAACTGTAGATATTTTTTTTTTTAATTAGCTAAGTTTAAGAGACAATGGATAACTATGCAGAGAAGATTTCTTAATTAAATAGGATACAACATACATATGGGCATTTCATCTATTTTCTATGTGGTAGGTAAACTAACAATGCAGCAATAGTCCGAAAAATAGCTAAGGAAAATTTTTGATTTTTGATTGTGTGCTCCCTTACTTGCATTCAAAAAAACAATGATGTTAAGGTATGAATTGTTTTTTCAGAGGTCTTCTTCTTAAAAGGAAGAGAGGAAAAAAGTAATCTAATCTAAACGGCAAAAAGGACAAATTATAACCTTCCAATTAGTAATTTTTTTTTAAATATTTGTAACAGTAGCACACATTTCAGGCAATGATTATATCATTTTTGGGATGGATATTGGCTATCACTGTAATGTCAAAAAATCAACCATATCAACCACTACTATATGTGACCTCACCAATGTGAGTATCTGACAACAGGCATCAGTGAGACACTGATTGGTGAATGTGGTGCATTCAGTTACAAAACCACAGGGAACTTACATACTGTTAATAAAAAGAAAGAATTATTATTATTATTATTATCATTTTTATTAAACAGGATTTATGTATTGACAACATATTATGGAGTGCTGTTCATTAAATAAGGGTTGCAAATGACAGACAGATACAGACAGTGACACAGGAGGTGGAGAGGACCTTGGCCTGAAGAGCTTACAATCTAGGAGGTGGGGGAAATATCACACTATAGGAGGGGAGATATGGAATAGTGGGAAGTAGTGAGGGCTTGGGAGGCAGATATAACAAAACTTCTTTTAATAAACAACACCAGTCAAAAGACAAAACATGCATCATATTTTTGTCTAAATAGAATAAAATTCTACAAAACAATACTGCCAAATGAACCCCATAGTGGCCCATAGTGAACATGTAGAAAATGCTCTGGTCCATTTGAGGTATACAGGTACAAGAATTAAAACTGTTAAAGTAAAAATGAATGTAAAGATATAGTAAAATGGTACAATATATTTATTCCATGTAGGTAATCCTATTCTTTGTAGTATGCTGAAATATTCAGTTAAGAAAAATCAGCAATTACCCTGACAGAACTGGGCCTGGCATTGGGTTAACAACATCAAGAAGGCTCCAAATATTTGTTTCAGTGTGGTCTAATGTGTATCTAAAAGCTATTACTTTTTCTGGTAGCTGCAGGCATATTTTTACAAGATTTTATTAATCTAGTTCTTACACCGATATATAAAAGTCTAGCCTGAGCTATTTTTACCCTATTAACTACCTGACCACAACATTTTCACATGGTGTATGTTTTTACTCTTCTTAGGCACAGCTTCTTTTTATAAATGAAAGTTTCCTGACCGGAGTTGCTAGACTTTACAGTCTGTATAATTAACTCATTTCATTTAAACATACATGCTCATACTTTTTGCACATTCATTAATTTGTTATATTGATGGGTATGGATCATGGCATGATTTATTAAAGGCTCTCCTAGACTGGAGAAGATAAACATTCATGAGTGAACCTGGGTCATTCATCAAACCTATAATGGATTTAGCTATTTGTTAGAAAATGTTATTAATTCCTGGACCAGATCCATTCCAGGTTTGCTGGATCATGCAGGTTCACTGATAAAAGTGTATCCTCTATATTTTGAAGAGCTTTAATAACCCTAATTAGTGTAAATATGTGCAAATCAGAACAGAGGTTAAGGCAGACATTAAGGCATGTAATGAACAGGAGGTGCTGCATGGCTTTGAGAGGAATCAGTCTCTAATAGCGGTGCCCCTTGCCTTTTTTATTCAGAAGTATTTCTGCTGGGTTAGTGGGTTTGTTCTGAGTTGTTGCAGCAGCTTGGCAGTTCAGAGTTTTTTGGGGGTCTCTGTAAACATGGATATTTAAATGCCCATCAGGTATTATGATGCTCTCTCCATGTGTATTTCTATTAGGGCTCAGCCCATTGATAAGACAAAACAAACACTCAAAGCTTGATAAAATGGGATGAAGGAATCCTCACAGGGGCTAACAATGCATTAAAAATGCACTATAGCAAACTATAATATAAATGTGTTTTCATGCATTGCCATTCACTTCTATGGGCCTCCCAACACGTTAATATGCAGGAATAAAAAAGGCATGAGCTTTTAATTGTGATCATCCTTTTCAGCATTTCAGTGCAGCTGGTCCAAGAGAAGCTGCATATTATTACTTTGGAGTATTTTGTTATCTAAAGTAGTTTTATCAGCTCCTAGTTATTTCATAGTTTTTTTTTTTCAGCATAAGGGAGCTGGACAGAGCTGACAACATTTTTTGCAATATCAGTGCTGTGTGGTCAGCCCACAAGAACTAATTAGGCATTCAGTGCATTTTTGGTCAATCAACATGTATTTAGTATTCTGTACTTGCAGTATTTTTAATGGAATACGACGTGGGAAAATGTGCATGAATTGCAAAAATGTATTGCAGATGCGTGAAAATGGATTCCTTACCACTTGAGGATCTACTATATTGTAAAGCTTGTCATTAAAATATTTTTTTGTGATAATGCTTTTAAAGCAGCACAGCGTCTCATAACTTATTTTGCATATGCTCCTTATCTGCGACATTAGTGTTGTGCTGAAATTAACAATTTCTATGTCAGAATTATGCAAGCAGTGACTTTATGGCATTTATAGAAATCCTTGATGATTTGAAAAAACCAGTGGGAGCTGCAGGAATTCGGTGGCATGCAAGTGAAAGGTGAAAGAGGTCAGAAGAATGTTGTTTGATATGGCAGGGGTATCAAGAATCAACTCCTGCACATTGTGGGGAACAAGTGGCTTAAAAAAAAAGAACAGATTGAAGTAAAGGTTGAACTAAATTTCACTCTATTTATGTTACTTTCTAAACTATAAGTCTGGGTAAATCCCTAAAACTTTATACTAAACTTAGCCTTACCAATTACATTTAACTCCCTTATTCCTGACATTTATTCCTTATTCTAACACTAATTACCTCCTGCACTAGAAGTCAAAGTTTTGCTTTCCTGGTTGCTGAATGCAGATTACCAATATATATATATATATATATATATATATATATATATACATTTTTTTTCAAATAATAAGGCTATTTTTCCATGACACTAAATGATGTAGTACAAACTTGATATACCCTGTGAAGATCTCTGAGACCTGCAAGACTATAACTTGAAGAATTTATTTCTGATAGGCACCTTGTGGTCACTATCCACTAGCAATTCAGTTAGAAATGAGAAGCAAGCTGTGAAAATCATTTTCATTGTATACCGGAAATGAAATACCCTTCTCTAGTTTCCAGCTTTGCTTCTTAAAGAATCGTGCTATGTGTTAGCAAATGTGACTGTTAAATCAATCAGAAAACTGAAAGTGCAGAAGTGATGTGCCAGGTGGATACTAGTAATAGAAAGAAAATCACCCCAGAACACACCATAAAAGACATTAGAGTGATGGGGTGCCAAGAAGTCATTTTTTGAAAGCAAATCATACACCAACTTTACTAAGGAAATCCCAACAGCCAAGTAGCAGAAGCAAAATGGCAGAAAAAAAGATTGTACAGCCTTAGAATAATATCTAAAATTTTAGTTCCTTTATTTTGTAAGAAGTGTATTGTGTTTAGAACCATTATTATGCTTTTAGATTTTTCTTATCAATATGTATTAAAAGGCAGCACCATCTTCCTTTAAACTATTGCTTCACTGCTAATTTATGTGGTCTGCTTCTGTTATTTTAAAATGCTCAGATGTTCATTTTAGCTTCCAAAGGATGATTTTAAAAGAAACATATAAGAGCTGTGGTTCAAGGCACATCTAAGATAAAAGTCACCCCCAGTCAAGTGCAAGTGAGATAGCAAGTTAACAATATTGAGAAGTATGCCCATGGTACTCTGTCCACCCTCATATTGTTTAAGGAATGTATTTGTATTATTAGTAAATATTCATCTCACTAGCTGTCCCTCAAAGGGGCTCACAATCTAATGTTTCTACCATAGTCAAATGTCATAGCACAGTCTAAGGCCAATTTTGGGGGAAGCCTATTACCTAACCTAATGTTTTTGGGATGTGGGAGGAAACCGCAGTACCCAAAAGAAACACACGCAAACACAGGGGGAACCTGCAAACTCCATGCAGATAGTGTCCTGATTCAAACCTGGGCCCTAATGTTGCAAAGGCCAGATATAGTCTTGGTTATCAATATACATAAATGTTCTGTAGACTTTGGCTATTCCCCTAATCCAAAAACCTGGCAAGTTTGATCTATACAATGGAATCTTTAAATATTCTACAAATAAAGAAATTTTGTAAATGGTCCAAGGGTATTGAGCCTGTTAGATGTTCTAAAACAATAACTCACATACAACCTAGCTGTTATATGTAATATTGTTTGTGATAATTCTTCGTGAGTAAGGTATACAGCTCTCTAAACAGCCTTAAATTGTCCTTGGTGGAAGCTACTTAACTACTAGCAAGTAAGAGGAAGATTAAGAAAGGAGCAACTTACAGTATACAGGATACAGTACTCTCTGACATGGAAATAGACTTTGTGCTCTGAACTAGGGATGAGCAAGAATGCCTCTGTTATTCTAGCGAAAATTTCCTCGAACTGTTAGCTGTCAGCTCGGCTCCCCTGATTGCTCTTGCAGGTCCCAAAAAATTTGATCTTGACGGACGAATTTACACAGGCTGTTCTCGCTTACATGTTCGGTAACCTGTAACGGCCGGATTCGCCACAAGATCGAATTTTAAAATTTGGCTCGCTCATCCCTACTCAGAACCACAAAACATTACTGTACATTTGTACGGTAAGGCTGCCACCACATACACACATAACTAACTTAAACAGGCCTATTTAGAGCAAGTTAATGAATGCATGGGCTGGTCCTAGAAGGGAAATCTTACTTGTGCTTTTCTTTATCAGAAGGTTTCCCAATCCTTACTAATCCAACAAGAAAACCCAGAAGTTCCAACAATGCCATTTTAAAGCTGGAATTTCCAGTGTTCTTTTTTCCCAGAGGAAATCAGATATATTTGTATTATAGCCTATTCATATATATATATATATATATATATATATATATATATATATATATATATATTCAATCTGTATATATATATATATATTTATAGACTGCTATGATTTATAGATAGATTGTGAACCTTGGTTTAATTTTTTACATCCCCCCCAGTTGGGAAATGCAGCTGGATCTCGGTGAGTCACATCCTCTCCTTTTTTACCTGTTCTGTGAAATATTTTGTAAACAGTAAAAATTAACAATTGTTGCCATTTACATTATGATAGCCCTAATCTTTGTAATATAATAATTTAATGTAGGAGAATCAGGGCTGTGAAAAAAAGTTAAGCTCAGTTTTTACACAGTGCTACAATTCCCTTAATAACTTCTCTCCGGTGTTTATATGTCACCACATGTATTGAACGTCCCAGCTAAGAGATTATAAATACAATAGGTTTATTGCCAGTCTCCCAAGTCAGGTGTCAATACATGACCATGTGACTTCCCAATTCCTTTCACCCCTAATCCGCCACTTATTCTAATTCTTGTCTCTTACCTTCAATATAAACAATGTGTTCTGCATTTTGTGTTATGCTTACCTTTGTTAAGCATTTAATTATATACATATGAAAAATGTTAATTGCATACATCAGTGACTTGCAAAGCCTTGTAAACTGGATTTGGTGATGGAGGTTGACCCAGGGCATTAATAAAATAGGACATGAGGGAGCGTTTCGTTGGTGTAACTGTTAATTTGGGATTAGGTTATACTATAACTTTGTCTGCATACACAACACTTTCTAACATCACAGACATTGCTTTGAAACAAAGTTTATTAAAGCAAACTCAAGCAAGATCAAATTATACAGACAGGGTCAAACAAAGTCACAACTGAAATTACCACGCTAGATTTAGCACAAGCCAAGGAAAGTTTGTTCTGACATCTTATATTGTTTAATTATCAGGATTGAGATGAATTAACACATCAACACTAGCGGGACACAAAAATGTATAATAACCTTTGTGTGATCTTCCAAGATATTGTATCTTGTTAATGTAGCCTTGTTTAACAGTTGGTGTTCAGCTAGTGAATATCACTCATTGCAAATTCTAAATCCTTCCTACGATTCTCCTTTTTTTATACAAATTGGCACACCGATAAATACCAGAAGCTTCAAGGAACCATTACTCATTTCTACAATTAGCAGAAAACTGTCACAGTCTTTGCAAAGAATAATTTCTGTTCGACTGGGGTCTGTTCAGAGATGCACACTCTATATGTAACTGTTACGGGACACTTTCCTAAAGTCAATGGCAACTCTGTCCTTTAACAATATTTGTGTGCAACATTTACAGGAGCTTTATTATAGCACTTAATTGTGAATATGTCTTTGGAACATTACAACAAGGACTGCTGGGAGATGATCTTTATAATGACAGCTAGTATTTCTTTATGCAAATTTTAGGACAATGGTTTTGTTTTCTATGGAGAATAGATAACCTGATGCATGCTAAAATTTCTTTCTAGCAGAATTCTATTTAAGCATTGAAATGGATTTTACATGTCCTCAATGTCTAAACTGAAGTATAAAGACAATTAACTGCAGATTTATTTGGCCCTTCGTAACTTGGTTTATAGTGAAGGGATGGGCTAATCTGATAAAATCAGGGACAACTTCAGCGCCAGCATTTTTTTTATTAGGAAGAAGGGGCTCTGCAACAAATTTCCACAGATAAAAAATGTCTGTTGGATATGAGGAGGAATGTTTTTGGGTTGGTAATCTGTAATTCTTTTATTTTTACTTTATACCTACTATACATGCATATATGCATATTAGTTGGAGACACTAGTAAACAGGTATCTGAAGGCATGAACTTCTTTTCAATTTACTCAATTGCTAAGCCCTGGCAACCAAATGGTACCTATTACCAGATTTTTTTAATCAATCTAAAACTTTGGTTAAGCCCAACCTTCCATAAAGTTAATTTTTACTGTAATTTCATCATTTTTTGTTCCTTAAATAAAGCCTGATGCTTGATATGTAAAAGGAAATATATTTGTTTTTAACTTTTCTAATGCACAAAGAACTTTTAGTATAATCAGAATCAATCTCATGGCAATGGCTCTACATGACAAAGACAACAAAGTCATATGCAATAAGGTATTTAACTGTTACTTCCAAAATTCTGAGGATGTTTTAAGTCATTACAAACAATAAAGCTTAACCTGCAGATATTTAAAATGTCCTTGGTGAGTCTGAGGCAAAACTATGTACCAGTACTCAAAAACAAAAAAAGTTTGTCACATAAGCTAGCCCAATATATATACATTCTGTAGTGATCGGAAAAGAGAAACAGATTGGGTTTTAATTGTAATTTAAAATTATGTTTTAAAGTTTAATATTTAAAGTTTTTTTCAGTGTTTAGCAGGTTTTGGGTAGTTAGCAAAACAGCTGCTAACATGGTTACAGCTTGGCCAGCTGATTGCAACAGGTAAAAACATTTAAAGCCATGATCATCTGTCTATTGCTGACTATGGTAAACATTCACTTCCATAGATAAGGCTGTTTTCAGCACCCTTAGGAGATACTTGTGTGTCTGCTCTAATTCAATTAAACATAATTTGAAAGCTATAGTTTATTGGCGAGATATTTATTCATTTTTGATAACAGGTAAACAGAGATAAGCAAACAGCTATAATGCCGTGCTGAACACAATAATCTTCCCTATTTAGATGAGAGTGTCTTTACAAGTGAGTTTAGTTCTGTTCAAGGGCAATTTAAGTCCTTAACTATGTTTATGCACACATTTCTCAATATATATAGGTGTCAAATATTTGTATTTTTTTCAAATATTTAATTTTTTTTACTATGTGCTGTAATAAGCTATGGAAGGCAATACCCCTGGGATGTTTACAATGTGGGGAAAATGTATTAACAACTACTATTAACATGTAGTAAACCTCTTGTACTCAGAAGCCTAGACATGCTCACTAGGGGAGCTGCTCTGAACTCTCTGAGAAAGCAGGCATTTGTTATATAAATAATATGAACACCCCCAGACATTTATATAATGACAAACAGAAAGGCACATTACAAGTAAATGGCATTTGTAGCCTCATGTACGAGACACGCTTGCAACAGTTACAAACTTGGCTGTGGAATGTGTAAGAGAAGGTGATTAGAAGGAGAATAAATAAACTAACACTCATCAAAACTAAAAGGGCATTACAGCATTATTATGGGCACCAAATTATAGCATAAGTCAGACTTGCCAGATGGTCAAAGCTTCTGTGGGTTTATTGGCCTAGAGACACTTTTGACAATTCACTTACAAAATATTTAGGATTATACAGTCATGTGAAAAAGTAAGTACAACTATTGACTGTTTTACCATATATAAACATTAGATTGTCATTCAATGTCTACAGAAAATGATGTATTAAAAATAATAATGTAGTATGTTTTTTTTTAATGTAGACCATGATAAAGCAAATTTGTCACGTGGAAAAAGTAAGCACACCCTTAGGTTTACCACCATTTCAAATTCATCAAGGTAGAATCAGACGTATCATTTTAGGTTTCAGTATATAGGACCTTCAATAATAATCCAAGGTCTTGTGTTCACCTAGTTATTGACCAGTGTTATGTAAATAAAATAATCTACTAGTGGTGTACATTCTGAAAGAATTCTAATTTGTCCAGAAGTGGCCAGCCCAGCAAATACAGCTTGAGAGCTACTAGTTGGTGAAGGGAGACTCCATTAAACCTAGAAATTAAATTGCAGGATCCTTGGGCAACTTTTGTAACAGCTGGAGTCAAACTATCTACCCGTCAGAAGAAGATTGCACCAATTTAAACTGAATGCATGTTGTGACAGGATGTACAAGAAGGAGCAATTCCACATTTTGTTATTCAATATATAGACAAAAAGTCATCTGATGTTATATACTATTGACTGAAAAATCCGAAATAAAGTTGTTCACTGACAATCACAGCAGAAATGTTCATTACAAGCCAAAGACAAAGCATTTCAAGAGCAGAACTTCATACCAACTGTGAAGCATAGTAATGAAAATGTTATGGTTCAGGGTTGCTTTGCTGCTTCATTTTGCAGACGTCGAGTTAACTATGAATTCTGCATTGAACCAAATGCGCAGTTAATGAAAATGTGAGTCTATCTGTCAAAAGGGTTGAACTCATATTGGATCTTTCAATGAAATACATATACATAAGATACTAGAAAATCCACCAAAGAATGGTTAAAAATAAAGAAATGAAAAGTTATGGACTAGTTTATTTAATGGACCAATTTAAATACATTTAAATGTTGTGAGAGGATTTTTTGAAACAAGCTGTTTATGGAAACACAAACATTTTTCAAATGGAAGGAATTTTGTATGGAAGCTGTGTCTAAATTTCATCACATTAATGTTGAAGAATGGTAGGCCATTATTGAAAACATCTCAAATAAGTAATTTAGGATAAAGGGGCAATTGCAGGCCAAGGGTGTACCTATACAGTCGATCATTAAATCTTTTGATATTTCAGCTAATAAATGATTGAAAAGGCAAATGTTCATTAATTTTTTATCTGTGGGAACTGTATGAATGAAGATCTAAAGTTTAGCAGTTTATCTATGTTGCAAAAGTGAATCATTTCCAGTACATACTTTTTTAACACATAATAGATAGAGTGCATGTAGTCTATTTTAACCTATGCATAATTTTCTTTATGATGCCTAGGATATTTGTCTTTCAATCAAGGACAAATTAATGCATTCAAACTCTAAAGCTTCCCAAGGGGAAGAACACCAAATGCTATATGTATTCTAAGCCTTAAAAATGGCCAGTGAACGTACCTTTACCTAATATATACCTAATATGTACCTGAACACTTAGGCTAGGTACACACGTGCAATAATTATCGATTGAAAACAAACAATTAACGACCCATCAAAGATTATTCACAATTATTTTGAACGAATATGCACGATTCTGTACATGCTGTAGCTGAAACGATCATTCAAATATATTCCACCAATAATGTACACACACTAGATACGATTGTTTGAAGAATGCAGGAAACAACGTGTATCAGAGAAAGTGTACAGCAGAACAATCTACAATCACTAAATGACCGTACACACAATAGATATAAACGAACGATCGTCAATCAATCAGATCTGCTGGAACAGTTGTTTGTTTTCAGTGACATTCTATTTTCATTGGTTTCGTTGTGCACTTTTATTTGTTAACAATTATTGGACAATCGGTTGTTAAATGTTCGTTTCCAACGATACTTATTGCAAATGTGTACGTAGCCTTACCACACTCAACTTTATTAAATAATCTAAATCTTGCCTCCAACAGTTAATCCCTAAACCACATCTAAAAAGTTTAACACATCCTAATGTTTAAGCCAATCCAAAAGGTTCCTTTTATGCTACTAGCTCTTCCATCTTTAACAGTATTTCTTGGCCCTATTTAGTATAGGGGAACCCATAAAATAACTCTAAGGTCTTCAAGGAACCCCTACTATAATTACTATATCCACAACTCACAGTATATTAATGAGCTGGTCAGTAGGAAGAATGCCTGTACGTTGCTGTAAATGTTCACTTGTCCTTTAACTCCATCACCCCAATCCTAAAACTTTTCCTAACCCCCACCCTTTCCCCTTTGCTTGTCTTCTATTCTACAATATACATACTTCTTCCTGCATGGCTAACCTCTGTGCTAAGATTATGCAGGTCTCACACCAATACCAATTAGTGAACTTGTTTTCTTAGGCTTTTCCAAACTCTTGTGGTATCTACTGTGAGTAATTTAATTCAGCCATAGAGAGCTGCATAACCCAAGTCAAACAGTACAGTGAGAGAGGAGGAAATATCTCCTGTCCAATACTGACACACATATGCTAAGTATCAAGTTTTCATGTGAATGTTTTAACAAAGGGCATGTATTAGGATCAATCTCATTCACTTACAGTATAAAAGTGACAAACAGCATACAAAATTAAATTGTTGGAGTTGGGAATATATATAGAAAAAAGACAGATTTAATGACTACTACATAGCACCAGTCTAGATTTATATTTTCTACATTAAAAAGAAGTAGAAAACACCAAATGTGTAAAAAACACTCACAGATGCTATACATATGGACATGTCATATTTATATATTACACACATATATGTATACCACTCTGCATTAAGCACAGCATGTATACATTTATCAAAAGCAATAATCATGAATTTTTAGTAAGATTTACTGGTAAAAAGATGTTGCCAAAACATAAAAACAGTTCCTTCTTCATGTAAAACATATTGTAATAAAATTAAAAACAAGCTGATTTAAATGGTCAGTCCGTCCTAAACACATATTTCAAATGGGCCTGTACAGTAAATTACTAAACCTCTTATGCATTAATGTGAATGGATGTCAAGCTTTCAGAGAAAAATGGCTTGCTTTTAATATGTTTTAAAATAGCTTGTGGGCTACAGTGATTGCATTTACATAGACTTGTGTGCGGAGAAAGAAAGGATGTCTAGATCCACCAGAATACAACATACTAACTTTTATAAAGATACAGATCCAAGTAAACAAATGTAAGGAAAGCTATAAATGTTGAAAGTAAAACCAGCTACTAAATTCTTAGTAGCATGTAGTAATGTACTTGGTATGTAGTTAGTAACTGTCCAGGAATCAGGTTGTAGACACTGTTTCCAATGGCTGGTGGTTGTCAGGAATGGAACTACCCTTAATAATCAAATTCCATAAACTGAAGGGAAAACTGCCCATATGGTAACAACCTCCTGTTATAAATTAGTCCCCTAATAACCACATTCCATAAACCATATATCAGCATATTTTCATACATGTGAAAGGTTACTATTCCTGAACTTTGTTGTCTGGTGGGCATGCTGAACTTCTGGTGTCAATACTTTCTAAACCATTGACAGGAATAATTTAAAGACTTCTGGCCTTATTGGAACTTCACTTGCTGTGTACCTGTTCTAAGTCAATTGCTAAAAAAATATTAAACACAGAGGAAGAGTATAAAAGTCCGGCAAGGGGCATGTTGATGGAGAAACAATTGCCTGTATATTTCTGCAGTGAAAGGTTTCCATCAACATTATGGAAGAACACCTGCATCAGTTTAATATTGGGATAAAGTCTTCTGCGACTGTCCAAAGTGTAACATTTTACTCCATTTGGAAGCTGCCATGTTGAATCATTATCCATAGTCATTAGATCAGACTCTTTTTGGGTTCTGTGCAACTAACAGACTGCTTTTTACAAACCTGGTAAAGATGTGAATAAAAGGTGCCAAACCACAGATTTTTCAGTGCTGATAGCTTGACAATAACACATGAATATAGGGTGTAATAATGATGTCTACACTGTCTCAGCAGACACCAGAACTCTATAATCTTGCCTCAAATGTGACAGCATGACTTAGGATGATAGTCTGTATGTTATTAAAGCTGACTGGTTGCCATGGACTCTGCACACCAAATATACAGAAAAATTACCATTATGATCTTTGTATAGCTGGAAAATAAGGAAATGTATATGTACAAAATGGAATGTGGACATCCTGCCAAACGTAAAGAAGAAAATACACAATGCAACTCCCAGTTAAATCTTTTTTTCCTGTATGGGAAAGAATTGTGATTTATCATACGTCACCTTGCCACTACATATTATCCAGTAGCTGTAGCCATTGCTGATTGATATAAGAGACATTTACGCCAACGTCTGTCATTAGATACTTAACAATGCGTACAGCATCAGGCTGAGACATTTCAACACTTTGTGACAGTCTATGTACCACAGTATTTCTGCTTAGTATTACTTTGTTATGTGCGCTTTTCTCAAGATTCCAATAATCTAAATGCCAGCAAGGGAAGAACAAAATGAACAATTCTGAAAATGTTATGTTCACTTGCTATTAAAATGTATATATATATACTATAGTTTTTCTTTCAACAGAATTTTATCTGACAGCAAATATTAGGGCAGGGAATGGCAGGGAAATATATCTATTTCTCCTGACAGATGACAAAAAATGAATGAGCTCCATATAAATAAATTTGTCTCCAGTTCACATACCATTAGTGTGCCTTATTCCCATATATATATATATATATATATATATATATATATATAAATATATATATATATATATAGTCATGTAAAAAAAGGAAAGTGCACTTTTTTCGAGGAATCTAAAATTATTTAAATCTAACCTCAGATGTAAAACAACACACAACAGATTCCTTCATATCATTACTTATTTAAGAAAAATTACCCCAAAATGCAGAAGCCATGTGTGAAAAACCATGTACACCCTGTGATTCATTAGCTTGTAGAACCACCTTTAGCAGCAATAACCTAAAATAATCATTTTCTGTATGATAATTTTGTCTTTCACATCATTGTGGAGGAATTTTGACCAATTCTTCTTTACAACATTGCTTCAATCCATGGAGGTTTGCTGGCATTTTTTTTATGCTTAGCTCCCTTCAGGTTCCAACATTTCGATCAGATTGAGGTCTGGTCTTTGACTTGGCCATTGCAACACTGTGATTTTTTTTCCAGCCATTTTATTGTAGATTAACTGGTGTGCTGAAAATCTCTGTCCTGTCATCGCTAAAATAAGATTATCTGATTGACTGATAAATGAGAAGAACAAAGCAAACCTAAAAAAACATCAAATCAATACTCAAAGAAAAAGTAGGTAAAATAAAAACACCTCTTCCAGCCAGGTGAAATATTTCTTGCTTGGTGATAATTCACTATTACTATGTGAATCATTTGAAATGGACCTTGGAAAATCATGTAGATCGTGTTGACCTTGCATTCAGCATCTATGAGTGAATTTATAATTGGGGTCACCTCTGGCAGGAAAATACTTGTTTTCCTATCATTTTTCATAATATTTTTATACCCTTTTTATACTATTTATTAGACATTACTATTTATTATAAGCATTACTTATGTTGGAATGAAATGTTTATATTTCAGTGAAAGAATTGAGCTAGCTACATACACAGTATATATAGTGGCAACATCCAGTAATGGTAATACTTTTCTGATCAATGCCCCCTGCATATTGTAAGCAAGTTATCTCATATCAATTGATATATTACCTAAATCTTCTTAATTAAAACGTCTCCACATTGCCTTTTATCACATGCAAATAGACATACATTTAGCTGATACTGTTATTTTTGGGACTTGGAACGATTCAGCATTTTATTTTTTATGTATTACGTTCTGTTATGGATATATTTATTCATTCTAAAATGAAAAACAAGCATTACTTACAGGCTTTTGATGGGAAGAAGAAATAGATGGTTTCTCTTTCTGAGATTCAGATTTCATCACAGTGCACTTAAAGAACATTAATTCATTTTTGAAGTACAAATTAGCACTTTTATATAGTGGGTTCATGCTTCTTTTTTATTTATTTATTAGCAAACAGCTAAAAAAAGCAAAAGCAAAAAGCTTTAAAAGCTTTGTTTGCTAAATTGCAGAAAATATAATGATAAACTAGCAGAGTTATTTTCATGAGCTCATTTAGCTGAAGCTGGAAGAACAGCTCAAAATTTATTTTTTTATGTGATTTAATTTAATACCTGCCATTACTCTCTGGACACTGGAAGGTATTCTCCCATCCTGGATGAAATAGCTTAAGCCAAGATTTTCTAAAGGAAAGGTGGGTGCAGTTGTAAGATCTAAGTTATTTAACCTCCAATAACAGATGTTTCTGCTGTATATTTCTATAGTAAAAAGAGAGAGCCTTGGTCTAGAGCCTGATCCTGGCAAATAGGGGAGTGAAGCTACTGGTTTCTGTTGCTGGTAAGTTGACCCGAATGTCAGGATTATTGACATTAGCTTTTTCCCATTGACAACTCCAGTGCAGGAAGAACCAAGTATTAGCTGTCTCAGCTGTGGAGAAAAAAATGATCTGCCCATTGATTTCCTAAACAGGGCTGTAAATTGATTTCCTAAACTGGACAGGATCAAACCTTACTTCACTATGGAAATCCATTTGAGGTGGAAATCAGCATAAGAGTTCAAAAGAAAAGTGCACATTAGCATAAGTGTACCCCAGAAACCATCAAGGTTTGTTAATGCGAAATTTGTATGTAACATGGCTCCAGTGCCCAATGAGGCCATCCTTACATATCGGCATTGATATTTTCACATTGGGGGTTTTCCTTCAAAGATCCTGCCATCAGAGCATTAAAGTATTTATCTGTCAGAATTACATAGAAGAAAAAAGACATGCCAATTATAAGAGAACTAAACTTCAGTGTTAAAGCATGGGTACATGTGTACTGTGGTTCTATTCAACAGGAAATGAGAGGAAATATCTCCCCATAGAGCTGATCCCACAACAGGTGCCCACAATGTAGGGTTTTCCCTCCCTCATTGATCTGATAGTAACTCGAAATATTGGGCTTCCTCTCACCTTCTTTCTTAGTGATAATAAACACCAGGGCAAAAAAAGAGTGTGAACCTCTACAGTACAGGTTTAACCCCTTTCTACGTTATCCAAAAGTAAAAAAAAGTTTTCCTTAATAAAGATTTAAATATTGTCTTGTTCTGGGTTTGCATGCATTTTTTGTTGTAATCGGCCTGCTCTTGGACAACAGGGTGCAAGCTGGATACCTGGTTGCATTGGGCTGATTGAGTCCCCCCTCTTCTAGGAGTGCAGCAAGATATACTTAGGACCACGAGGCTGCAGGCAATATTGCTAGAAATTGGGCTTTTCTTTAGTAAAGATAACACATCATCCTGGTATTTTTAAGAGGCCATTGGGACATGCACAGCTGTAAATGTTTTAGGGACAATGCAGGTATACTTTAAAGTTATGGCAGTAAAGTGAATGTGGTATTTTCAACACTCACCTAGCTTTTGTCCAGAACTCCCAAAGGAGACCCTGGCAGCTGTCACTTTTACAATGAATGAACTGTAAAAAAAGAAAAAGATTTTCTTTTGTTTGTATTAAATTGATTTAAATTTAAAGACATTTGATTTCTTTTTTTTTCTAGTTACAATTGTAAATTTCAAATAGTTCCAGTATATTTGTCACAAAATAGATATATTTGTAATATAGTGTATGTGCATAACTTAACACAAAAAAACAATGCATAAAGGAAGGTTAAGTTGAATGAGTAAAAGAACATAGTGATATTGGCAGCTGCAATGATTTGCAACAGTACAAAAATTGAAGTTAACTACACTTTTTTTCTGCTTCCTTTCTGGCTTTGCTTCTTTCAATGAGATGTCCAGATTTATAAACCAGAAGGTTTGGTAGCCAGGGGTTCCCTTTGACCTGAAAAGTCTTTTATTAAGGGTTACCTCATATTAAAAATTTTGAGAAAGGTCGGTCTAAAGTAAGCACACAGCCTGAACAGACCAGCACAATTCTGTTACACTTATATGTATTGATTGGACATTACTGCATCCTGGAGTGACAAAAGGGTCAATGGGGAGGGGGGGGGGGGGGCACTGAGCACAGAGAGGGGCGTAGGAAGTGATGGCTTCTGAACATAAAAAAAAAACTTAAAATGGAACACTTAAGCTGCGTACACACTTCCAATTTTTGTCGTTGGAAAGGATCTTTCACGATCCTTTCCAACGACAAGGGAGTGCACGATGCATGAACCGTGCTGTACATACAGCACCGTTCATGCTCTATGGAGAGGGGAGGGGGAGAGCGACGGAGCGGCACCCTGCTGCGCGCTCTCCCCTTCCCTTTCATTAGGATCGGTCGTCGTCCATCGTCCGTGGATCCGGCAGGTCGGTCGTCCGGACGATGGACGACACTGACTGTACACACGGCAGATTTTCGCCCGATAATTGGCCGATGCCGATTATCGGGCGATAAAAATCTGACGTGTGTACGTAGCTTTACCTAACCTCCAGTGATGTGATGTCTGCAACTTCCTTGATATACTAGGAGGATTCTTCTAGGTTTGGAAGCTTTGGCAACTTGATTGGATGCATGTGAGTACATTACTCTTGCCATATGCTGATATTTTCTTAATTGCAGATCAGAACATTAAAAAAATTGTTATTGTTATCCAATGTACCATTTTTTTTAATTGTTCCAGGTAGAATGTGCATTCATCATGGATGTTTTTGGAATATGGGAGGAAACCCCAGTGCCCAGAGGAAACCCATGCAAACACGGGAGAACCTGCAAACCCCATGCAGACAGTGTCCTGGCTGAGATTCAAACCTGGAACTTAGCACTACACAGACCGGATACCAATACAATTTTATCAGTGAACCTAGGTGATCAATCAAACTTGGAATTAATCTGGTCCAGGATTGAAAATATTTGCTAAAAAATAGCCAATGGATTTTATTAAATCCATTCCAGGTTTACAGGATCATCCAGGTTCACTGGTGATAGTCTATCTTCTCCAGCCTTTGAGAGCTTTAATAAATTAGACATCATGTACAGGCCTCGTGCCTTTCTACTAATCAGCTTTCAGGCTTTAGTTTTAGTTTGTAGTGATCCGTGGGATCAAACACTCAAGGCATTAATTTAGGATTTACATATGCTTTTAATACATCTATATACTCCTGTGTTCTTGATATTATGGAAGAAAGCCTAGTATTTCATCACTTACCTGTTGATCGCAGGTCTATTTCTATTCATTGCAATACATTTTAGCAGGCGCTACAAATCTCCTGTGTGTTAAAGCCAAAATGTTTCATTTTTCTTCAATGGTGTTGGTATTTTTCCATACACCTAAGCAATTCTTTTTTACTAAGTAACCTATTTAGCTGTAAGCTAAGTTTAAATTAGGGTCCTTATATAAAAGCCAAATAAATGTGAATTGCTGTAGAGAAATGTGCATCTGGCATTTCCATCAGTCATTAGTTTCAGAGTATATTTTGGGCACCTTTCAGTTATTTCTGTTCACAAAAATGTTGTTTCCAACTGTGCCATACTGAAAAGGTTTGTTGACCTTTCTTACATCACCACCAAATAAACACAAGGATATTTCCAAAGATATGTTTATTTATATGTGAGTGTCAGCCTAACAGTCCCATGGGCAATTCAATCTGCAGGGATAAACCTATCTCTGCACTCACTTTGGCAAGCTTAATATAAATACACCAAACACTCAATGTTATATTAGCAAAAAAATCGTTTATTTATACATGAAGATCAATGATTCATTCCCCTAAGAGCCTTTCACAGGATCAAAACCCCTTTCATCCCAGTGAAGATTTCCTGGGGGAATGCTGGACTGGAGTTTATCTAGAACTCTTAATTTTCTATTAATTGAATGAATGTTGGCTAAAATGTACATGGCGCACTTGTTGCAAGTTTATGCAACTTAATTGAACAAGACAGCTAAGGCATTGTTCTGGTTTTGTACATCGCTGACTTCATGTTAACATTTTGATGGCCACAAACAGTATGCAATCTAAACCTGAGCGGTTTTAAACTGAACTCCTGTAATCTTCGAGTGGAAGGTCTCACGAAAGGGGAGGGAGGAATAACACTAGTCACCTCATTTATTCTGCTTCTTATTTTTTTGGTGCCAAACCAAAAGGCTGATGATGTGTAGATGAACAAACTGTTTAGTAGGAAAGGTTGAGGACCTGTTTGTGGTGTCAGGCAGAAGTATCTGAATCACTGGACAGTGCTACAAATCCTTGGCAGATAGGACACACACACACACGTTTTACAATTGTTTGTTTAGCTGCTTTCTTAGTATCCAGCATTAGGATTTACATTTTTTTACATTTCAAAAGGAAACAATCAAGCATTGGTAGACATAATATTGTGTTCTTAATGAAAATTTCTAAAAAAGCATGATTTGTGATCATTTATGTAAAAAAAGCTGTGCTGCAATGTCATAATCATGTTTTATATTCAGAACAGCAGTTTTGCAACTGATTGTCCCTTTGTACGTAAGATAATGTGACCATCATCTTTGCGAAATGACTACTGTGGCCAAAGCATTTACAATATAGGTGACACAGAGCATACATTGTCACACTGCTTTCAGTGAAAGTATTGACATTCTACACATACATTCACATACATTAAAATGAAGAGGGAGAAAAACCACAACTCCTGTGCAGCACAACTGAGTAGGAAGCATTGTATGTTCTAGTACGAGGGGGTGCCGAAAAGTACCCGGCTTTGTCCCCCTCGAGATGAAATAGTGTGGGGGCATATGACAGTCTAATATCTTAGTATGTAACTGTGCAAATATCAGGTCTTTGTGATTCTTAAAACTGTTTTTCCTTTTAGTGAGAAGCTGTGATGGCAGACGTACAAGCAAGTTTAATGTTGTTGGAGTTACGGGTCGTCATGAAGTTTTTGTTTCTCCAGGGAAAGTCAGCAAAGGACATTCACACTGGGGGAGAAGTGTCCTTCCTATAGGACTGTAAAAACCTGGACTGGGCATTTCAACGTTGAAGAAAAGCCACGCAGTGGGCGCCCCTCAACCTCAACTGACCCGGCAACCTGCGATGCTGTCCATGAGCTTATTGAGGACCGGCGAATATCCGCAAAAAAGATACCCCAGATACTTGACATCTCACGGAAGCATGTTGGGTTTGTTATCACCACTGTCCTAGACATGCGCAAGCTTTCAGCGGAGTAGGTGCCGAAATGTTTGATCAGAAGAAAGAACGAATTGAAGCATCCAAAGCCGTTTTGGCCCATTTTGAAGCTGCCTTTTTGGCTAGCTTAGTGACTGAGAATGAAACCTGGCTCCACATCTATGATCCTGAAACCAAAGTGGGTCCCCATGGCCGAAGAGGTTCCGAACCCAGAAATCGGCCCAAAAAGTCATGGTGTACGTTTTCTGGGACAAAGACGGTATTCTGTTGGTGGACTACCTACCTCAGGGCTCTAGTATCACCGGACAGTATTATGCTAACCTCCTGGACCAGCTGAAAGAGGCAATTAAGACAAAATGTCATGAAAAGTTGACCAAAGGGATCCTTTTTTTGCAGGACAACGCACCACACGTCCAATGTTGTGGCCGCCAAATTGAACACCCTGGGATTCCTAATGGTCCATGATCCCCCCATTCACCTGACCTGGCCCCTTCAAACTATTATCTGTTCCTGAATTTGAAGAAACACCTGAAGGGGTAACATTTTCAGGACATTTCATACATAAAAGATGCTGCTGAGAGCTGGTTTGTGCCCAACCAAAGGACTTTTATTTGAACAGTGTAGGAAAGCTGCATCTATGCTGTACTAAGTACATCAGTCTCAGGGGGGAATATGCTGAATAAATGTGTTATTTCAAAACTCTGGCTCTCTTTTTGCTGGGCAAAGCCAGGAACTTCTCAGCCCCCCTTGTATATGTGTGTCTTTTCTGTTGATGAATCATTTGAAAGATGGTGTAATAACTATAGATTGTAAGCTCTTCTGGACAGGGTCCTCTCCTCCTTCTGTGTCACTGTCTGTATCTGTCTGTCATTTGCAACAGCGCTGCGTAATATGTTGGTGTTCTATACTGTTTAATAATATTATTAATAATAATAATAATTATAATAATATTAATATTAGTAAATACCAAAATGTGTGCAAGGTGCACATGTACTGAGACAATAGAAACATTTGTGATGAAAGTTTATGTGATTTCTACTTATGCAAAAAATGCTAAAATACACTAACCTGTCACTTTTTATTTATAATTGTAAGTACCAGAGTGGACTTGCCTTCAGAACTGCCAAAAATCTTCATGGTATGGATTGACCAGGTAAACTATGCAGCTGCTGCAGATTTGTCAGATGCACATCTATTCATCTATGACTCAAATCTCTGGGGCGGTCAGTTCTGCATAGGTGCCCACTGCTGCCTATGTCCACCATTGGCTTTACCACCGATGCAAGGCAGTATGGATCCAATCTTTCAAGTTGTTGATGCCACATTGACCCAATCGTCCAAGTTTTGCCTACAGAAAAAATTGATTTTCATCAAACCAGGCATCATTTTTCTAATCCTGTTGTCCAACCAGTGATACAATTTTGGTGATCCAGTTGCAGCCTCAGATACCTGTTCCTGACAACAGTAGCACCCAGTGTGGTCTGCTGCTTCAAGGTTCTATGTGTTGTGCATTCAGAGATGCTTCTCTACATGCATGTAATGAGTAGATATTTGAATTACTGTTGCATTTTTATCAGTTCAAACCAGTCTGCCCTTTCTCCTCTGAACCCTGGCATCAAAAAGGTTCATTCACTCAAAGAATTGTTGCTCATTAAATATTTTCCCTTTTTCAGAAAAATCCTCTCTACAGAATGGGAATGCATGCACAACAGTGGTGGACAAATTCAGAAAAATAAAATCCCCATAGTGGGGACACGAATTGCAGTAAAAACTAAGGCTTTTACTCCCTCAAATGCTGAATTATTTTTACACAAAATCAACAATTTAACATAGTAGGGAGTTAGAACCTCAGTTTTATTGCAGTCTGATGTCTCCACTGGAGGTAGTTCACCACCATTGTGCATGCATTTCCATATGTTGTGATGTGGAACAAAATGTGTTGGGGTGCTATTTAAAATGAATGACGTCACATAACACCAATGCCCATAATGTGTGTTATTGTGTCTTAGGATAGTGGGTGTGCTTGAAGCGTGACAATGGAATTGCAGGATAAATGTTGATCCTTACTTCTACTCCTAGGTTTAAGTAATAGATTCCTGAACATACCCCAGTGTCCATAGTAGAGACACTATTAGGGAAGGTATGAGCCTTCTCTTATGTAACACTCCTTTAGCTACCATGTACAAAATGTTCACTTTGCCTCATTACAATCAGATATCATATTGCACACAAATAAAACAAAACACCTTTGATTGGGATTTTACTTTTCGGAATGAGTAATGAGTATGACACTCTAAGCCTGTATTCATAGAGATTAATGATGAGGACTGACATGGGAAAGAGAGTGGGGTGATGGAAACAGCAATATTTCCTTTATTTTTTTGTCTTTGCATTTGGGTCCTTATGTAAGCTTTCTCTGTGTGAGATGAATATACATTTCTGATATTACCTCACACACTTGGTTCCACTCCGTGACAATGATAATAAGAGGCTTGTATTACAAGTAAAGCGTGACATTACAAGGAGTTTGTTTCATGCAAGATGAAATAATTAAAAGTGTTCTGTCAGAATGCTGAGCAAGGAAATACAACAGGATAATGTCACTGCAACTGTTCAGCATTGGTAACTGAGCTCCTCTTTTGTTCACATGTATGAGGGGGCATTGTAATACATTGTAATACTTGTACAATTCATTCAGCTGTATACAGAGCCAGGTTTTTACATCCTGATCCTCACTGTCTTGCACTGACTCCCTCCTACCCCAGCCTATTAGCCTGCGTCTTCATCATGACCAGAGCCGGATTTATACTTTTTTCTTTTCAGGTCAGGAGCTTGCACCCCCTGTTTTCCACCAGCATAAAAGATACATTACATGGCTCAGGTAGCTAGGATGTTCACCACCTCAACTTAACAATAACCTTCTCACCCTCCCCCCCCAACTTTGTAGCATTTTACCCCCCAGAAATACACAACAAAATCTTGGAAAATAGGCGCTATGGCCGCTTTATTGTAAACACAAGGAAAAGTCTTTCGAATTCTCATCAAACACAATTTAAAAAATGTAACCATAATAACACAATAACACGGGATTAAACCTCCCTTCCAGGTTGCAAGCGTTCGGAGGTACAGCACACCACATCACACCATCTGATGTGCACCCATCATCCCTTATGTTCCCAGCCATAAACTACCACCAGCTTGAGAATGATAACACTACTCACAGCCCCATTTATATAACTACTACTTTAAGGTAGTCCAATCCACCATAACAAATCTGGGAGATCCCACACACACAGATGGTTCTGCCTCTCACACACACCCCATAGGTGCCCTCTGAGAACATTAACCACCTAACCCTGTACTCACTACCCTCTAAGCCCCATATCCCCTTAAGGATGAGCAGGTTGGAAGCTTTTCCTTTCACTAACTCCTTCCACAACTTCTTCTTTGCCCTTCTTTACGCTCCATGCTCTCAACCCCCTTTTATACTTTCCCTCTATTCCCATACTGATCTCTCATACCTAACCCCACCTCTCCTTCCTTTTATCCCATCCTTCCCATACTCACCCCTAACTCTTGGTCATGCCGACCTTCCTGTGACCTCCTCCCTCAGCATCTCCAGGCCTGTCAAATATTGCTCACCATTTCTGAACCATAAAGTAGAGAGTACAATGTATCCTGTCAGTTATAGGGGTGCTAACCTTTGATCCCCCATAATTCTGCAATGCATGCTTCCAGAGAAATGCCACACATATAACCATGGCCCTCAGGGCCACTTTCTATCCTGGCCTTATGATAAATTTGCCCCTGATCATGACAACAAGACACACTAGGTCCATATACTGCCAATACTTAGAAGAGTGCCGGATATGTAATTCTTTTCCATCACCAGCAGTCTTTTCATAGGTGCATGAACCCAGATAGGGTAAAGAAAAACAGCTTCACCTGTCATATAAGTGTGTGTATGAATGTTGTTTTTAATGCAGTTTATTTTCTAAGAGTTCTACATGAGCAGGTAAGGAATGAAAAGGAATGTACAGTACCTGAACATGTAAAGTCCTAGATTGTAAGGGCCGGGTCCTTTGCTCCTCCTTTGTCATTGTTTGTACCTGTCTTTCATTTGCAACTCTTATGTAATGTACAGCGCTGCGTAATATTGCTGGTGCTATATAAATACTGTTTATTATTATATTATTACTAATAATAATAATAATAATAATAATATTGGATTTCCAGATGAGATCTATGCCATTCAGTTATTGATTTACTAAATAAGTGCTGTTTGCCTGCTAAGAAATTATATGCAACACTGTATTGGTA
>NC_092861.1:35654401-35661791 GCF_032062135.1 Pyxicephalus adspersus | reverse complement strand
AATAGGAGAGATTTGAACTGTAAACAGTTCACTGTGGGTCTGAAATAGCCCCAAACCTACACAAATAAAAACTTATTAAGCAATAGCAGCTCCCAAATTCCTGTCCTCACTGGTTTCCTTTAAGAAAGACAATTTTTTGGAAAACTTTTTTTTTATTATGCTCATCTACTGGTTTGTAGGGATGCTATCCTGTTCATCATCTAAGCACTGGGAGATGAACAGTGCAGTTTTCAATTTTAAAACAGCAGCATGCAAAAATCCGGTCTGACGCAGCCCTAACCGTGCACAGCGTGTTTAACTGGTCAGAGTGAGCAAGATTCTTGTTATCCCTGGCAATTCTTTAAACAGAAATATGAGGCTATATAACAACCAAAATTGTTTAGTTTAAAATAATTGTATAAAAATTAAATTAGATTTTGATGGTCATTTTTTCCACTGGTTCCGGGCTTTGCATTCTATGCAGTACTGTCCATAAAGAGGTTAAAATGAAAATCCCCTATTTGAAGATAAGCTGTCACTAATGTTTTGCAGCTGTAGGGGGACCTCACAGCCAATTAAAGAGCACAGCTTCTGGCACTGCTCCAGAAAAGCAGACCACATGTTGTATTTTCATTGGTCACCTCCAGGGAACAGCAGTTATGGGGGGCATATGTTTGCTATTTCCTCCTGTTACAAGGCTGTTTAAGAGCAAGCTAGAAGCAAACAAACAAGTGATTTTATTTGTGTTAAAAATGGAAAGATTAGTGAGAATAAAAGTTTAAGAGAGGGCTGCTTGCCACATGGTAGAACATGAGAATATTAATCAATTGCTATTAGGAAAAAAACACAAAGTTTTATGTGGATTCTGCATGCAGAAATAAATGTTGCAAGCACACAAGTATATAGAAAACATACATTTTTCATAGATCCTATGAAAAAGAGTACCCAAGCCTTAAAAACATCATACTGATTACATTAATTGCTCCATTTGGGCTTGTTACACCCTGCAGGTTAAAGGTCTGCGGTGTTGATGGTGATAAGGATTCAATGAGCCTGATTTATTAAAGCTCTCTAAGTCTGGAGAAGATACACTTTCATCAGTAAGGTTGGTGATACAGCAAACCTGAAATGTATTTCTTAAAAGTCATTTGATATTTTCTAGCAAATGTTTTGAATCCTGGACCAGATCCATTCCAGGTTTGCTGGATTAACCAGCTTCACTGATGAACGTGTATCTTCTCCAGTCTTGGAGAGCTTTAATAAATCAGGCCCAACGTTACAGCAGGTCTTAAAGGCTGACCTTGGTCTGGACCAGTAGGAGAGTCAGCCCTGAGGCCATAAGGGGCTATACAAGAACATGCTGTGCTAAAAGGATTTAGCTAGCTTTGTGCGTAATTAAAACATTTCACTAAACATAGAACAGGCATTAGGCTAAGTAAAACACATTCTTGATTTCAATGCCAGAGTGTCAGTAATTAGAAGTAATAGCATCCTTAAGGCTTGTTTACATGACTGCCTGGAAGACCATCTCTAAGCTTGCACCATTTTTTTCTGATATCTTCCCACTGTTTCCTGAATGTTTGATCAAAACTTCACTTAAGTGATTCTTGGTTACCTGTGCAGGGCAATTCTATGTGTATTATTACATACTTTACTAGAACAGCTCATTACAAACCCATTTAAAATATGTATATGTGTACAGAATATAGTCAGTATAAAGTCAAGATAAAATGCTTTTGCTGCAATGTTCAACTTCTCTCAGGTGCTATCCACATCCTACTCACTCATCTTGTGATTCCGGAAAGTCTATGGATCAATCAATGGTCCAAAGGTGCATCACCATTATATGTCATGCTGCTGTCTACATCATTGGGGACTGGCCATAAGTGGGAAAGAAGAAAGAAAAAAGAGTCTTGTCACTGGCTACAGAAAAATAAACACAATATTAGGCTAAATTACTCTATGGGTAAAACAAGGCAGAAACAATCGCCTTACAATGAAAGCTATCCTGATAGGATTAGTAAGTAATAAAAAGCTCATTGAATAATTATAAGAAAGCAGAGGCTAAGCAATATATATTTTTTTATTTCTGTAATAAAAATGATTCAGTAGACTAGGTTTACGAGACTAGATTTGGTGCACTAACCTTCCACTAAAACGCATAGGCATGAAAAGAAAGTGCAGAATCTATTGATGATACACAAAATGCAATAATCAACAGTAGCCAGTCGCATTTTCTTTACATCAGATTAATAATAAAAAATTGATTGGTTGCTGGTAATCACTGCCATTTGCTTTAATCAATGAATATGAATAAAAAGTTCTGGTGGTCAGCACCAGTCAGAATTCCTTAAGAGGACAGGGAAAAGGGAAATAAATGAATACATGTTTTATCTGTATTACTGTGTTTACACACAGCAGCTGCTCCCTTTTTAAATGTATAAATTAAAAATTAGTGGCACCAGGCTCAGGTGCAAAATGGTTCCATCTGGGAACAAAAACCATTAAAAAAAAATTAAACCTTACGAAATCCAAACTGCCTAAAATTCTCTTTTATTGGAAGATATATGGTTAAGCATCTAGTTGTGGGTTAGTACCTGAATTTTATAAAAAGAACTTTTCATTATTAGTGAAGGAAAGGTGAGCTATGGTAAATCATTTCTATCCTAGTCAATATAAGGGACTCTCGGCTCTGTGAAGTTGATTGATATTTGGGAAGTCAATAAGCTGTACTGGCCCAGTGTGGCAGCAGAGTCTTGATTAAAGGCTATATGAGCTTTCATGGTCTTCTTCTGTAATGATAAAAATGCCCCTCTGAGAAACCGACATCTTTTAGGAAGAAACCTGTATGGGGATAATACAGGAACAAATGGCTTTCGCAGTGTGCATCCGCTGAACTGGCCTCACACCGGCAGAAGATGTACTGCCTTGTACATTAACACATTAACTTCTGTAATGCAGAAAACACACACGTAATCTATATTTACAGCCCTGCTGACAAGAATAACATCATTCTAAATTTTCCAGGTATTGATTACAGTTAGGTGCCAAACTCATTGCTTAGATTACTGTTCTGCTGTGTTGTTTGAATCTCAATATTCTGCTGAGAATCTTCATTTGTTTTCTCATAGTGGACCTGAGGTCGCCTGCCCCTACACATCTGCTTACTAATTATTGTCTAAACAGTTTTTAATCCAGCAGCAAATTAATGAGCTCTCCATAGTGCTGAAACTGTGTTTTCACATAGCGAATGTTCAAATGGTGTTTTATAAATATATATATATAATTACATTATTAGTCACCATATATAGCAGGCTTTTGATGCAAAAATATGAATTTATAAAATGTATAAATAAATTATTATTATTATTAATATTAATAATAATAATAATAATAATAAACAGGATTTATATAGCGCCAACATATTACGCAGCACTGCACATTAAATAGCGGTTGCAAATGACAGACAGTTACAGACAGTGACACAGGAGGAGAGGAACCTGCCCCGAGAAGCTTACAATCTAGAAGCAATTTACCAGCAAATCTGTAATTGGTTTACAGTGATAAATATTCAATGTTTATAATCTAATATAATGGTTCTCAGATTATATGGGTGTTTCAAATATTGTTTATGTTACTATTTACAGTTTATTTGTATATGTCAGGCACTATACAATAATATTTTCTGGAAGTAGGATCGCAAAATAGATTCTGGTTTGGCGGTAATTTGTTAATATACAATATTATGCACAATTCCCACTTATTCAAGAATTGATTATTTTTTTCATGTGTTGTATAAAGCAGCAGTCGCCAACCGGTGGTCCGCGAGAAAATTTTGGTGGTCCGCCTCTCTGGCTAGCGCACCCCCAGGAGAAGAACCCCGCTCAAGGGACGCAGCGGCCATAGCCACGGACCATGTTCCCCGTACAGATCACGGGCTCAGGGAAGTGGGCGAGCTGTGTTTCTGGTCACAACCTGCCCACTCTTCCATCGCAGCGTCAAACCTGTGATGGGAGAGTGGCCGGGTTCTGGCATCATGACATTTTCTTTCCTTTTAAATGACACCCAGTTCCCCATGCATGTGCGGTCTGGAGACGGTAAATTTAGTGGTCCGTCGGTCTAAAAAAAGGTTGGCAACCACTGGTAATAGAAAGAATGGAATTGTCCATTAAACAGAAGATATCTGTTTAATGTACAGTGTCACAGATCATTTTGTGAAGTTCAACAAATATGTATATACTGTATATATTGGACAGGAATGCAAGAATGGTTTATAGATGGCTTTTATTTTCCCCATTTTTGGATTTTGGTCCCCTTGGACAGGTGGCAAGGTACTGAGAAAGAAGCCTGAGGTTAGTATACCAATCAATGGTTTCAAGTTTTTTAGAATCTGTTGAATCCCCCGATCGCAGGCAATGAAAAAGAAGGTTGGGTGGGCCTTTCCATTCCACCCCAGCACCTGCTTAAAGTGGAACTAAACTGTAAATAAAAAATCACACGTCCCTTGATCCTGCTAGATATGTCCTTGATTGGGTTACTGCACTATCCTGGAATCCTCCTTTGTCCCAGCAGGCTCCACTATCTTCATCAGTCTTATTTCTTTTTCTGCCTATGTCCCCCGATCTCGCACTGCGCAGCCAGTTTATTCCTCCTAGTGGTGGTAAGCTAGTTCTGACTGGAGTCAATTCCTACCCAAATCGAAACTTTTCAAACCTCAGACCAGAACAGAATTTGGGCTCTATTTTAAAAATATATTTTTAAATAAATAAAAATATGGGTTCTATTTATAAAGCGGTGAATCTGACATTTACTAAAAAACATTCCCTGGTGAAGAATCTTCCAAGTCTTTTTGCTTCAATTGAAACTCTACCAGGGAATGTTTCAGTGAATGCCAGATTCACTTCTCTATAAATAATGAGTTTGGATATCCTGCACAGGGCTTGCAATCATCAAATGATAGGCTGTCACACTGACACATGCATCTTTTGCCAACAGACTTTGACAGTTGTTAACGTCCACCAGTTGGATTGGAGTCATATACTATATGTGTTAATGATTGCCCTATGATGTTACAGCTATCAATGTTCAATGTATTTTTATTTATTTAAATTATCTAGATTTGAAGCTCATAATATATTCTGTATATATAAATTACAACTCAGAATTTCCAAATCTAATTAAATGTATCACCTGATCTGACCACATTCCTTCCAGCTTGGATTCTTTCCATTCTGGTCATCTCTAATTCTTGCTAATTCTAATTCCAATGTCTACCAGAAAAAAATATGCACGCACATGCAGCATATTGCATAGCACAACATCAAGACATAAACATAAGTTTTATGCGCATTGTCTATGCTCATGCCAGGCGCTGTTTTTAGGAGCATAGTGTGAGATACCTTGTGAACGCAACACTCGTGCAAATAAATCCATTTAAAATACAGTGACTGTCTTTGACTACAGAAGGCTATATAACAACCAATAATTGTTAATATTTGCAACAATAATTGTGTAGGTGTGGAATATTAAGTATAATAATATTCTACACCTACATAAGTAAAATGAAAACATCTGCTTTATATGTTTTGTTTAATATCTCTGTATCATTTATCTCCATATAATGCAACCATGTTTGTTTCATATTTTGTGCTGCACCATGGAAGACGAAGGTGCTTTATAAAATAATAAAAAATAATTACCTAAATAGGCACCTGTAATTATCACTGGTAAAATAACGTTTCCCTGAACAGACTTCAGCACCTTCTGCCTCTGCTGCAAACATTAAAGCAGCCTATGCAATGAATCCAGATATTTATTTTTGAAAAAAAAGATCTTCCAAATGTATTTATTCTAAGTCGAATTACAATGTCAGGTAACAGTAATCTTTAACAAGTGACATTCATTGACATGTTAAGGGTGATAACTGTTATGACACATGTAGTGTATAAGACAAGAGCCTTTATTTAGGTCATATTCAGCCATCCTGCTGTAAGCAGCCCTCAAGAGACCTCAGAACAGCTAGAGCTAATACATTATTAAACAGCTGTATTTATGGCGGCACATTAAGCCATTCCAATACACATGCTAATATACTACCGAATGCAAAATAAAAAAGGTCATTTTGCATATGTTCTGCTGTTGCCTGTTGATGTGATTGGTGTTATTAATATAAAATATGTTATCATGGGAGGTATAAGAAGCTGATAATCGTTTGTTTTCCAAAATGCCATTTTAAATGGGCAGATTTTGAAGTGACAAAATTTTCCAGTCTTTGTTTCAGATTATAAAACATATTTTCTATCTACACCTCTTACTAATAGAAAGGTCAGAAAATGTGCAATGCTCAGGAGTTCAGGATAGTGACATCACCTAATGTGATGAGCAAACTTGCTGGAGTTTGGTACACAAAGAGTTTTGCAAATCTTGGTCAAAGTATGTTAACTTTGGAGAAAATTGTATTTGAAAGTTTAATTGGGGCAATACTCACTATTCAAGAAAGTAAAAATAGTATTTCCCCTTACATTGTTGGCTATCACTTACAGCTTGAACACATGCTTAGTGCTTTATGCCCATCTTTAGAGGAAGGAGGTTAGATTATCCATTTCTTGAAATCATGGGTTGCCTGAATTAGAGTAATTTGAGCTCATTTCTGAGTTCAGGTTCTAATTCACTAGACAAGACATAATTTTCTGTTAGTCAGGGACATAGTTTGGAGACAGCTAATAGGAATACATAGGAGTGAAATAAATGGCAGACAATATGCCATTTTCCGCTATTGCTGGTAGAACAGAGTGAGCCATACAGTTCTCCTCCTTCTACTCCTTTTCATCCTTTTTTGAAGAATGTTTTATCAGTAAATATAAATACTCTTCCAGCCATCCTCTGACACTCTAAACTCTCATGACCAAGCTAATGATGGTATAGTCTTCACCTTACAAGTTAAAATTTTAAAGTGTGCTCATCATTGTTGGAGGATACCAAGCCACCAATATTGCTTTTTAAAAAAACAGTCAACCCCTCACTCTATGAACATTTAGCTTTTAGTGTGTTCATTGCATGGCCAGGTCCATGCCATGGCAGATATCAGAAGCAGCAGGCACGGACAAGTGTCCTTCGTAGCTCACTGGGAAAATGTCTTCAGTGGTACTGACACTTCTATACAGTGTGATCTGTTATCACCAATAAAGTGTTTAGGAGGATGAGCTCCAGAGTATGCTCCTCTTCTGAGTCTTCTTCTCCCTCCTTCTCACAAGAGTACCAATCTCTACTGGCAACAACATGGCAAAGCTATTTTTGATTGTTTTTTAATGGCATGTGTAAGGTCATGCAATCCTCCACAAACCTCATCTTAACTTAAATGCTGGTAAGTGATCATATATACATGGATTTGAATCAAAGTAATATAATGTAA
>NC_092861.1:35580664-35653290 GCF_032062135.1 Pyxicephalus adspersus | reverse complement strand
TGAACAAAGGTCAATGATTTTCTCTTGTGTTAACACAAAAAGTGAATTCAGGTCTGTTTGCTCAAATGCCTATCCCGAAAAAAGACTAAAATGCCACCCAATTTTTTTACCTGCTACTGAAAACAATACCCATTTGGGTTACACAGGCCTGCTTATACTCTGCTACCTTTAGTCTGGGGGACACAAAAATCCTTGTAATGGAGGTAAAAACAGAGGCAATGGGCCTGATTTATTAAAGCTATCCAAGGCTGGAGAGGATACCCTTTCATCAGTACACCTGGGTGATCCAGCAAACCTAGAACGGATCTGGCCCAGCATTCAAAACATGTGCTAGCAAATGACTTTGAATAAATCCATTTCAGGTTTGCTGGATCACCAGTCATGGAGAGCTTTAATAAATGAGGCCCATTGAGTAAAGTGTCACATGTAGATGTTTTTTTTGAAACATAGGTATACCATGGGTTAAAAAAATGCCAAAGCCAGAGCAACAAACATTTTTATTAAATACCACATCCAGTGAGAAACTGTACTTTTACCTATCACTAGTAATTTGCACATATTTTTTTTTTACTGTATTTTACATGAAAGATTTTACATTTATACTACCGCTCATGAAATCTGATGGCACTATAATGCCAATCTATCTAAAACAAATATTTAAATTATAGGTAAACTGTTTAAAAGGTTAAGTAATGAACCAATATTTTATTCTTCATAACGGCAGCCATGATGAGAACTTACCATTAGAGATATCTGCTCTGCCCATCATCTCATAGACTCCCACATCTACTGATGCCTAAAGTGTTCTCCAAAGTATTAAGGTTAAAAACAATAATAGAAAATTTTGGAAATCAACTGTGAAATCTGTAATGGGTAAGTGACCTAGCAACCCAATTGCAACAAGCTAAATTTCTAAACAAGGCTAAAACACTTGCCTACATGTGTTCTCCTTTACATAGGTAAACATACCTACATTAGGTGATCAAATAAATACATACATAGGACTTGAAAACTGAAGACTGAAAGTTGTACCCTAAAAAAAGCAGGCAAAGGAAAAAGTCATCCTTACTGTAGGGTATTAGGGAACCAAAGGTAGTGACAGTTTTGATGGCATTGCAGAGTGACCCAGTATTTGGCAACAGCCAAGATAGGATAAAAATGACTGGGGGGGCCTTTACATATTTTAGCCCAATAATGACCCCCGATATAATGATGTTTGGTTTACAGAACATGATAGTATTATTCAATGCTGTTGACAGCTTAACATGAATCGTCCTTATTTCTAAGCTACAGAGGATTATAAAAATTAGAGATAATAATGGAAATGGATTTCAAGCAGCAAATTATTTTATAAAACCAAAAACATTTGATATATGTTTGTAAAAAGTCATAACACCATAATTTAGTTTTCATGACTGTTAGTTCAGCATAGTAGTTGTGTAAGCAAGCATTTTAGTACTGAAAACTCAGGCAAAAAACATCTGCCATCCTTTACTTGTATGATGATGGTGTGAAAATAGCAGGAGTTGCAGAACAAAAAAAAAATATTTTGCCAGGTCCACATACATGCATTCAACTGTTCATCTAGGTTTTTGGCTATGCAGTATATGTGATATATAACTACCTTGTAAATGTCTTAAAATATGTGTAAACGTTAAAACAATTTTTAAGAAGTTTTGTCGCACTGTATGCAGCTTTCTTCTGCAAAATGCTACCTTCTGTTAATTGTGCGACAAGCATTTCCATTATGAGCAGGTAGGAAATACATGGTATACAGTAAATCATAATGCCAAACATACTAAATATTATACTAAACTTTACTAAACATATATTATTAAAAATACAATGTAGATTCATTCTCTAAGGGGCATATGTACAAAGTGAAGTATTTATAAATTTTTAAAAATACATACATCAAAATAAGGTTCCTGCAGTGATTGTTTGGTAAAGTCAGATTACCTGCTTTGTAAGTAACCCGCAAAATATATTCTGTAGTGGTAGAAGGTTCCGTTGGACAGGGTTCTTATCTCTAATATATTATACCTTTATTGTTGCAGCCTCTAATATCCTCAGTTTGCCCAAAATCAAATGATGAGAGTCAAATGATGGTGCAATATAAATCAATTAAAATAATAAAATACAGTGTAACTGCAAAATATACTGTTTCATATTCCTTATAAATGGGACATTTAGAAAGTCCCAGCTTCTACTAAGTCTTTAACTTCATCTGATTAAAAATGTAATAATGTTTTGAAGAACCTTGAAATGTTGTTGCAGTGCTTATTATCAATAAGTTACAGTATAATCATTTTCAAATGAAATGGTGTAATGTTTTACATTTAAGGCACCCTAGAGCATACTTAACTATATAATAGTGCGATTCTGAGGACAAAATCTCAGAGATTTAAACACAGAGACTTCTATACTTAAAAAGTTCAACACAAGTTCTAGTTTTTGACCCTCCGTGTTGTTCTCTGGCAATGGACATAGCAAGTGTTAGTCCTGATAATCCAAAATCTTTCACAAATGCTTAAACCTGCAGTAAAGAAAGTTTCAGGAGGTAGGCCTGGTTGTGGATGGTAATATTACCATGAATGTTAGAACATTTGTTTTCTTTTTCAGCTATTTCTTTCTTTATGAACTCAAATGTTTACACAGCTTGTTCTGAATAATATTGTAGGAAATTAAATTTCTTTAGTTCCTCCTTATTTCACCTACACAATTTGTCACCCCTTAGTTCTTAAAATCCCCACCTCTACCACCCCAGGCAAATCATTAATAACTCTGAACCGCTAATACAAAGTGTTAGTCATTAACACATAGGCTGGCTGATACAGGCACTACATTTGGGTTATTTCTAGTTTAATCCAATCACAAAAATAATACCATTGAATGACAGAAATGAAACATTCTAAGTGCAGCATATAATTATAAGTGGCTAATGACAGAAAATGGCCAGTGGCTAATGAATAGAAAACTGGATGGAGAAATAAGAAGAATGATATTTTGTCTCAGGCAATTTTATGGTTGACACATATATGCTCAGTTAGAAGAATTGTATTGGCAAATAAAATATAATGACACTACGATTGCAAAAAACATTTGCAAAGATAAAGCATAATTGCCCTAAGACAGTATAGTATATGGCCTATGTTGCAGCTAGACCAAAGACAGCCCACTTTGTTTATTGAAACAATTTGTAAAGAAAACACTTGCAAACAATTAAAAGTCCTTTTAAAGCATTTGTAAATGACCAATTCAAGACTATAGAGGTGGCAGAGGTGCAAACTGCTCCTGTGCACTGCATGTGGCATCCTAAGAAACATACAAAAGGATCATGAAGAAACCAATTTGGTCCAGTGTTAACCATTTTTTGCAAGGGGTTTTTGAACAAGAATGCCTGGGATATTTACATTCAGTAGCAAACGTTTCTGGAGATTGAGAAGTTATATGTAAATAACTAAGTACACCCCATGATTTAATAGTTTGTAGAACCCCCTTTAGCAGCTATAATTGGAACTATTTTCTGTTTGACTTTATCAGTCACTCACATCATTGTGGAATAATTCTTTCACTCTTCTTTACAACATTGCTTCAGTCCATTGAGGTTTGCGGGCATTTGTTTATAAATGACTATTTTGATTGAGACAATAATACACCTTTCTTTTCTTAGTCATTGTGTTGCAGATTTGGCAGAATGCTTGTCCTTTTACAGAACCACTTTAACTGTTGTACAGATGGCCTCATATTTGACTTTAGAATACTTTGGTATACAGACTTTTCACATAAAAAAGTGTGTAGTCCCCTTCCTTTTAGGTTGGGTGTGCTGGTTTTACACTATACCCGTCAATTCCAATTTCCAGTCTGATGTTGTAATAGCTCAAATCAAAAACATAAACTGATTTTGATCAGAGCTATCGAACCACCTCCAGTCGTTTCCATTAAATTATTATTCAACTCTTTGCCTTGAATTTCCCAAAGCAAGTGATATTATATGAATAATTTGAGTTTTAGGAAGAGAATGTGGAATCTACTAGATTGTAAGCTCTTCGGGGCAGGGTCCTCTCCTCCTGTCCGTCATTTGCAACCCCTATATAATGTACAGCGCTGCAAAATTTGTGGGCGCTATATAAATCCTCTTTATTAATAATAATAATAATAATAATAATAATAATAATATGCTGTTTATAAATATAGTATTATACATTTTACAGACCTAAGCTGTTTAGCCTACAACATTTTACTATACAGGCAGATAATTTAGACACTGATTGACCATTCATATATTTCACCAAAAAAAAAAAAAAAAACTTCAAAGGCAATTGAAGAATTTTTTTTGGTCTTTTGGGATTATCTCCAAGACCTATACAGTATGCCATTTGAGATGGAGATGTTTTTACTGACTGATAAGATCTATTTAATTTTTTGTATCTCTAAAAATGTGATTTCAATAAGCCTTTCTTCTCCTGGGGCAGTTCTGTAATGGAACGAAGATTTACATTCAAGCTGCTTTCTTTCAAGCAATTAGCTGCACAGCCTAACAGCTTACCTCACAGTTGCTGAGAATTTACCCTTACAAATTTTTCTTTATCAAAGCATTCTGAGGATAAAAAAAAGAATGTTCTTAATAGCGATCGGGGACCAGCCCGGGGTTTGAAATTTCCGCACATACAGTATCATCCCTGACCTGAAGTCTAGTTTAGCATTGCTACCAGTGCCATGGTTTAATTATCTTGCAAATCTATTAATATATATCTCCTCAAGCACAATTTCACGGTGTAATTAATAATTAGTGTCACAACAGTACTGGGTGGAGGTATTTAAAGTTTAACTTTTTGTTGATGAGTAATCATTACATCTCTGTACTGTTGGAATAAAAAATATGCTTTCATATTCAGTTTAGAATACATTCATAAGAACTCTTTCAAATAGGTAATTCTTTATCTATTTATCATCACTATCAGTAAGAGACTCCAAAATCATTTACCCAAAAAGTGAACCCCTCAGCTGTAGCTTAACTATAATTCTAAAATAGAAGCGGGAGATGATTTACTAACAGACAGTTTATTATGCAAAATAATTGTAACATACCGGTAGAAGAGTTTATAAGGTGACTTTACTAACTTTACTTCAATCGATGAATTATGTGTTTTAAAATTCATTTCATTTTCACAGGTTGGGGTATACAAAGTGAACATGTCATTAATTAGGCTAAGTAAATATTCGTTTGGCAGCATGAATATTCTTTTCTCTATATATTTTTATAGTCATACTAGATGAACATAATTTACAGTAAGAAACTGTAAGTGTTGCCATTACTGACCTCATTTTAAAAATGCTAGTTTCCTGGCTTTTATGTTGGCTTTTGGCTTCAACTGCTTCTGAGCCACAAACTTTGAACAATCATGGAGATCAAGAAATTTAGGTAAAAGAAGTTCTGACAAGAGTGTTGACACAGGTGATGGACAGATTAACAATGGAGACTTTCACATTCTTCCAACGGCAAGTTTGCTTTCAATAACTGTACTCCTTAGTGGGTGGTGAGCTTATGCCACAATCAGCAACCTGATTACCTGTGTGCTGGCATCACGCAGAGGTGACAGGTCCAGGATCTTGTCATTGCTTAATCATCGGAAGCTGCCATCATCCACACTGGGTCCATAGCCAACACACTTAGTCATTGGATGACTAATGGTGATGTCCTGCACATGTGCAGAAGTTGCATTGCCCTGGCTGCTTGCTCAGTATTTTGCACCACTGCACACAGACTTGAACTCTACAATACATGGAGCATGCCTAGCTATTACAGAAAGCCACCAGAAGCCGATGCTTTATTGCATGTCTATTTTGTAAATCATCTCAACCTCCTTGTCACTTTTTGTTTATTTAGTTTAGGTCCGCTTTAAGATGTCTGAACTGTACGTACAATAAATGTCAGCTAAGAAATGTTTTTTTCGTATTGTGAGAATAAAACTGAGAACCTGGAGGACACCCCTGCAAAGATAAAACAGTAATAGTGTAGAAATTGTATTAGAAACAGCAATAGAAATAGTATTTCCACTAAGTGTATAGGTGACTGCAATGTCACCTATTATTGTTCTCTATTTTTCGGATATATGCAGACAATTACATTTCTCCTTCTCTGCCTTTTATTTCACAACTCAAAATGACAATTTCCATCTGAAGAGTATAAGTACAGAACAGCTTAGGCTGTATTTTTCCTGGACATCTACAGTAGAGTCTGCAGGCAAAATAATAAGTTTTCTGCAGGTAGACAGACACAATGATGTCTTGAATGACATGCACCTGCCTTGGCCTAATATTAGGAGCCAAGCATCTAAGTAATAACCCGACTGCTGCAGAAGAGAGCATGGCCATCTGCTGTCATTTACGTCCCCTGTCTCAGTAAAAAATGATCGCTTTTCCAGGGACAGGGATTTTAATGTAGTATTTGACATGTTATAGAAATAAGCCTCCAAGTGAAATGCCTATTGCTAAATGGCACTTTGCTTTTTTCTCTTTGATGGTGACCTTTTAACTTTTGTTGTACATCACATGTTACTTACTACAATGTGTGGGCTAACCTAAGCAATAGGACCTTTTCATGTTCCTTAATTTAAACGTTGTGTCTAACCTCAACGTGACAAACTGTCCACTGTTTGTTGTTGTATAGGATCTCTGGTGTATAGTATCATAATAAACAGAAACTGGTGTCTCCTTTACTTACCATCAATCCCAAATGTGAACCAAACAATAAAGCAGCTCCTGGTTACTCTGGAGTTGATGGAACACAATCCACTAGAGTCTGGAGCACTTGGTGACCTGGAAAATTTTGTTTATTCATCCTGCTGATCATCCATGTTGTAGTCACTGTGGGGAAGGACTACTTTTAAAATAAATATACCAACGATCTGTTCTGGCTCTTTTCATCTGGAATGCACAATGTGGTGGTATAAATGGTTGAGGGCACAGCTAGCATTTGTGGGATTGTAATACAGAATAATATATGTGGACCTGTAACCTAGTCCTTCAATTGGTAAACATTTTATGTATTTCTCCACTATGATTGATCAGATCTACAGAATATTTGTTTACAGGTTTTGCATGTCTGTTTTTTAAACGTCATATATATATATATATATATATATATATATATATATATATATATATATATGAACATAAAAAATGGAATTTAACTGCAAATATTTTTCACTGTTTAATTAATGGAAAATTGGCAAAAGTTAACAACCATCAGTAGCAATCTATGTTGACCCACTTTGAACCAAACGCCTCAGTCATAAGGATTAAGCACTTTGGTACAAAATTTACACCAATACATGTTATTCCTTGTAGTTAAAAGATTGATTTAAAATAATTTGGTGATTTATGAAATAAATTGATAAACTAGATGAACTGCTTTTATTGGTCTTAGAGAGCTTTTTTTATTCAGTGGCCTGATACGGTCACATATGTCAATATAAAAGAGAACGCCGTATCCTGATTATATCCTGAGATATACAAAAAACACATAACTTGCATACTACCTAAGGAAGGTTCATTTATTGGCACCTAATCTAGAACACCTGAGACTAATTCAATTGATTAGATTAAAGTGACAGTAAATATAGGGATATTCATGATTTTTTCATTGCAGTTTTGTTACCTAAAAGATTATAAGAATAAACACACCATGTCAATTTGTGTCATTTGTTAAAGTATATTTGATTTATCTGTATACTCTGCTTGAGAGAAGATCCACTGGTTGCCTAATCAAATACAGAAAGTCTGATTTAGTAAAGCTTTCCATGACTAGAGAGGATAGATTATCATGGGTGAACCTGAGTGATTCGTTCATAGTGTACATTTTGATATGAAAGTATGTCCAAAATGTGAATCTATATGCAAATAAGGATATTGAATTTTGTATATATTGACTGTATATATTTTACTAAAAAAATACAATCCTTATAATTGAGTTGATTCTGCTTTAATTTTTTGTTTCTCAACTTTTTAAAAAAGTTGTGAGTTATGGAAATTTGGAATTTCCCAAATTTTAAAATTGTATTACAGCTTAAAGCGGAAGTGTGCTCAAAACTAACCCAAAACAATAAAATCACACTTAACTTCAAACTCGCAGATCAGTTGATCCGTCAAGAAGTTTCTTCCATGAGGTCCTGCGTCATCCCGGCATCCGTCTTCAGCCCAGCGCAGAGGGAGCACCAGGCGCCACCATCTTCTCCTCTCTCCTTCCGTGTTCCTCTTCCTGCTTCACCCGATCTTACAATGCGTAGGGGCAAGATCGGGTAGCGTAGATTAGGAAAAAAACCAATTCCCTATTGATGAAAGGGTTCTTTCTGCACATGTCTGTGATGATCGGGCATGTGCAGAAGGAGCAGCCTAGAGCCAACCGGGATGTGTGACGTAGGTATCCCGTGAGGCTCTGCTCTCTGCGTTTCCTCTCAGCGTTTCTCTTTTTTGTTACTGGAGTAGCTAAATGTAAGGGGCGTAACACATCATACTGGATCTTCCATCATAAGTATTTTAAAAGGACAATTTTTATGGGACATAAAGTGTATTTAAATCCCAAACATATTTCTCATCATGTTTATTATCTTGTGATAGTGATACATATCACTAAATATTGTTTTTGTGTCCTAACTGGGGATCCCCTCAACACTTCCTCTTGCAGGCTAACAAAACTAAGCCACTGCCTCACTTATAATGTCACACCTGCCATGTGTCTGCTTCATTTGGCAGTTGGGCTGCCTATAAGGTCTATCAGACAGGCAGCTCAACAGCCAGCAGAAGAGGCTTCCACATCATGTTAACTTTGCTGCTGCTATTTGTGAGGAAATTATTTTATGACCTTGAAATTTGTTTTAACTTACTTTTCAGCATGCATAACTGTATGAAGTGGTCCTTAGTGTAAAATTTCCACAATTCTTGAAAATAGTAGCAATAAATACAACTTCTGTTCAATGTTTGATACTGTTTTATAGTGAAAAATATTTATCTTGAAATTAGTTGTCAACATAATTTGTATTTCTAGTTTTAGCAAGATCTGTGCTAAATGTATAAATGATGTGCAAGTAGGAGGAAACTGTGCCTTTTGGCTGTTTGATTCTGAAATGGTATTTTGTTTTAACAATACTCCTGTGCCAGGGTGTTTTTGTTCTCACAGCCATAAATGTTGACTTAATTCATTTAATATGTTAGTGGTGATGTGAGACTGGTGAGTGAATTTATTTTCTAGGGCCAGACATTGGGTGGTCTTGCCCTTGTGGCTTAAATACTTCTTGGCACAAGTTCCCTAGAGGGTTAGCATTCACCAGTCTGACTCAGGTTTTCTTACATGACTTATTATATTTCATGTGATTATTAAATAGAAAGCATTACATGACATTTTCTATAAAGGATTTCATCAAATTTAATTTTGCACACGTTCCCCAAAGTAATGACATTACTTAAATGTAATATATAAAACACCAGTTTTGCAGGTTTTTGGCACAAGTTTTTTTCTTACTGTTTTATCTAGGATCTAGATTAGCATAAAAAATTGAGCACAAAACTTCCAATTTTTGACAAGGGTTAGTACATCATGCTGATATGTGTTGTTCCTGGACCCTGGAAGTTTACCTAATCAGTTTTCTTTTCATTAGGTAAAATAAGTAATATATTTTTTCATACTAAGTACATTTTCTGTAAGTACAGAAAATATATATTGATCTCGATAGTATGTTGTCTGGTGTAGGCTATATGTCACTGGAGGCTATATAAAGGTCATTGGACTTCCCAGGAGACAGCACTGATTGGTCCAGCACTGGGTATGGAGTAATCACAGGATCCTTCATACCTGGAAGTAAAAGGTATTTTTAAGCTTGCTGCTAAATGCTGACGACCATTTTCAAAACAATAAAATGGTGAATAGTATTATTATTATCACTTAAACACCAGCATATAATAAAGTGCTTTAAAATTTATATAAAAAGTTCATATATATGTAATAGCTACTGAAGTAATGCTATGAAATTGAATAGAGTAGTCCCCAGATCTTGGTAAATTCATCTACAAAACGAAATCAACCTAAAACATACACAACACATTTTCTCCAGTTTCCATTTAGGTTAAACAGATGTTAAAGAATTAAAGAAAAGACATGTGGCTGCAGAAGAGGAGGACGGGTACCAAGTAACCTCAATAGCCAAATTAGAATTATGTAAACATACTAGCATTCTCTTTGAATTCATTCTCAAGTCTATTTTCCATACATTATCTCTAGAGGTTTGTGTGAAAAAGGTTCTAGCTGTGTGCTTTTTAGGAGACACCACCATTGGCTCCTATGCAATGAATGCACTCTAGAAGGGCGCAACATTTTAGCTCATGTTGTTGCCCTGGGTGTTTCAACAGGTAGAACCGACTGATATACATTAAAATTGTGATAGAGAATCTGACTGTCACCTCTCGTTTTACTTTCCAGGGAGGCTCCATTTTTTTTCAGGAAAAAATGTTCTTAGGGAGCTTTAATAAAAAGGAAGGCCATTGCCTCTACAAAGTTAGAGAAATTCTTACTTAGCTGTTACTAAAGAGGGTCCTTTCTTTCATCTGTAAAATTCTATAATAAAGGACAACCTCATTGCATAGATTTTCAGTAAGTGACCAGAGCACAAATATCCCATCTGAGGACCACTAAAAGAACAGGTCATGCGTGGATGGACCCTTCGCCCCCCCCAACTGTTTTACTCACAAAGTACAGCACTGAGAAGTATACACAGTGAAAAAGTACATTGAGTGGGAGATGGGGGGATGTATTTTACAATTTTGGTGGTGACACTGTAGAGAATGGAGGTAGATATAAGTGCTAATTTTAAGGTTGTCTATAAGGTGTTTCTAAAGGCTTAGGAGGTTGTAAATAAAACACATACTGCCGGTATGTGAAGAATCTTTTGACGTTTCATTACTTCTCTGGTTTTGTACTGTAGCTACTGTTCATTATTCACAGAAGAGCAAATGACTTGGTGTAACAATACTATATGAGCTACATAACCTTTACTTTGCAGTATATTCTGTTTAGTGTCTGTGTATTGACGCTGTTGTCTTGATGAGTTCCCACACAATAAGTAACATGCTAATTTAGAAGAGCTGCTGGGAAATTTATTCAAAAGCTAATTGGTAGTCTCACACTTCAGAGAACATGACCCACTGCCCAAGGCTTTGTCAAGCTCATTCCCTATTTAAAATACAAACTTGCCTTTCACAACTTGAATTGTGGTGGTCTCAATTATGCAATAGAGATCACATGAATTAAAGTGGATTCTGTTTGGAAGACAATATATTTAGATAGAAATCACAAAATTTAGGTAAGGCCAAAATTTAAACCAATAGACTGAGCTGATACGGTGGAAATCTTGAACTCAGACAGTTGTTTCCTAATATTTACTTTCTTGCTACGGTGAATCTTGATATGATCAGTCTGGTCTGAAATGAGACACAGAAAAATGCCTGTTATTTCTTTTTTTTTAGCCAGAAATACTTTTCAACTTCAGTTTTAGTTTATGAGGACCTCAATTTTCTACAGAACTAAACGAAGCACTGCCAACTAGCATTGAATCGTGCAAAGCACTAATTCATTATCAATATCAGTTACCCTATGTGTGAGATTGTTAGTGTAAGCAACTCTGCAAAATAACAAGTCTTTCACTTATCTGCCCAGGCACCCTGCTGCCTCTGCCAGGACCTTCACATCCAAGACAGGTTGGTCCATGATTCCTATACAACAATAGGATCTACAGGGAACAGTGGGGGACCAGATATCCAATAAACCCAAGAGTGTGTTAGATGAAAAAATTAATATTAAAGATAACAAAAAGTAAGATTTATTTAGTTTTGATTATTGTATTTAGCCTATTTATAATGAACATTTGAAGGCAATACATCATAAGTATGGCTATATATTCTAGACCAATGTTTCTCACCAATAGTAGAATATTACTAGAGCCCCTATCCTTGACCAAGGGGCAATTTGTACCTCTTAGGTCAGCTTAACAGACATAAATGATCTTTTTGGCTATCTGTAAGGGTGATATCTTCTCACTTGCTAGCAATGTAAGAGGCATTCTTCACAATTACCACTGCAATAATGTACTGTGAGCTGTGGATATAGTAAATATAGCAGGGGTTCTCTGAGATCTGAAAGGTATTCCAAGGGTCCCCCTATGGTGGAAAGAGAAAAAGGCTGGTGTAGTTTGTAAAGATTTCAGCCAAAAATAATCTTAGATTTTCCTACAAAGTTACCATCCACTGTATAGTGTATGGACCTATGTTAAGAAGAATTGTATTATTTTAATATATGCTGGAAGTAACCAGTACAACAGCAGGTATGTTTTGTAACTGTGTGCAGTTATCAATTCTATTGTCACCAATGACAGTGTAAGTAATATTTCCCTTCCAGATAGATGTTAATATTAACAATAATGTAATGTTATTATTGTAAGTACTTAGTGTCGCAAACAAATCATGTAAGTAAAAATGGGAAATAGGAGACATAAGTGTTCTGCAAATTATCTGTATTATTTTTATCCATCTCACTTCCCACCTACAGTACAAAACAAGAAAATGCAATGTTGTGTCTTTTAGAAAGAAGACCTGGAACAAAGTGTATTCAAAGACATAGTGTACAATAATGGATTACTCAGTGTGGGATTTCAATAAAACAAAATCAGAGATTTTCTAAACGTCGCCTAAAGAATCACGTGTGGCATTTAATTATACACTTTAAGTCAAGGAAAGTAAAGCGTAACAGTGTGGTATTCTTTGTAGGGGTGAAATACGCCAGGGAGATTTTTAGTATAGTTTTTAAGAAATGTGTGGGCACCCAGTAAATACAAGCAACTCATTTAGTTTGAAAATTGCAGTATACAGGCCGACTGTTAACCTTTTGTGGTCATATGTCTGAGCTTTATTTTCACTTCAAAGTAAAAGATTACATTACAACAATACCTTTAATGTTAAAATACGGCTTTTATTAGATTAACAAAGGCTGCTGTACATTATGTACTACAAATGGTTTCAGCAAACATTTCAGGTTCCCACTTACTTCTGTTCTTATGATTGTACAAACAGCAATTTCCTCCTAGGATGTCATAATCTTTTGAAAAACATAGGAACCAAATAGGGGGTAAAAGAAAAAAAAAATGGTTAATATAATACTGTCCTGTGTACAACAATGTAACCTTATCTTTTAGTGCTATATGCTGCCAATGTCAACAAAGTTCCTGATACAGTTTAAATTACAGTAATGAATGTATTATTCTTTGATCTAATTTTTTACATTTTCTACTTTCATTTTTTTTATAGTGCAAAGCACGCCTGTCAAGGTAACACTCCTACATGTCTCTAAAGGTTCCCATATATCCTAGTTTTTATAGCTGGTAGTAGTTAGTCACATTCAGGTAGCCTTGTAATGTTGAAGATGTTACATTTGTAAACTGAAGATGTCAAAGTTTTAAAGAACAAAACTATAAAGTTGTTTAAATGTTGTAAAGATTGTGGGTTGGATCTGATAAGGAAAGCAATTATGATTAAGGATATTCAGAACAACCAGCAAGATGGAGATTATGGTTCTTTGACTGGGCTGGTCATAGACTTTGGTCTGGTCATCAGAACTGAAGATTTCCCAAAATTCCTGTATATAAATATCAAACCTCAGCCATCACAGTAGTACAATGGTCCATCCATTTCACCACTAACAAGGCTGGAGTGCATCTAAGGATAAGGAGGCCAGAAATAAGGGATTTGAGTAGAGCTTCCGGAGTTCCCAACCTCAAACTCAGGGGAACTGGTGATGGCTGACTGTAGTTGAATCTCAATTAAATCTTTCCAAGACTGGAGAAGATACACTTTCACCAGTGCAACTGTGTGATTCAGAAAACCTGGAATGAATTTGGTCTAGGACTTTAAACTTTTGCCAACAAATAGCAAACGACTTTCAAGAAATCCATTCCAGGTTTGCTGTATCACCCAGCTTCCCCAATGCAAATGTATCCTCTCCAGTCTTGGAGAGCTTTAATAAATCAGGCCTACTGAGTGCAAGATGTTAGGTGCCATTCCCATTACCACTAGCAGATAGAGAGAATCTCTGATCGAATATATATATTGATTGAGGTTTTTACAGAATGAAAAAATAGCAGAAAAATTACTGAACTCATTCCTGTGTCCATTTCCAAAGACAGCTACAAAGTGAGGGCTCCAAGGTCTGGGACACATCTAGAGTTACAGATCTAATAAACTTGCAGCGATCTGTGACATTAGCAAGAAAAGAACACTTTACCATATAAGTGCCATATCCCAAAGTCATCCAAACAGAAAAGGAACTTTGTACAGGTCCAACCAAATGCAAATGTACGACAAGATCAGTAGATTTCTTACTATTGTTTTCAGTATAAAATGTCCCAAATTGGTCAAAGTATAGTAACATTCTTTGGAGGATGCAGACCAACAGCAGAGTTAACAAACATTAAATGAGTTAATATGGAAAGGTCAGGTCATACATTAAAAAAAAGATCTGCTTTATTGTAACCACATGATAAAAAGAAACAAGTGCCTAATTGAAGTGTGTTCTTGAGTCAACTGTTGAGTAATTTTTCGACAATGATATCATGTACATTTAATCAATTTGTAGAGGGTTTACTTTTGTGAAAGGAAATATTAGTAATTAAATAAAATCCACAAAAATGTAAACAACATTAAGAAAGATCTTTGAAGTACTGTACTTTAAAAGAAAGGTAAGAGTGCACAGAGAGTTTGCAGAAACAGAGTTTGTATTTCAATGAGTTGGAGAGTTCCTGGGAATGTGGCCTCTCCTTGGCCCTGCAGCCTGGAGGCCAGCTATTGCTGTCTTATCCTTGCATTAAGGAGAATGGGAACATATACATGCTCCCTATAGTCTATGATTTGAGGAGTTGTTATGCTTGCAAGTTGATTTCCAGCCCTGATTCTGTATATACAGTACCTTTTTTTCTTTTTTATAGTCCCATTATATTGTTGTATTTTGCCTCCCAATCTAGATCAAATGTTGTCTGTATTATTTTGTTTAATAGAATGCAAAATCTTGATGTTCTTTGACTTCAACAACTTTTCAGCTTTTTTAAAGTTTAAACTGGTTTCACTTTGTTAATAAAGAATTGAATTCTCTGACTTAAAGGCATCTATTTGTAAAGAAAATTCACTTTGAGGCAATTGAAAAACATTTATATGTTCTTCAAGTAAAAAAGTCAAACTTTTTGACATGAACTTGAAATTTTGGTTTAAAAAAATGGCAATTTCAACTGCCACAGAAGCAGAGCATTCCAGCTACTTGCACTCCTGCCAATCTGGTATTCGAGGCTCCCAAATAATGTTTTTCTAATGAAGCCTAATCCGCAAAATGCGTCAAGAATGGAGCTGTATTGTTTGTTTCATTGATAATGAGAAATAGGTTTTCATGTTTATGTCAATTTGATATCATAGAAATGTTCGGAATGAATGGTCTGGTTTTTAGTTATTAATTTGCTTGAAAAAAACATAATTAATGAAATGAGTAGTTATATGAAGGTACATGGAAAATCCCCTCAAAGATGCGCTTTTGAGGTAATGTGCAAAAAATAGGATTACAATATAATTGGGGGTGTTATACGGCAATATCACAAATTTCACCTAAAAAATTAATTGACAATACATAATAAAGCAGAATATTACTAAGCTGCATTGCTGTGTGCTGGACTTGCCAAAATATCTACCTACGTACAATATGCAATTTTCTGTATTAGCCAGCCTAAATGAGTTAATCCTACTGAGAAAACCCTTTTCTTAGTATGTGAATGTAGAAGGTTCCTTTGCTTTTTATTCTGCTTGAAATCATGGATGAAAATGAACTGTCCACTGGAAACACTGGTTGTATTGCCGCTCCAACCAACTTTTTATGAACTGTTTAAAAAAATAGGCTTCCCTGACAACCTTATGTATTTACTGCAACTTCAAATTATTTTCATCTTCTCATTACCCAGTATAATTTTGGTAAAATAGTAAAATATTTGGTGAATTACACCATGTTCTTTTTTTTTGTCATTTTTTGTAGAATCATTTCTTAATCAGATTCACACAAAACTACAGGTTATTCATCCTGTGGCTACAGGCATTGGGGAACAGTAAATTTGTTAGCTAAACAGCTTAGCTACAAGAAACTGAATCCATGGACCTAACTTACCTTCTAAAGCCGTGCCTGGTCCATAGAGCAAGCTTGTTGTCAAAATCCCAGTTTGTCCATGAAAGCTGTGGTCAATATTTGCATAACAGAGCACTTTGGGTCTTGTTGAGGTGCTTCCTCTAGGGATCTGTTAGCACTTAAGAAAGTAAGAAATGCACTTAGAAAAGAGTTTCAGTAAAGCACAAGCATCCTCACAATCTGCCTGTGCCCGTACTTCCACTCCAATGTTACTGATAACTGTACTGACCAAGTAGAAGAAGTTAACTCCTACAGCATCAATATCAGTGTTTTCTATAATTACATAGAGAGTTTTTTTTTAGAAAGTTTTATTTATTTTATTAAATGAATATGGTGATTGGTACCTGCTGGAGTTCTTGTTTAATGACATCAAATTTTCCACAGGGCTTTAGCAGAGAATCACATTTGCATCTCTCAGTTACCTTTTTACTATGCTACGAATAATTGCTTTAACATCGTCTTTTCATCTATTGGTGAGTTTACATATAAATATCCTGTTTTATGCATCTATGTACAGCAATGCATCTTTATAAATGAGAGTTTAATGCTAATATCCCAACATTTCAATGTAGTGGTTAATTTAGAGGAAATTGAGCTACTTTTATTTAGCAGAATTACTACCATGAAGTAACTGACCCTGAAACACTGTAGTTTTTAATTAGTATAGGACTACCTTCTGTTTGTGTACATTTGCTATTGCCTACCCAGAAAAAAGGAATTAAAGGTTAATTTAGCTTGCTGTCTTAATCTTGAATCAATTTAAATAGTTCAGTGCTTTTAATAATAGGCTGTCTTGCCATAGATATATTCAGAAATAATGTCTTCTGTTAATAAAAGTTCCATTTTTAATGCTGCTGATTATACCCTCTATACTTGCAAGGCAGAAGTGTCAATCAGATGAGCAAGATCATGAAAAGCTTTTCATTTTAGCTGATAAACCCTTATCAAATAATTATAGTAACTTCTTCTCCATGAACCATTGGCTTATAAATGGCAGTAAAATTACACAGGTTCAAAAAGGCCACCAAGTGGGTGTTTTAAAACCAATCCAGGGATTTTAATGCTATGTAAGGCACATATTGGTTGTTTAACTGGAAACAAATTAAAATGAACTGGGAAAATTAGATTCATTTTAATTTGAACTCAGTTGCAGTTTAATTGCACGTTTAGTTGAAATATTTGTTTAGCCAGTTATATAGTAATACAGGGAATAATATCTTTACCCAAAAGAATCACCCTTCTAAACAGCTCTCTATTTATTTCAGATATACTGTTATGGAAAACGATTTTTATTATTTTATTTTTCACAATACACAAATTAGTTGGATCAGTATTTCTCAACCTTTTTCACATAGGGGGACCCTTTGAAATAACTTTCAGGTCTTTAGGGAAACCCTGCTATAAATACTATATCCAAAGCTCACAGTACATTATTGTGGTGTTTAGTGGTAAATTAATTGCTGGCAAGGGGGAAGAATGTCACTCAGATGGCCAAAAAGATTATTGGTGTCACTTAAACTGACCTGAAAGTCAGAAACTGCTCTTTGCTCAAGAAACCCTTAGCAACCTCTGGGTTGCACCCTAGGCTTCCACTGAACCCTGGTTAAAAAACACAAATTTAGATGAATGTCTAGTCAATTTTTTATGTTCATTGAAATGGTCTCTACCACAGTTCCCATAGAGACTCAGATAGCAACAAACACGTTTAGCAGATGGTTTTTATTGCTTTGTTTTGCAAAAAGAGTAGTCATCAGGACAAGAAGTAAGAAACATTTATATGACAGTCACAAAGACTGTAAAAAATCCCAACAGATATTTATTTCTCCTCTATTCAATTTAACAAAGAAACCAAAAATTTTGCCTAAAAATCCCTTTTTAAAAAAGATCATCTAAACTTTGCTACTCCCATGGTATAAATATTAGCACAGAATACATTCTCTGAAAAGATTTCTGCTGCAGGATTGTTTATTGGGTTATTCGGTGAACAAACATCTGCCATAACTTAATATCTTCTTTAAGGTATTATCCGTCACTTCCATAATAAAGCTAATATAAAGTTAGCCTGCCAGAGCCAGCAGAGTTTACGAGGTAACCTGTAAAACTGTGGTCTGATGGTACCTCTGCCTAGATGCAAAGGGTGCACAGAATATCCAAAAGAAGCAAATCTAAATTAAAATTCTAATTAAATGAGTTAGGTGTCTTCTTTGGACTTTTCCCCTTTTCCCCTGTTCACCTGGAAAGAATAAAAATAGACAAAGAATATATTTATAGAATTCTTGTATATTGCATGAATGAATGCAAGTTTTCAACATATGGCAGTGCAAGCAAGTATTGCATGCAACATAAAGGGAAGGATCAGACTACTAGCACTGCAGCATTGCTTCTTAAAGAACCAGGATCTGCAGATTTGACAGGGGGCAGCAGTGAGTGATAGTTAACTGACCACTGCCACCCTGATTTATTCTTTATAGGGCTACCAAGGGCAGATGCTACATGTAGCATCCCCCCGGAGGCAGCAATTCAATAGTATTGGAAACTGGTACCTGTATTGCTACCTTATAGCAAGTCTGAGTATAGCTAAAAGTTGTAGCCCTTCTCTAATTAGGAAAGCAGTGCATCATCATCATCACAGGAAGCTTTATTGGGTTAATTTTCATGGCAGGCTTAACAGGTACTTGTTGGTAAACTAAGATAAAATTGTAAGCACAGCTACACTTATAATTAAGTGCTGCAGCTTTTGTTTTCTTTCAATGGGAGGCCATTGTTCTCCTATGTCATGCACAGATTCTTAGAGACATTAAATTAGTTCTTAGTTCATTGATTTTGGGTTTGCTTCAAACTCTTTAAGCTGAGGACAAATTAAAATAGAAAGTGTCCTTTAATCTAATTAGGGTTAAAATTAAGCAAGATGTCACTGAGCAGGTATACTACATTACACATGCAAAATCTTATGTGGCAGTGACTCTAGTCCTTTCTACATTGATACAGTGGGGCAATTCTGTTTTAATTTAAACTTTATTTAAACATTTGTAACTTAAAAAAAAAAAAGTTTCCCTTGTGTTATCCCTCTTTCTTGAAAGCAGTATCTTTACTAGGTCACTATTAGCTAATAATCACATGGATTTATTAAAAAAGAAAAGAATTAACAAGTAATCAACAATTTTTCAAAATAAGCTAAATAATGATCACATGGACAAAGAAAAATGATACGTTATGCAAAGAGTCCGTCCTCTGCATCCCGCACCTTAGCTGGGTTCCAAGAAAAAGAGAGAGTAAGAATAAGTAGGAGAGAGGAGCAAAAAGAGAGGTAAAAGATATAAGAGGTGTAAGAGAAGGTTGGGGAGAGTGTAAGAGAAAGATTTGGGGCTGTTGTCCCCTCTTATCCATCTCCAGGGTCCCTGGCTACATTCAGCCACACCCATGCATCCATCCTTACTTGGCTGCCCTCCCACTTCCGCAACTACACCGCCGGTATTCTCCAGTAGATGTAACTGTTGTACTGGGGCAAGTCTTCTGACCCAGCGGGCCAGCTGGTTCCGGCTAGTTTGTCCTCAGAGGCTTCAAAGTCAATCCCCATCAAGGTTCACTAACAGTCAGTTTGAACTCATCATCTCCAAAAAGGATTGTATATGAGTGCGGATTTGATATCATTCATGTTGTGCACTCCAACAGTAACACACATGCTCAAAATCTGGGATATCTTCATATCAATATCATAACTTTTACAAGCTGAATAGAGGCTATGACCTCTATTAGGTCAACATGATTCAGCATTAATTGTATTCTTCAAATTGGCCTTCAGTAAAGTGTAACTGTTTATATTAGCATAATCATCCAGCATCTGATATTCATAATTCCAAAAGAATTATTTTACTTGGACAGTGCATATGATTACTTTATTGTGTGTGTTTACTTTGTATTTGTAAGTGCCAGCTTTTCGCTTTTCCATTTCCCCTTTGCTATATTTATATTGTCTAAACATTCATCCTTTGGATTCTGCATATGGAATTAGTTTCATATTTGATTTAGTCTTTTTTTTTTTTTTTTTTTGCATTCACCCAAAGGTTGCTACTGCAGAACATGATGATGATAATAATCTGCCTCCTAGAATTAGGACACATGAAAAGTGTCTGTTTAACAAGGCAATAATCACACTGATACATTCCGGTTAATGCCACCAGATTTTTCTTTCTTGTAATTTGTCAGAAAATTATATTGCAGTAAGACATTGATAAATGACCCATTAGTAAGTCAGTGATTAATGTTAGCAAGCATACAAAGGTAACTTGTATATAATATGAACAAGTCTTTTGACTGTGCTAATTTTTATTGGCAATGCTCCTAAAATTTCAGTTCACTATTGTTATTCAGCAAGACATTTTCTAGTTTAGGACAGAATTTTTTTAATGAAAACTGGACATGTAAATGTAACATGTCACCAGAAACTTTCTACATATGATTTGTTACCCTAAAATTGTGTTTACTGTCCTCCAGCATTCCTAATGTTGGATTTGGATCTGCCACACATCTGTGGAGTAGTGGGGAAGAAAACGGAGGGGGGTTGAGGGACATATTAAAGATATTGCAGGTAGAAGTGCACTTTAATTTTGCTCTTCCCTACCACTGCAAACTAACACTGACTTATTCTTAAATCCTGAGTTTAGGATTGGTATATGTCATCAAGTGTTAAGATTTGGCATATGTCATGCCATTCCCTGCAAATATCTATTACATGATGGGTAGGCTTGGTGTCCAGGAATTAGGAAGACATGGATAAGCCTCTGATTATTTATGCAATGTCAACATTTGTAAACTTAAAAACCCTCAAGGTGTATTGAAGATACCGCTAATGGTATGTACAGTTTGTACTATGTGTCTTTAAGAGGTACCTGCATAACATTTAGACTACTCATTTGTACTGGTACCTTTTAAATGAAAAGAAACTGCAGTTTTTTGTTTTTTTGCCTCAGTAAAAAAGCTTTGGAATTTCCTTTGTATACCTTCACTGACATTCTTATTTATTATACCAAAGAAAAGTTTAGGCAAATTTTTTTGCATAGTTATGGAGAACCACAACAATTAAATTAAAACATATTCAATATAAACTGATATGAATAATGATCAATGAAAAGATTCATTAAACTGGGTTAGTTATATTGGAAACCCACATTGCTTGATTGGTCAGACCTCATATCCCACATTTTATTTGTTCCTTTTCTCTTGCTAATCCTTCTTCTATTTTTCTTCTTTAAACTTCTCTTCTTCCTTTTTACATCTTCCTGTTTATTTAAAAATTCTACCACTGGCGGTTTGTAAGTTTATTAAAATCTGCAGATTTTCATAGTTTGCAACTTGTGATGTCAATTGGGATCCCAACCAGGCTTTAAAAGAGTATGTGTTACAGGACAAGAAACAATGCAAAAGTGTAGAAAGTGGTTTGGGAAGCTTCTGGGGGCCATGCCTGACAATGTTATAGCTAACATTAAATGCAAATATTGTGTTATAGTCTGTGGAAATTGTAACCATAGATAATAAGTATGATAATAAATGTGACTCTATAAGTTACATATAAATGAAAAAAATAAAAAAAATGCAATATCGCACCAAAATCTTGACTTAAAGACCATCTTTGCTATATGTACAGTCCATTGCCTTTGTAAACCAGAATAAAGTTTTGAAAAGGAAATTGAAATAAAACATGACGGAGTTATTTATTTTATTGCTGGACAGTGCTATTGTAAAACAGTACATGAAATAAGAAATGGAATACTTGTACTAAACACTGTCATTACAAGTAATAACCACATACAATTATCAGAATACAATGCTTTGTCCTGATAGTGTTTCTTTAAGTAAAATAAGCCTATGGGAGGGAGTGAAGATAGTGATAATACCTCCATTTCAAAGTAGTAATGGAGAACTTGTACCCTCTGGGAGCATCACTGACAAATAAGTTATGACAAGTAATTTCTGCACCAGATTCAGGAATAGGAGTGAGGATGATTTATGAAATGCGGAGCCGTTGCCTGGAGCAACTAAGCAGCTTGCATATCACACATTACATACAGGGTAGAGAAAGCATAAAATGTTTGCTTTGTCATTTTGTGTAGTTTAGCACCACAGCTTCAATTTCTATATTATTCTCTGTGGTGATATTTCTACAGAGGGGTAAAAGGAAAAAGGAGCTTGCTACATCATAATGTAAAATGGTCCAGGAATATTTTATTTTCCTTTTCTATAACTGCAGTTTGATAAACAGATTCATGTTGCATTTGATGCTATTTTGATCACTTTCTGAACTCTTGTGTCCTCGTGTTGTCTAACTCTTTTAATTCAAACATATCAAATTGAAAATAACACATAAAAAAATTTAGGCATTTGTTGAAAGGCTGAATAAAAGAAAAACCATGTTGTGAAATATATATCTCTTTGATTAAAGACTAAGTACAAAGCAAGACAAAGCCATTTATTTCAGTGCTGTTCCACTAGCGAGCCAAGCATTGTAATACAATTACACTGAAGATGTTCTCTCTGAAGGTCATACTCTTCAATCTTGGTTTGACTAAAGACAAAGGATGCAAGATTCCCTAACATGGTATAACATGATAGGGATGTTCTTCACGAATACCAATTTGTAGCTGTGCATGCAAAGTTTCATCCAGTATTATTTTTTGCCTAATCTAGCATTTATTTCTTGTTCTTGTACAAACTATCTAAACTCAAAATTTTTACTTAACAAAAAAGGGTAGACAACCCTTTTATATAGAGTAAAAAGTGCCTTCTATTTTTTAAATGCAGGGTGCAGCACCTCATCTTTCTGTCCTATTTACGCCACCTGTTCTCTCCCGCCTGTGCAATGCGAGATCGGGTGACAGTCAAGACAGAAATTAGAAGACTGATGATGATGGTGCCAAAAAAAAATACCAGGGATGACTCAGGCCCGATTGATGAAACCTCCAGACTGATCGCTGGATCTGCATGATTAAAGGTAAGTGTGAGTTTTTTTTTTTTTTAGTTTAGTTCTGCATTAACTTTTACTGCTTAGGTGACTGCTAGGTTATTTTCATATATGCCCCCTTTACACAGCTATTCTCGACAAGGATTCTCTAGAGCAGGGGTGCCCACACTTTTTTGGCTTGCGAGCTACTTTTAAAATGACCAAGTCAAAATGATCTGCCAACAATAAAAACTTGGACTTAATAACTCCTGTGTGCTCCGCGATCTACTCGTGTTGCCTTTGCGATCTACCGGTAGATTGTGATCCACCTGTTGGGCCCCCCTGGCTCCGGAGGTTGCTAGATTCCTTGAACTGTGATTAATTGACCTCTTATTTAATGATGCCTGTATAGTTCTGGGGTGATTGAGCCCCAAAAGAAATGCTTTTAGTAGGAGATACCTGAGGCCTAAAATTATTTCAAAGGTTCCTCCGGGGTACAAAAATAATTTGTGAAAACTGCTGTACTGAGACAAACATTAGCAAGTGAACAGTGAATATTTTTTCTACTTGTCTGTATTTAACCCAATCACAAGCAAGAAAAGGTCTAAAAAAACATCTTCGCTTGCATATTATTAGCTAGTAAAAGTAATCAGTGTTTCAGCTCATTCAATAAGCTTAGTAAAAATTCATTTTGATAAGTAAACAGCCTAAACTGTTTTAGTAAACTAACCTTATCTGTTAGTTTACACTAAAATGCTGGACCAAACTTTAAAAAAAATAGAAAAAAAAACTTTTCCTGACTGTTTTTTATGCACCAAAATGCATATTGTTTGTATAATATTTTTTTAAAATAATTTTATATTTATTGTAAGCAGTGCAAAACAAAACATATATGACATTTTAAGAAACACAAGATTAGTGTCATGATAATAATGGCAAATCACAGCATATGATAAATCGTTATTAACATGTCTGATATTCTTAAATTGTCACTGGATGGACAGAAAAAAAAGTTTACTATTCTTACATAATTTTGCTTTTAAAATGTATTAAAAAGGATTAACACTGCATAACAAGATCACCAAAATAATGCATTGTGTGTGAAATAGCAGTATTGGGTTATTTTCTTAAATCATTTCAGAATCTTTGTGGCTATTGATTGGCTTTATTGATGTCTGACCTCAAACAAATGTAAATATATGCACAGTACAGGTAGTCCCTGAGTTAAGGACGTCCGACATAAGGACACCTCCTGGATATAAACAGTGCTTCCCTGCTCGCTCCTGTGCAGGACAGAGGCTTGAAAGGGGGAGGGGTGGTCTGCATGACTTGCAGAAGAAATCTTTTGCTAAACACAGCTTAGGTTGTGGGTTGACCTTAAGAGCTGAGCTTATCCGTAACATCTTGTAACTCCTTAATGACCAAGAAAAAACCCTGCAGCTGTTTATTTTTGCATATCAAAGCACATCTTGCTCCAGAAGTTATAAAAATATCTAGGCTTCATAAAGTTTTTTTTTTTTTTTTGCATTGTTTGTGATGAACTCACAGTGGGGATTTTATACAGTAACTGACACCACACTGCCTAATAATATGTTGAGATAAAAATCTGTCCTAATTGCATTTATTAAAATAAGTTACATGTTACATGTTACTTACATACAAATTCAACTTAAGAACAAACCTACAGTCCCTATTTTGTATGCAATACGGGGACTACCTGTATATATAGACATTGATGATACTGGGAAGTGTATTCAAGTGAAAAGTTTTTTCTTATTTTTTTTTAATTAATTAGCAATATTAGCATCATTTTGGCCTGGAAAGGGCTACAGATGTTGCAGATAGGTAACATAGGAAAAAACTATATCATTCTTTAACATAGAATATTTACTTTTACAATATGGGTGAGCAGCATTAGCATCTTAAAACAATGGACAGATTAAGATAATGTTGATAAAAAAATAATAAATCCTGGTATATGTATATTTATTATTTTTTACAGTGTTAGAAAAAAGCAGCAACAGCATAACAAAACATCATGGATTTCCAATCTGGACTGGGAAAAGATGGCAACAATGAAGTGGAAATATTTTATAGATTTTTGCAGGGTGCGGCAGAACCATAGCAAAGCATCATTGATTTCCAATCTGGACAGAAATGTAAAGCCAAAAAAGAAAGGTTTCGTAGATGTGTGCACAGAGTATAGAAGCACCACCATCACATCATAGTTTTAGTTTTTAGAGTTGTACAGAAGAATCTTTATACAGAAGAATTGTGCCATACTTAACAGAAAATTAAACACTAGAGCAATGTATGATGAAAACACATATTTTTACCAACTTCTCTTTTTTGGATTGGACTGAGCCTTATAGTTTATTGGATTAAGTACAGAAGCTGATGATGAAAAATAAGGAATATTTTTTCTACTAACAATCTATAAAAAAAGAAAAAAAATCCCTTTCTCCCTTTCTAGTACTGCATTAGGTGACTCACATATTTGGGACCTAAGGGTTATAGATGCTTTGCTAAAGTGAGTGCTAACAAGGTACAGAGGTTACTGTATCTTCATGAAATAAACCTAGAAATCAATGGGTAATCAAAGAATACCATTAAGTCTATCTTTAGAAGGAGGATATGAAAGTAGACCAGTGTAGTCATGACACTCTTGGATGATGTGCTATGATCTTTCATGTCAGTTACCATCTGTGAATGGATGTCTATGGAATTTTTTATGTGTAGAGGTGGAATCATCTGACAGTTCTCTTTCATTCAGGCACAGACAAGCATCTGCACAACAGATTTATATTCAAGTAAGGTAGGTTCATCTTTATGATCTAAATCTGACCAGGGAAGAAGGAGGCACTTCCTAAAATTCTTATGACCTAACCCAGGATATTGAAGTCTAGACTAACACTGTATAACAGTGTTTCTTGACCAGCATTCCTCCAGAGGTTGCTAGGGGTTTCTTGAGCAATTAGCAATTTGGGACTCTCAGGTAACTGACAACTTTTTGGCTGTAAGGGTGAAAACTTTCCCACTTGCCAGCACGGTTAAAAGCATTCTTTCTACTGACCACCATGCTTATAAACTGGGAGCTGTGGCTATAATAATAATTCGAGGGGTTCCCCGAAGTCCTGAAAGTTATTTCAAGGGTTCCCCGTGTTAAGAAGGTTGAAAAACACTGCGCTAGACAGTCAAAATAAGAGAAACCCCAGAATAAAGTTGACCAGAATTGGTAGAAAATGTAGCTCTAAGCATGGTATGCAGAAATCACAGGGACTCAGCCCACGGTCTAATCAACAATGCACAAAAAACTGGAAGTCCAGCTGTGAGGGTCTGCCAGTACCTATATGTTGCAAAAATAAGTATTGGTCCCAAAAAAATTTGGTAGATGGTGTGCCTTTAGGAATCCCAAAGCTAATTACAAACCACTGGCACAGATTTTTTTTTTTAAATACACATGAACCCCGAATCCTTGAAAATAGCAACCACTGCTTCTGTAGTGTTTTTATATAAGACTTCTAAAGAGGACAGAGCTCTTCTTAACAAAAGTATGTAAGGGCCCAAAATCATATATAAATACTTTTTATTAATATTATTAACAATATTAAATATTAATAATAATAATATTAATATGAATATCATAAGAGGAAGGTACATATAGTAGCACACTGGCTAAATAGTTAGCTTGCAATACTAGTGATCAGGACATTATCTGCATGAAGTTTATATATTCTCCCCATTGTTTGGGTGGCTAATGTCACATACCAAAACATACTGGTAGGTGAAACCAACCTCTATATGCACCAGATCTTAAGCTGCGTACAAACTTCCAATTTTTGTCGTTGGAAAGGATCTTTCACGATCCTTTCCAACGACAAGGGAGTGCACGATGCATGAACGGTGCTGTACATACAGCACCGTTCATGCTCTATGGAGAGGGGAGGGGGAGAGCGACGGAGCGGCACCCTGCTGCGCGCTCTCCCCTTCCCTTTCATTAGGATCGGCTGTCGTCCATCGTCCGTGGATCCGGCAGGTCGGTCATCCGGACGATGGACGACACCGACTGTACACACGGCAGATTTTCGCCCGATAATTGGCCGATGCCGATTATTGGGCGATAAAAATCTGACGTGTGTACGTAGCTTTAGACTCTAACCTGGTCTGGCCTTAAAAGTAAAGTGTATACATGTTCAATTATTGTCCCTGGAACCGATCTTTAATCTTTCATCATCATTTTCAGTGACAAAAGATTGACAGATGAACAAATGGGCATTGTACATACAGCTCCCTTCTGTTCTATGGAGCAGAGGGGGAAGAATTAGCAAGCATTACCCCACTGTGCTCTCCTCTCTTCACCTGTATTGTGCTCATTCACCATCAGTTGATGAATGAATTCATGAACAACGTTAGGCACGATTCTTGCATAGGACGAGCTTGACTGTTCATATTGGGTGAGAATCATCTGATCATTTTCATGATACATAGCCAAAGTCCTAAAGGAGAGGAGCTCTTAACAAATGTTGTTAACCGAAGAGTAGCATTGAACACCCATCAAAACAGGAACTGAAACACAATATTGTAAAACCTTATGTTCTGGGCTGTGTGTGTACAGATAATCTGATTGTCATTTGCTGCAAATTTATAAATATAGGTGATCACCAAAAGAGTGGAAGCTACGAAAATGGCTTCCACAGACCAAAAATATGACATATAATGGGCAGAGTCATTTTCTTAGTCATTTGCCTAGTTCCATAAAAAATATATTAGGTATTGATAAATAAAACTTATAGATTTTGTTTGGGTTTTAAAAATTTTAAATCTGTTATGAACCATAAAAAATCTGTAAAATGTTAACTGATGCAAATGTATTATTATGGCCACATAGACTTTAATGTAGGAGTTAAAAAAGAAGCAATAACAAATACTTGGTAATATTGAGAATCTGAAACACTTACTGTTGCATGGAAAAATTTAAAGCATGCTATGATTGTTCACTTTAGTCTATAAAAAAACAAAAAAATACAATGCATACTGGCCAAGGCAGAGAGACAGATATGCAATTTAGGAAAAGACATGTCTCTTAGAGCTTGCTGTTCTTGATGACAGATATATCCACATGTGACCATTATTAGAACATCCTCACCTTTCCTCATGGGGCAACAGCATATTACCACCTTTTATAAACTATCTTATTGTTTTCATAATATTCCTTTTCCTCGGGATATTATATATTTAGGAATGGCTTAGAGTTTTGCATCTGAAGCCAAGTTACCCACAGTTCTTGGCCCTGAATTACCTTCAGGCACTTTAACAGCCTAGCAGAAAGCCAATCTCAGTGTGCAGCAACACTGTGGTGCACCCCTCCCTTAACAGAATCTCTGTTAAAATAACTAAGTCTATTTCCAGGGTGATAATCAATGGATTCTATACATTTCTCTCACAGTGCACCATTTTCCAGTAAATGAAAAACTTCAGCTAAAAACTGAGATGACTGTTCTGGCATTGCTTCCACAACTGTAAGCCAAAACATTTCAACTTCATTTCCCAACTTAACAAAAAGAAACTCGAGTTGGCATATTAAAAATGCAACTGAATACCAAATATTTTCCCATTTTCTAGGAACTCATGGAAGTCCCTTTATTCTCATTTACATCAGCATTTTCTATAACAAAATGTGTTACATTCCCCACATTGCCATTGTTTAAAGAAAACTGAACTTTAATTAAAAGACAACATATTGTTTAAGATTAAGTACTCAAAAACATGTGATGCAGCCACGTCTAGTGCTTGTGTGAAAGCATCAGTCTTTAGATTTATTGATCTCCAAACCAGTCAAGAATAAATGTTTGAAGGAATCTGCTGATATTTTCTTTAATTCTTTCCCTGCCAGATTTTTAGGAACATTTTAGCAAGTTCTGACAATACTGATATTTCCAGAAAGGCATTGTCCTTAATGAGCCATAATGGAGATGGGAACGGGTTTAAAGTGCACACTGGGTTACAAATGCAGCTACCTCCATAGATACCTTGGAATAATAATATTATACAGCGTCATCATATTATACAGCGCTGTACAAAGTCCATAGTCATGTCACTAACTGTCCCACAAAGGAGCTCACAATCTAATGTCCCTACCATAGTCATATGTCAATAATGTAGTCTAAGGTCAATTTGGGGGGAAGCCAATTACCTAACTGCATGGTTTTTTTTTTTGGGATGTGAGAGGAAACTGAAGTACCCAGAGGAAAACCACACAGACACTGGAAGAACGAGCAAACACCATGCAGATAGTGTCCTGGCTGGGATTCGAACCTAGGACCTATTGCTGCAAAGGCCGAAGTGCTAACTCATAAGCCACCATGATGCTTGGATGCATGAAGTAGATGGTCAAGTACAAGAGGTGTGTTATTTGTAGGGTTAACAGGTGAAAAAAGGGAAAAAGTGATTATTCATGGGATTACCTGCTAAAAATAAAGGAAAACAGAAATCTAATAGATATCACCTGCGGCTGTCGTTAGAAGGTAAGTACCTGAAAATTAAAGAGAGAAAAGAGAGAACAGGTCTGCAGCAAGGAAGAGTAAGCAAGAAAGGTCTGAGAACAGGTCTGCAGCAAGAAAGAGACATTCTGTATTTGTAGATAGCAGTTTTTGAAGTTATTTTAAATGAATGATATAATAATTAGCCAGGATTTTTGAAGATCGTTCTGAAAATAAATACACTTTTTGCTTCTAGCTTCACTGTTTTGCTATTAGCTGTTAGAAAACTGAATTTTACAAAATGTGATGTGATAATAATCATAATTATTATCAGTTATATTATGTTTATTTCTCTCTTTTTCTTCAAAAGTCCTCCCTTTATGGTATAGAGGTTAGAAAGAAAGAAGGGGAAGGGGTGCCCCGGGGGAGCCCCTGTCATAGGGAAATATTACTGCTCCCTTATAGCCATGGTGCAGAAATTCACCATTGTCATCTTAGGACAGAAATTGTATTGCTGGCAGGATCATTAATTAAAATTACAAAACCAGGCTAAATAGAAACAATGAAAGCAGCCACTACATCTAAGGACTGGTAAACTGCATTATGTTACATTTTTGTTCCAGGATTTAATTAAGCTTTACACAACCCAAGTATATTAATTGTTTTTCCTGCATTGGGAATTTCATCAATAACAAAAAGTTGGCCTTTTTTGTGCATGGTTGCTACAGATGAAACAGTGAAAATGAATATGTAATCCTATTACAGGCAGGATTTCTCTGTTGCCACTAATTTTGAAAGATTCAAGCAAGTGCACAGGAAAGGCTTATCACAGTATAGAACGGACATAGCTAAGGCTTGTAAAAACTGCAAAAGCTTATAGGATCTATGTAAAAAACAGGGAATCTGACATTCCCTCAAACATTACCTGGTGAGAATCAATTACTGCAATTAAAACCTGGAATGTTTGATGGAATATCTAATTCCCCACTTTATAATTAGAGCCCTGTGAGTCAAATGGTACAGTCCAACACTTTGTGGATAATGAGAAGGAATATAATCCAATGATACATATAGCCTAACTATGATTTTCCTATGGCCAGCAGAAGAACTGTCCAACTGTATACAGAACACTGCCTGTACAACCCACTATTTACATAGACCCAACAAAGTTTACAAGAATTAGGTTAACCAGTACTGAGGAAATTGCTGCATTGCAGAAATTGCTATTTGTCTGGCTGTTTCTGGTTTCAATATACAGTACTGGAACAAGACCTGAAACAGTTAAGGATCAAAGAAGTCAGAATGAAGTCAAAACTCGATCTACATACTTCCTCAAGGTCAATAACGCAAAACCTATAAAGGCCATTGGATCAGTATAATAGATAAGCACCTAGCATTCTCAGAAAGGAAGGTCACCGATACGATAGTATATATTTCAAAACAAAGATTTGACTTGCAAAGAAACAATAGACCAAGATCTGGGCATAGAGTGGCATTATGAACTGCAACAGTTAAATTAAATTATTCTAATCAGACACATACAAAAAAAGCTTGTCTGGAAAATGTTAAACATAATAAGTAATTTTATACCTTTTTATCTAAGTCCTCCAAAGATTGCAGCTCTTTTATAGCCTGGCAAAATCATAAAACATTGCCACAGTGCCTGTTTTATTGCTATATTTTGGGTACATCTGTGAAGCTTGGCAGCCAACGGAATTCTTTAGAGAGGTTCAAACGCTTTTCAATATTTGGAATTATTTTAATGGCATATTTTGATATATAAACTGAACTCAGCTGCAGGAGAAAGGTATTCTGAAACAGGAAGGAATGTTAATAATTTGAAGTGGCTGCGAGACTTTCAATGAACTCTGTGGTCACACAAGTAGGCTGTGGGGATTATCTTCAACTAGATTGGACCATTATTTTTTCTGCAGAAGCAAAATGATCATAAAAAGGGTTTATTGTAAATGTGAAGCTCTGCGGTGCCTTCATGGCAAAATCTGTGTTACTTAGGCTTGATAATGGAAAAGGAAATGTGAAGAGAGAATAAACCTTTTCTTTTTTTTCATATAATATGACTATATTCTGTATACATATTTCTATCTGTCCATGTTTTAATTACAGTTTTTTGCTGTGACCTTTGAACGTACTGGACACTGACAGCACAGAATAATGTGATATAATGTTTATATATTTCTGCAGGCTCACTTCCCGCCTACTTGTTTTAAAGGTCTTATATATCACGAAGGGGCTATGTGGCTTTGGATTTTGAAACTATGTTCCCTTTCCCCTTCTTCACCATGACAATGAGGTTTCTTGATCTGTGCTGTCTTTCTGCATTTTACTATAGCTAACTCACCTGGGAAGGGGTGACAACATTGCTCAGCATAAAATCTAGAAAATATATTTATCAACCAAGTATAGGAGTAGAGATACAATTTTCATAGTGATATTTCTCCTCCAGGATGCCCAAGGGGCTTACCTAGAAAATGTGCTAATAAGAACATTTATTTATCCTTAAAGTAACCAATCAGCGGGCAACATTCTGCAGGACAGAAATGAAAAAAATGGACAGCTAGATGTTTCTTATATAAAATAATGTTTAATAGATAAAAATCCCAAATTAAATATATATAGTCAAACGCAAATCATTTTCTAGTTTAAGCTCATGAGTGCATGGCAAGATACCAAAATGCTCATTAAAATCTGTAAAATAGGAAATTTCGTATTCCTGTAACTTTTCAAGGGCAGTGACATAAAACATACACAATCATATAAATATGGACCGGAGTAGAGATGGTGGTAATGCAAAAGAACCTATATAGTTAATCTTGGTGACCCATGAGCAAAATGTAATAAGGTCAGAACGACTCAACGGAGTATATGCAACTGCTTTTGTAGGCCCCATTGTGTACTACAACTTCTCCCATATTGCAGGCATGAAATCAAAAATCAACCAAAAAGAAAAGTCAGGACCAAATATTGGGTGCAGAAACAAAAAGATACCCAGGTTTTACTGAAGTCTTTTGGTGAGTGAGCTTTTACTACTTTGCTGCCAAATGCTAAGGCTTTGTCTCCATCTAACTCTCCATTGGCACTGTTACCTTTTCTAGCACATTTTCCTCTAATGCAGGATTCACCTCCGCAATTATATCTAGTTGCCCGCACTGCTTCTTATTTGAACAAAATCAGCATTCCCTGATTCTCAATGACCAATTTACAATAATTTGCCCCCTAGATCACATTACCCATCAGGGATCAGGTCTAGTAACCTACCAACTTTTTCCACTAACTAAAAAATATTGTTATATATAGTCAAAAATCCAAATAGCCTTTAGAAAATGTATCTACTCTAGGCTGCAGCAGTTGTTTTACTTGTATATGTTATATTATCTCACAACTATGTTTTGCTAAAATGTTCAGTTTTTAAACATAAATATCACCTAGGGGTAGAATCAATATAAAAAAAACAGTTATTTGACTATTATTTGCCTTGATCAAAATCGATTGTTTACTTTTTGAGCTTTCTACTGCAGTCTATCAATATTTAATATATCCTGGCTTTTTTCATTTTCATGTCAGTGTTTTTATTTCATTTCAAGTATTAATTTTTTTTTAATAAACTTAGGTACAAAAAAGGAACTACCTCAAGAATCTTTACAGTGACACAAACACAAACAATATATATATATATATATATATATATATATATACACACACACACACGTATATATTTATTAGGTCACGTGGTTGACAAAACTTTAAAAACAAAAGTGAGAATTGTAGAAAAGTGAGTTCTAAAACGGATAGACAAGATCAATATGGTAATTCAAAAACGCAAGTTGTCCTTAGAATTGCATTTGTACGATGATGATAAAGTGGAATTAAATAGGAAGGATAGGGCAGATAAAAGGAAATCAAGATAAAGCGGCATGAAAGAAAAGCTTGGGAGAGGGGGAAGTAACAAATCCTACATACTCATGGTTTCCCTAATGAGACAGCAATCGTATATTGGTTGGGTACAAAAGATGCCAAACACAGGTTTATTGAGTGATGCTTCAAATGGATCTTTGGTAGGATTATAGTATAAGACCAAACCAATTAAATTTTAAAAACAGATCGAGAGTCACTGCTTTTGTGTATTTTTGTGTACTAGATGTGGAGCATTGTACCCTCTATGTGGTATCCCCAAAAGCAGAAAGAGTAATTGGGTACAAATTTCACTATATGGTCTGTAGTAAGGTACAACATAAAAATGACCTTGTATATATTTTCTGGGGTTTAAACGTTTCTAAAAGCTTTAACTGCAGAGGCCCACATTTCAGCCCAAGCATCTCTAGAAATAGTTTTCACCAATTATTCCTCCTGTTTTATCATGGAGATGTTTTAGGTAAGAAATTACTGGAAATATGAAGGAGATAAAACTAGGGACATGAAGGTCCTTCAAATACTATTTTCATAGGAAGGTATAGTAAGAAAAGGACCTTGTGCATTTTTAAGTAAGAAGGCTATGTAAAGTTTCAACTGTGCATAATGAAAAATGTCCTGTCAACGCAAGAGTTTGATGCCATCAAATGTTTTTATATAGTAGCAACTCCTTTGTGTACCCATCAGTGTAAAGCTTAAGGATTGGTGAATCCTGGGGTAAAAAAAGAGTATAACCAAACATGGGGAGAAATGAGGTTAGCAGTGTAAATTTGCAAACTTTTTTGCAGTGGCATAAGGATATGGGATTTAGGTCTAAGATTCTGGGAGATCCAAAGGAGAGAAGAAGTGGAAACAGGGTCAAATGCCAAGATGACCAACAAAACCCACAATGGAATTTCTGTGCCAGAATGAAGTAGGACTAAGGGGGCAATGTTTGCAGCTGTATAGTATTATGCTATATTGGAAATACCATCTGAATATACAGAAGTCATAATCCAGTGTCCAGATAGGTTAAGGTTTTTGTTTTGGGGTGTTTGAAAGGTCAGGCTTAGGATTGGTAGGTAGGCGAAAGTGAGGGTGGGGTTAAGGTGATTTAGGGTCCAGAAGGGGGGGGGGAATTTGAGGGAAAAGATAAGTTCTCACCCACCCGTCCCTTTGAGGTAGAGTTGAGGTAAAAATGAAGTTAGATTGGTGATATCATTCCTATGTTGGTGTTAAGGTGGCTGGGAGCAAAAATATCCAGGTGACACAGGTCTCAAGGGATAGTGTGGGCCATCAGGACCCACAACCTAAAAGATGTTACTGGGGATTGTGGGCTTTTTTATAAGTTAATAATAATCATTGGCAGTCATTGTAGAAGGGAGGTCAATCTGGCATTGCTTACTGTTCAAGGAACCCCTTCTAACCTCAGGAGCAAACCTGGGGTTTCAATGATACTTGGTTCTGAAAGCTTGCTGTAGATGATATACAGTACAATGATTTTAAATACTTATTGGACAAGGCTAAGAATGAATTTAAACAATACATTACCCCAATAAAAATGTATATTTTTAGGATAAAATGCGAGTGTGCATGATTTGTCCCTTCCGTGTCCCAATCTTCATATAATCTTGGTGTGAATTATGTAGAGTTTATTTTTTCAAAGCTGGTAATTTGATATGTTTCCCAGCAGAGGGAGAGTGAATACATGCATTCAATGTAAAAAATTCAAAGGATCAGGAAAGTAAAAATAATTTCATAGGAACAACAAAATAATGTGAATAATGATAGTTTATTATGAGTGTGGAAAATAGGATCATTTATCTTAACTATACATAATCTCTTACATATCAACTGAAATTTTAATTCAGTTTCACAATGAGAGTGTTTTTTTTTCTGAAATAAGGGATAAAAGGATCTTCTGCATATATAAGGGCACATTTAGGCAAGCACCTTGACATGAAATAAAAAGTCAAAGTTTTTTTTAATTAAAGCATTTTAAATGTACTTATTAATTTTGGGCTCCAGAAAAATAAAATGTTTTGACTTTTTATGAGGTCTTTCTGAAAGGGTTGACAAAAATGTCAGCTGGCAACATTGGAGAGTCCTGGTTTTAAATAACAGGACATATATTAATATTATTTATATATGGAGCAGTCCATATATATAATATCCCATACCAATTCCTACAAAGAAATGAATGTAAATAACTACAGTACTTAAACACTGTAAAATGTATTTTAATAAAATTTTATCATCTAGGATTGTAAACCTCAATTGTAAATGTCAATCACACTGGCCTGCCAAGTGATAATAATGTGGGAAATCCTCAGTGACCATATTTGGTAATTAACATCGCCTTTTACTAACCATTGGAACCCTGATGACCTTAATTCAGTGCTACAGAACAATTTGGTTAAATTACAATTGCCCCAATCTGCTATATTTTTTCCAGGTATGACCAAGCTCAAACCTACAAAATTTAATTTGAACCCAGGGTAGGCCTGAACTTTGTTCCAATATGCTCAAAATGATAGTGACAAAAGGCAAGGGTAAGCGTATAAAGATTACATCTGAAGCATTAATGCTTTTTTGGTCCCAACTCAGTATTGAAAGATACCGGTAACCAAGACAGGGCAGCTATTTACTGTAATTAACTGTATTAACTGTACATACTGCTTGATTGGCAAAGCTGTGTCTTAGAAAATGATATTAGACAAAGGATATATGAGGATAGAGAGATAGATAGATAGATAGATAGATAGATAGATAGATAGATAGATAGATAGATAGAATTGTTTTATCTTCTTTCATTATGTTGCTGTTTGAATACATAATTTATACACTTAATTTTTTTTATTACTACATGAAATTACATTCTTATTAAAAAAAAATATATTTTTTTTTAGGATTTTAAGTGTGTAATATTCAAAGACTTTAAAATAACACCATAGTCTTGGGGGCTCCGTGAGAAGGTTGGGGTGGTAATGTGAGTGCATGGAGTCTTGAAAAGGCTTCGTTTAACTGAGAGAAAACAGGGTGAAAAGAGGGCATCCACAAAACTAATGAAGTCTGTCATTTTAAATTAGCTTCCATAAAGCTGAATTTTTGCAGGGCAGGTTAAATTATAGTCTGACACCATTGGGTAATATGAAATATTTCGCAGAACGTAGTTTGAGTATATCTCCTGTTCAACCATTTTGTTGTAGAAAAAAGATTAGTCGTTTCTTTGTTTTAAGTGACCAATATTGCATTCCATTGGCTCTATATAATGTTCCTAGCTGTCATTAGTGCTGTGCTTTCGGCTAGCTCTAACTATTAGATGGGTGGCTTATTATTAGCATTAATCTTATACAGTGCTGACAATTTTATTTGTAACATTATTCAGACACACTTTTTATGCCCAGTTCCCTTTACAGTCTGGGGCAAGGGAGATAAAATGACTTGGATCTGGCACATGAACTAATGTCTATTTCCAAATTATAGTATTACTCCTATACTATATACCGAGTATAGCTAATTAAGATATTATAGCATTTTAGGGGAAATCCTGAATATACAAACTGATATATGCCATATTTACTTGAGATAAATTGGAGTATACTTTACCTATTTTTCACTATATACCTGGGACCTCTTTATTCAAGTGCCTATGTTTTTGTGATCAATTTATCAGTTATGACATTGATTACATGCAGACTGTAGGCTTTATTGAATAAATAACCCTGTAGAAAGGCACTGTCATCTTTGTTTGTGTATATGTCTGCCTATAAAAAGTTTGCCATATGAAAGTCCTTATTGGTCCTTTACCATAGATATAGACAATAGTTATTGAGTTATCATTATGTTAGCATATTGATGATACCAACTTTGGTCCATGCTCTATTGCAACAAGGACTTCTAGTCGGAAAAGATTTTTTCAACAAAGTAGAGGTAAGTTAGATCCCTTATCGTTTTTTGGGGGGGATAAAGGGGATAAAAGGACACACAAGAGATACGACAAGAAGTATAAAGGTAAACATTGTTCACTTCCCATTATTTTCTGTACCTGACAATGACAACTAAAGTTTACAGTGAGGATAAATATCCCCAATATAAATTGATATAAAATGCAACTGAGGGCCTGATCCCAATATTCCAATTCCAAATCAATGGGTCAGATTTATTAAAGCTTTCAAGGCTGGAGATAATACTTTCATAAGTGAAGCTGGGTGATCTAGCAAACCTGGATTGGATCTGGTCCAGGATTGAAAACATTTGCTAACAAATAGCAAATGACTTTTAGAAAAATCCATTCCAGGTTTGTTGGATCACCCAGGTTCACTGATGAAAGTGTATCCTCCCCATCCATGGGGAGCTTTAATAAATCAGGACCATTGTGTTCTAATGTAAGAACAGTATTGCCATTCTATGGTACCTGCTCCTGATCCCAACAGTAAGACGACATCCTTATATATGACATGCCGACATAAAGCACATTAATTCTCCGGAGGCTGCTTCCTCAGTACTCTTTGCATTTGATTGACAGCAGCTTACAATGGACATAAGGGGTATGCAAACATTACTAATGTAAGCACACATATTAAATGAAAGATGCAAGATGAAGCCAATAAAATCTGTACCGTTCTGGAGCATACTCTCTGAAAAAAATCACTGCTCTGATTTATTTAAGCATTTTCAGATTTAGGGCTTGGTTACACTTTTCACACAATCCTGAACTCAACAGTTTTATGCCAAAGGTTTCTAAAAAAAAGTGTATGTAAGTATAACATTTATGATTTTGAAGAAAAAATACTCATAGGGTGCGTATAAATAACAAATTGGATAATAAACGACAGAAGATGAGCAGATTTCATATCATCATTTGTAATCTTTGTAGTTTACCAGTAAAAGGGTTTGTGAGAACCAATCAAAATGCAGTAATTAATCTAGCAATGTAGGAAGACAATGACAACTGGTATAGTACTGTGATTTGTTGCAGTTCTCACAAGAAAAGCCAGGCCCAGTACCTTGTAGATTGTATAGGAATGTCTCCCAGTAGTGTCTGCTGCTCACCCATTTATCAAACTTTTCTAAATAGGTGCCATTGTTTTCTCAATTAACTGAACAGCCATGAGCATTTTTGTGGCTTATATTTTTGATTGATGCACACTTTGTTTATTTTTGTTTTACAAGGCCCGCTGACATAAGCGATCATATAACACATCTGAGGGAAAAAACGTTATAATGTTAAGCAATGCTAATGACTTGCTTTGCTTGTTTGAGAGGTAGATCATTTGCTTTAGAAAAACTTTTATTTTATAAGTGACTTAATCTGAGACCCATAAATCCTGTACCTAAGCATTTGTATAAGTCTTTGTAAGGTTTCTAATAGCTGAATATTTCTACCTAAAGCTCAATTATAAACACAGAAAATAGTGATATGACTTTAAAAGGCATGGTTGGAAGACCAGAATAGTGGGCAAACAAACAAATTTGAAGAACACCACAATGGTCAGGTGAGCTGTATAGGAGGACACTTTGAGATTGGAGATTTTACCTTTATGGGGGCCTATACCCTGAAAAATAATACCTACTTGTAGTGATAGAAGGCACTCTTTGCTAGGACTTAGGCCTGCTTCGCACTATGTGGCAGAATCACACAGGAAGCAAGGAACTTGTGTTACCTCAGAGTATATCTATAGTCAACTATTATTTTTTATTTTTTTTTGTTCTACATTGAAAATACCCTCTAGCTTTTCCTGATTTGGAGGGACTGTCCCTCATTCAGTCCGAGTATCTCTGTCCTTCAGTTTTCCCTCTTTTTGATTGAGTATACTATTAAAATATGTTTTTTATTTGTACTTAAAGTTCCATCCATCCTCTAAATCGGGGTTTCTCCTAGGGTCCCCCCAACGGAAAAGCAGTTGTAAAAAAAGACTTTTTGGTTTAACCAATCATTTTTTTTAATACTTTTATTTTATTTTATGAAAATGATTACATCTACATATTTGGAGCTGAAAAGTGTTCCTCTTCCCTATATCCAAGCTTGGAGGTAAAAAATACCCTTGTTTTTTCTTTTTGCATTCCCTTAAACACAACAGAAAACAAGAAAAAATCTCTCCAAAGTGAGAGAAAGCCTTTCTTAAAATGGTGTCACTGCAACAAGAGTTTCTATTCCTTTTTCTATATGCAATGATTGTCAGGGCACAAAGAGAGTGTGAATCAGTCTGCAACAAAAACTTCAAATGAACTAATGTGCATTGGACACAAACCATGCCAATGAGGTTTAGGGTGTCAAAGGTCCAAAGACATGTACTTGCAATCACAAGATCTTTTCAATCTATTGGAAAAGGGAACCAGTGCATGTCCAAAACATTGTTGCTTGTGTCTTTTAATACCAAGTATTGCATTGTATTGTCCTTGCATTACTGACTTTTCATATCTGCTTATTCTCTGCTCATTGAGGCAAAAAATACTTGCCAGGGGTTGCTAATCCCTCCTTACATAAAAAAAAAACTTTTGTACAAGTCCTACAGAAAAATAATAAATAAAAAATACATACAATGATTATTTTATGTAGTGATATTCACTTTGGATATATGACTTTCTAAACCATATAAATATAACCAGGCTATGCTTGTTTATACAACTCTGACTCTCTGTTTAAAGTGATTTATCACACAGAGCTAATCTGTTTGAATAATATTCAGCTCTTATGTAGTTGGACTCTAACAAATACACATTTCCAGTAGTTGTAAAATGACATGCAGGGCAGGAGGTTTTTAAGGACTGTAAGTGAGGGCCTCTCATTAGCTTAATGAGCTGCTGGGATTCCCTTTTTACAAGCAATACTGACTACCAGCAATGTGTCACTTTTCAAAGGCTCCTTGATTTCTTTGGGGATATAAATACACAAGAATTTAGAATGAAGGCAGCATTTTAACAAATACAAGAGCTTTTCGCATGTTGTGAGCAGTACAAAGTAATTGATATTGATTTTAAATTAATCAAGAAAATTTCAAAGTAGATTGATCATGTAATTAGAACTGGATTATTGCCCTCACAGAGTAATAACTTGTATCATGCCAAAAGTTCAGATACATATTAATTGCCCACTACTGTGTCAAGCATTGGCGTATATCACCAAAAGTCAGAGGGGATAAATATGTACTCTGTTCACTAATTTACATGAAGTGTTCTCCAATACCTTACAATGTGCTTTCGAAAAGACAAAAAACATGGACACACACTATGCCAAAACTGATATCACCTGCTATTGTTGGTCTTTCCTTCTGACAATACCAAATAATGTGCTGGTATATTCTGCTTCAGTATACTATGCACATATAGCATACTTTGTTTCAATGTTTTCATTAACCTGCAATGTTTTGAAACCACTGATGTTTTGCTGATCTACATACATGTTCCAAATCAGTGATTTGAAAGTTGACCCAGAGGTTGCCAATAATAGATGTATGGTTTAGTACAGTGGTCACCCACCTTTCAGGCCTCACAGACCACTAAATCTCCAGAATCTGGACTGCGCATGCAGGGGAGCAGTGTTGCCTAAAGGGGGAGAAACTTACCCCAAAGTGACGTCATGATGCCAGAACCTGCCCACTCTTCCATCGCAGACTCAGATCTGCTTTCTAAACATCCTGGGGGAGGGGGGGAGAGACAGAAGCACAGGGCTGTGGACGCAACAAAAGTTGTGGGAGAGTGGACAAGTTGTGTCCATATAGGGGACAGAGCCACTACAATGTTCTCGGTTGGCGAGTGCTGGTTTAGCATATAAATCTTAAAGCTCACTTCAGATGGGCTGTGGCTAAGTGCATGGTTTAGTGATCTTGGGTGCTCAATTTGCATCATTGTGCATCATCAGATCTCGCACTAATGGAACAGGGCTTCCAGGTATTAAGAAGCATGTAACAGTGCTTGGGCCTGAGCAGCCAATCACCAGACACAAAAGCTGTCATGTTACAACTCACAAGTTACACCAGAGTTTATTCAGATTGTGATAGGGCATACTGAGTATTAATATTATTATTATAATTTGTATTATCAATAATAATAATAAACAGTATTTATATAGTGCCAACATTTTATGCAGTGCTGTACAATAAATAGGGGTTGCAAATAACAGACAGATACAGACAATGACAAAGGAGGAGGAGAGGACCCTGCCCAGAAGAGTTTATAATCTAAGAGGTAGGGAAGCAGTACACAATAGAAGGGGTCCTATTGTGATCTGAATAATATTTGAACACAATTATTATGATTGTGAGATGTAATAAAGGCCAAACCTCCTTATAATGTAGAGATGTAGAGAGTGTGGCAAGTAAAGACAAGTAAAAACAAATATTTAAAAGGTTTTATTTGTGAGATTGAGTTTGTATTTTTTTGGTAAGAGAATAAAAATTGCTTTTTTTAATTTTAGCAGTTAACTTCCCTAATGGTATTTTCGAGTCTGTCTTGGGGTTAATTTCTAGTACCCAAAGCAGTAACCCCAAGCAACACTCATGGCATTGTAACGGATTTATCTGGTCCCGACATGTCTGCGGCGTCCTTCAGCGATGTCTGCCCAGTATCTGTGTCCCCTGGCCTTGTGTCCCTGGCGTAATTATTGAGACATGTGAGCGTGCAGGGGCGGTGCGCTGGGGACGAGTACCGCTTTTGACATTCAAAATTACTAATGTAATCAGACCACCAGGGAGGTTAGGGTTAGTCTAGTATAAATGTGAATAGGAGACAGGAGTGCCAGTTTCTTGCTGGGAATAAGATTTTGAAATTATTATATACAATATATTTTATTATTTAGGTATTCCTAAATTGTGAATATAATAAAGCTAGGAAATAATCCATATACTTTTCATTCAAACCTATGTGTGCCCACCTTTTGGCTGATTCATTCCCAAGACTATAGTAGAACTTAATGAGAATTGCACTATGGAAGTAAACACTGCGTTCTCCCTGCTGATTAGTACAGATTTCATGGCCATAGCGTTGGGTAGCATTCAATTTTTGTCTATGTTACACATTTTAAGTGGAAGCAAACCCAACCAATCGCCTTCAAATCCCTTCATTCCCATTTGACTGGGCCCAAAACGGGAATTCCAAGAGATATAGAAAGTAATAATGTGATTCTAACATTAGTTCCCCCTTCTGTTTTTCTCTGCATTCCCTAGAAGCCACCAATATATTTGTATTTGTGCTGTGGAATGTTTCTGCATCTGTCCTGATGCTGTGTACTGCCACTGGTTAATGTACATGGATACAGGAAACTATCCAAGGTTCCCTTTCCTGTAAGTAAAATTGAGTCCTTTTAGCCCCCATAGTCATTTTGATGCAGAGAAGCAAGGTCAGGCTCCTAATCTCAGCACTGCCAGAATGCTGAAAATGTAAATTATTTACATAAATGCAGTTTTCATGGACACACCAAACCTTTACAGCAGCAGAAGAATGTCAACATTATGAAGGTGGCACATATTTCCACTGTGGTAAAGTGACCAGGATAAGTTTACTTCTGCGTTAATTTTCTCTTTGGTAAGTTGCAGAAGAAAATGCAGGGGAAAATCAAACAATAATGACATTCCTATTAACCTCCAAGATTTCTCAGGTGTTTGATATTACAAAAATTTTCCTAAAGGATAACTTCACTGTATGACAGAGTGCTGTACATTGAATAGTTGTTGCAAATGACAGGCAGATACAGTGACACAGGAGGAGGGGAGGACCCTCAGCACACAATAAGAGGGGAGATATGTAGTGATGGGAAGTAGTAAGGGTTTATGAGACAGAATAAGATGAGTAGGCAGGTTTGAAAAGATGGGTTTTAGGTTCTCTTTTAATTGGGCAGAAAGTAGGGGCAAGCCGACACAGAAGACCAGAAGTCAGGGCAGTCTTTAATATTTTCTTTACCCCTATGAAGTTAGTTTGCTAATTGTTTAATTCCTTCTCCTGAAATTATTTCAGTATGACTGTTTTACTTTGCAGCAAAAACTCCTGACTGCGACCTCCTCTGACTGCATATGCATGTTGCTCGTTCCATTCATTCCAATGGCTGGTCAGCACTAGCAACCTCAATAATACAATACAATATATAACAAGCCAAGGGATTTCATAGGCTGAGGAACAACCATGCACGGTGTGAGCTGGGTTGTCCACCAAACTGAGCTGGGTTGTCCACTAAAAGTCTGTATATTGCCTGCCATGCCATTATGTCTGGTGGCCCTTACTACTCACTACACATAATGGTAAGAACCTTTTTAATGCAACTAAAACCTCTAGTGTGTCATTTCTTTCTTTTAACTGCAGAAAACAAAAACATATTCATCATAAACATGAAGGCTTTTTACTCATTTGCCCTTTAAAAATGTCAGGGTAACTTTCACTCTTTACCAAAACTGTATATACAGTATTTTTCTTTTTTTTTCCCAGATAAAATGAAAGAAACTCTAAAAATGCAAGAATGTTCACTCTAGCTGATCACAGTAGCTCCAATTGCTAAATGTTTCTCTTCTATGCCAGCATAACTGCTGATTCTCATGGAAAGTCTGTGATTTACTGCTGAATAGCATGCCGTGACACTGGGAACTTGTACAGGTTGGGTGAATTTTGCATCCCAACTTTAGAGATTTGTGTTTGTTGGCAGTGAGGCTTTCAAAGCACTACCATTCATCTGATCATTCCTTTTAGTTATTTAGATCATACCAGAATTTATTCTTTCTACTTGGAACGCAACCCTGCAGCAGATTGTATGGCATCTATAAAACAAATTTCCATCTTGCTTTAAATGTCAGCATAAAACATAACTGCAGCAGAGCTCACCCGTAGCAGTAGCCTGTAACTATTTCTTGGCCATTTTGTTTTCAATATTGTTTATTTTTCTTATATTTAAAACATATATGACAGAATAAGGCAAAGTTAGTGTATGAAGATGAAGAACAGTTTAAATGTGAATCAGCTGGATTGCTCCTCTTTAGGTAAGGAAATATTCCTGAAAATTTTTGGACCTCATCATAGAGTTTATAGAGCTCATCAATGCTCCATAGCTATACTGGAGTGGTCACCCAACACTTTACTGACACCATGACATCATGGTGGCATTTATATGCCCCCCCCCCCCCCCCCCAAAGGTAGCAGTAAAGAATGGTAAGTAAATAGGTCATAGGAAGTTATCTTAAAATAAAGTTACTTCCAGGGACATTAATTCAAAATGTGTATTTGCATGATAAAAAAATATTGAACTATTCTTGAATGAACTATGATGAACAATAGGAATGTTTGCTGTGGAAAACATGGCTGTTTGTTCACAACCATACTCTTAATAAGTTCACTAGGAACCCTTAATGTTTCAGTGCAAATAGGAATATTAGGGGATCATAAAAGCTGCAGACTTAGAATAATTACAAATGACATTAGAAATGACATGAACATGTTGAAGTTTATATGAGTTTAAATGATTTGTTTTAGATCACTTTAATGTAGACCTGTAGCTAACAGAGGTAGAGCTATAAAGATATTTGATTTTTCTGTCTATATGTTGCAGAATTTATTTGCCCAATAAAAAGACTTTTTAATACATTTTGTGTAAGAGCTGTTCACCGAGTGTCACAACCCAATCTGAACCTAAACTCTGATTATACAAAAATCTTGTGGATATCTCTTACTAGCTTAATCTGTTTGATCTTTCTACTTTTAATCTGTTATCCACCAAAGTCTCTGCTGCCTACTTACTAAACTGTGGAAGTAGAAGTGTTGCTGTAGTGGCCTCAGGCTTCTTAATCTGTGATTGATCTCAGTTTCATAGCCTGATTAAAGGTATTCTGGCACTAAGCATTGAATTCTGAGCTGATCTTTGATTACAAGACTACCTAGCCCATCTTGAATTTGGATCTGTGCTGTCTGCTACCTTACTTGACTATGCATCCTGTCTACTGATTCTGTTACCAGATTCCAGAATTGCTGCAGGAAATTACCACAAAGGTCCGCATGCATGCACTTGTTTGATCTTTTATCTTTGACAAAAGCCTATCAGCTCACAATTTTACATATGGTAGGGTTGTATCAACAGTTGGTAGTTGATTATCTACCTGGGTACTGTCCTATGTCATCCGATGGGGCTATGACTGCATTTCCAAGAAATCTGAACATGTCTTACTCGTGGCATAGAGAATCCACATAACCTGCAGTAGACAGACTATGTTAATTTATTATCCCAATCTGTGTTTAGGATCCTACCCAATCTACCCACCTATGGTATGGCTGTGACAAGGTAGAAGCTCAACTATTTTTTGTGTTACAACCTTTAAAATCCTCATATAATCTATGAAGAACCCAGCAGTGGGCATTCTATAAAGAAATCCATGAAGACCTCTTTAGGCCAGACAATACACTCACGTCTGGAGCTGGGTTTTTTTTTTTGCCTTTATTCGGTTCACCGACAATTCACCCCAATGTTCCGATTAGTTTAATAGACCAAAATGAATTCCATTAAAGTCAAGTGGAGGAAAAATTCTGGTGTATATTCTGATCGCTGGAAAGTTTGTCGGGCAGTCAAATTCAACAAAAAATGAAAAACAAGGAGAGTCACAAGCCTTTTATTTACAGCTTCGTGGTGTCCCTTATTTTTAATATAGAGATATAGTAGAATCGGAGATGCAAAATACAGTAATTTATGGATACATATGGTTAAATTAATCAAAAGTATTTGACTGTGCTTAGTAAAATTTTGATAGAATCGGGCAGCAGAATTATTCTACTAGGCAACATTGTACTTGATCCTACTGAAATGTCGTTGACATCAGATGATTAAACCCCTGTATACCAGACACCCTTAACCCTAACCTTTGTTCCAAACTCTAATTATAACTTGTAATTTTAGGTTTGGGGCTAAACCTCCCCACCACATAAAGTGTGCAGCTCAGCAAAACCAGTTGTTGGCCAATGACAGCCGACTAGATTCGCTGAGCTGTACCTTGAGTCTGTAATAAGCCATGAGCCGGATTCACTGGGCCATACACTATATCTGTCTTTGACATACAGCCAACACCAAGCCTGCTCATGACCATTCAGATCCCTCAGCCATATATGCTTTGGGTAGGATTGCTCTTTAAATATTCATATACAACAAGGTCACAAAAATAGTATAATTGTTCTAACTTTGGCATACCATATTATATATTTTTTTTCATTCATTGGTCCCCGGTTTCAAACTTGTTCCATAAAGGCTAGCTTTAGCTGCTGATTGAGATAAATGTAATTTTTATACAGTGGTTAAGAAATCCATTCCTCTTTTAATCACTTTAATTGCTATCCCAATCTGTATTAAAAGACAGACACAAAACAACTCTCCTTTGGCTTATCTCTATCCTGTGGAAACATTGAATTTACCATGATCTTCATCAATTAGAGCAGCAGTTCTGAACTCCCTCTGCAGGTCCTAATCAATATCTCATTCACGGAAAACAAGGTGCATTAGTTTGTGATTGTACATTCATAGGCCATCTCTGGCAAGAAACTTTGCATGGTGAGCTGTGTTGGTGCAGGGCTTTAGCTGGATTCATTAAATTGTAGCAAGCTCTTAAGATGCAAGCAGTACAGATTAATCAGCAGTGTAGCCATCAATTTCCCCCAGCATCTAATTAGAGCCATGCGCTGGACAGAAAAATAAAACAAGCACTTCATCATGAGAATTAGCAGCAGACACCAGGGGCTGGTCTTACTGTCTCCATGGCATTGTGTAATGGTCACTGCTATTAGTCAATCACCTTAACAGGCCTTTTTCTGCTCTCTGTCAATCACAGCCTTAAAAAATGATATTCCTAAAATCTCGGACAAAAGGTCAAGCATGAAAAGAAAAAAAACACATAGTATATATTATACACATAATATATGTTTCTAAAAATGCATTGCATCTTCCTTCAGGGAGGACAATTTATTATTATTATTATTATTATTATTATTATTATTATTATTAATAATAAAAAGGATTTATATAGCACCAACATATTATGCAGCGCTGTACATTAAATAGGGTTTGCAAACGACAGACAGATACAGACAGTGACATGGGAGGAGGAGAAGACCCTGTCCTGAAGAGTTTATAATCTAGGACATCAGTTGCCAATTGGTGGTTCACGAGAAAATTTTGGTGGTCTGCGGTTCTGGCCAGTGCACCCCAGAGCAGGGTCAGGAAAAGGACCCCGCTGGGGACCATGTCCCCCTTTACAAATCTCAGGTTTAGGAAAGTGGGCAGGTTGTGTCCCTGGACTAAATACCAGCAGAGTATCACAACTCATCTTATATACAATCAGAGTATCACAACTCATCATATATAGCTGCAGTGTATTACACTCAATCATTTATACCTGCACAGTTTCACGTCTCATCAAATATAACTGCAGAGTTTCATACTTCACCATATATACCTGCAGAGTATCACATCATACCATATATCCCTGCAGAGAATGACTCTTCACCAAATATATATGCAGAGTATTACACCTCATGATATATACCTGCGAAGTATAAAAATTAATATATAGCTGCAGAGTATCATGCTTTACCATATAATCCTGCAGAGTATCACACTTTACCATATATCCCTGAAGAGTATCACACCTCATCATATATCCCTGCAGAGTATTAGACCTCATCACATGTACCTGCAGAGTATCACACTTTACCATATATCCTTGCAGAGTTTTACACCTCATCCTACATATCTGCAGACTATCACACCTCCACCATCTATAGCTTCACAGTATCACACTTTATCATATATCCCTGCAGAGCATCGCTCCTAATAAAATGTTCCTGCAGAGTATCACAAATTATAATATATTTCAGAAGAGTATTACACCCCATCAAATCTATATATGATGGGGTATAATACTCTGCTGAAATATATATATAGCTGCACAGTAACAATCATCAGCAAATATCCCTGCAGAGTATCACACCTCATCATATATAGTTGCAGACTATCACACTTCACCTTATATACCTGCAGATTTTTACACCTCATCACATATCCCTGCAGAGGATCACATCTTATCCTATATACCTGGATAGTATCTCATTTCATTATACATACCTGCAGAATATCACACTTCATCATACATACCTGCGGAATATCACACTGCATTATATATGCATGCAGAATATCACTCCTCATTATATATACCTGCAGAGTATTACACCTCATCTCATATACTTATGATACTGTATTTTTTCTCATTTCCTCTTGTTCTACCCTTCACCCAATCCCTATCTTTATTCCCTCTCTTTCCCTTTCTACCTCCCCCCTTTCCCCTCTTCCTTACTCTCTTTTTTCACTCTACCCTTCCTCTCTTCCAGCCTGAACTGGAAGGTTCTTGTGGGTCTGTGTGTGCAGGGCCCTGGGTATCTACAGTCCTGGGCCCTTGCAGTAGTTATGGTCCTGGCCTACAAGCCCGCCCTAAACTGACAGCTCCCAGCACCCTCAATGTACATCCCCCCACCTTGGGCTATCAATTGGGGACCGTGCAAGCTGCTGGAGGGGCCCAAGCGAGTTAAGAACTGTTCAGGGGCCCCATCCAGTTGCACGTGCTGCACTGCGTTTTTTACCCCCCCCCCCCCTTCTGCAGAGCATCACACCTCATCATTTGTTCCTCATCCCTCCTCATGAGGTTTAAGATTGAAACATTTCAGCTCTCTTTTACCTTATTGCCCATTGCCATAAAAGTCGCCAGATTTAAAGAGCTTTATTTCTTCTCATCTTCAATCAAATTTCACATCACAAAGAGATAAACAATAAACAAAGAAATGGTAACCCATTGCTACCGTTCCCAGGATATCAGAACTCAACACTGTTTTTCTAATAAAGTTTATATGATGACTTGAAAAAACTTTATTAACGTTACACAATTATTATTAATTACTTTTCATGCGTAAGTTACCTGTCAACATACCAGGATAAGGATCCCCCTTACTAAAGTGTGCCCACCTTGTCTATGCTCCACCCAATGGCTTCTCGGCCATTTGGGTAAGATCAAGTGTAGTATCCGCTTTTAGCCTTCTGGGGTGTCAAAGCTTTTTAAGCTAAAACAGTGGAGAACCATGTCGGTCTATCCCAGCCACTAGGTTCTGGTGAGGTACCCTCTTCTCGGTCTTGTAGGATTGTCGGTTAAACTCGGCTTCACCTACCTGCTGCTATAGGGCTTGAGGCATAGCCCTCAGTAGGAATGAGACAGTGATCACCTTCTCTCCCCCCTTGCGTTTTTACCTTGGTAATGGACGCCAGATTGCCTGTTGTAAGAAAGAGAAGGAAATTGATTGGTTTCCCTGTTGATGGCTTCTCGGCCTTTTGGCTAAGATCAAGTGTAGTATCTGCTTTTAGCCTTCAGGGGTGTAAAAGCTTTTTAAACTGAGTGAGTGGAGAACCTGTTCGATCTATCCCAGCCACTAGGTTCTGGTGAGGTAACCTCTTCTCGGCCTTGTAGGATCGCCGATTAAATTTGGCTTCACCTATCTGCTGCTATGGGCTAGAGACTTAGCACTCACTAGGAAAGAGACAGAGATCACCCTCCCTCCACCCTTGCATTACTACACTGGTAGTGGACAACGGCTTGCTTTTTTCTAGACAAAAACTATTAAAGACCGGACCACAGAGGTGCAGCAAGGAGAAGCCAAAGCTCACAGTGGTACTGGGCACAATGTGAACAGAAAGTGTGGCCACCACTCTCTTTTTTTTCCATTCCTATGGTATAGCCACCTTGCCGCAGTGGAATGGTTTGTGTGCCCAGTTGACCCTTGGAGCTATGCCAGCCTGAAGGTATGGGCTCCACTAAGTGCGATACATTGTGGCACTTCGAGAGGTGCATTAACCCATAGCAACCACAAATCAATAAAGCTCTGCAGAATGATTACTAAAAACCTCAATTTTCTACAGCTCTCAAGTGTCTACAAGTTTCTACATCTTTAAAAGAAAGAGAAGGAAATGATTTAGGTAAACCGTTGATCGCTTCCTGGCCCTTTGGCTACGATCAAGTGTAATATTTGCTTTCAGCCTTTAGGGGTGTCAAAGTTTTTTAAGCTGGGAGAGTAGAGAACCATATCGATCTATCCCAGCCAATAGGTCCTGGTGAGGTACCCTCTGCTCGGCCTTGTAGGATCGTCGATTAAATTCGGCTTCACCTACCTGCTGCTACAGGGCTACAGGCTTAGCCTTTACTAGTACCGGAACCGTGATCACCCTCCATCCCCCCTTGGGTTTCTACCCCGATAGTGGATGCCAGATTGCCTGTTGTAAGAAAGAGAAGGATATTGATTGGTTGCCCTGTTGATCACTTCTCGGCCTTTTGGCTAAAATCAAGTGTAGTATCCTCTTTTAGCCTTCAGGGGTGTGAAAGCTTTTTAAGCTAAGACAGTGGAGAACCATGTAGATCTATCCCAACCACTATGTCCTGGTGAGGTACCCTTTGCTTGTAGGCTCATCGAATAAATTCAGCTTCATTTACCTGCTGCTATAGGGCTAGAGACTTGGCCCTCACTCGGAAAGAGACAGCTATCACCCTCCCTCTGCCCTTGCGTTACTACACCAGTAGTGGACACCAAACTTCTTATTTTTAGACAAAAAGTACTAAAGACCAGACCACAGAGGAGCAGCAGGGAGAAGCTGAAGCCCAAAATGGTACTGGGCACATTATGAACAGAGACTTTGGGCACCACTGTCACTTTTTTTTTTCCATTCCTATGGTATCGCCACCTTGCCCCAGTGGAATGTCTTCTGTGCCCAGATAACCCTTGAAGCTACGCCAGCCTGAAGGAATGGGCAAGACTAAAAGCAATACACTGTGGCACTCTAGGAGCTTCAGTAACCCATAGCAACCAGAGATCTATGTAGCTCTGCAGAATGGTTACTATGGCTTAGTGGGCCATTTTTTTTTTTTGTTCTTTTTTTCTCATGGGGAAAGAGGGGCCAGAAGTGACACGTTCACCTTCAGAGTATCAAACTTCATCATATATAGATGCAGAGTATCACACCTCATAATATATCCCTGCAGAGTGTTATACCTCATCCTACACAACTGCATTACCTGAGACCTGAGAATCAGTTACCTATTCAGGGCAAAGTGATCAGATCATACACACAGGGCCTCCTTGCCATTCCTAATACCAGGAAGCTTCGAGGTAGAGGTAGCATATCATGGTAGGAGGTCACATGCTTCACGTAGCTTGTAGTCACATCCATAGAAAAAGTAACTGTGGGGATGTCATTGGGACTGGGACTCTCACTTTGCCCTATATAGGTTAATACAGGGTCTATTTAAGAGAATATTAATATTAAAGCATTTTGGTGTATTGGGTTAACACAGCCTTACTCAAACATTTTTAAAATGAACCCCAGATATAACTTTAGGTCTTCAGGGAACGCCTTCTATAATTACTATATCCACAGATCACAGTATATTAGCATGGTGGCCATTAGGAAGAAAATACCAATACACATACAATAATTAAATCCTTTTTACTTTAACCTTGACTAATTTACAACATTCCCCTAGGTTACTGGTCCTCGAAGACCCCCACTACTTCTCCCCATACTATTTGGGTCTGCACTGCTGTTATAATTATGCTCCCAGCCGCAACCACCAGCTCGGTAACGATACCATCAGCACTCGTAGCCCTTTTCCAACCAAAACACCTGAACCTTCCCATAACCACAACCATTCCAGAGACTCCCATACCGAAGATGGGTCTCTTAGCCCCACTTGAAATATAAAAAACAAAGACCTTCCTCGAGGACCTCACCGCCATGGCGCCACAAGTGCGATTCCTTGCCCTTGTGCGCCCTGCCACACCCTAACTGCCCTCTGAATCCCATCCTGTAAACCCAAACACCACAAATCCATGCCCACATCCGACAAATGAACCCCATCCTTGTCGAAGACGTCCACCTCCAATTCTTTTTGTTGCACCACCACACCCCCATTATGTGCCACAAAACCCCCCCACCCACTTGTTCAATTTAATTCTGGTCTTGTTTCACCTAGCTACTGACCTTGCCCCTCGCCCTTGAGTCCTCGCCATAATTTCCAACCAAACCACAATAACCCCCAGCAACATCGTGCACAACTGTAACACATCCCATTTAATGTCTTTAACCAAAATCCCAAATCATTTCCCCCCACATGCAGCTCCTATGTCAGCTCAGGTACCCCATCCTTGCCCGGCGGTCCAATAAACAAAAAGTCATGCAAGTAGTGAATGAATGAATCCACCCTAGCCACCTCACATCCATTCTAAAAACGTACTGAACATTTCGAATAAGGCACAGGACAAAGAGCACCCCACTGGCAAACAGCGATCCACATAGAAAGAAACCTTCTCACGAGAACCTTAAAATCTGCTGACTATCCGATGCACCAGCAATAATCTGAAGGGCGTCTCGATATCCGCCTTAACCAACAGGACGCACCTACCGTACCTCCGAACCCATTTAGGCACGCTGTCAAATGACTTGTACGCTCACTGAGGCCCCAGCCGGAAAGAACAAATGCTGAATGAGCTGATTTATTCAGCTCCTTCTTGGGCACTACGCCCAAGGGAGAGACCACTAAACCGGCAACAGGCGGGTCCACAAACAGGCCCGCCATGCTGCCCATCCCCACCTTAGTCAATTTTTCTCTATCACCGAAGGGTGGATTCTGGCAGACTTTAAATTCCTCAACAAAGGCGGAGGCTCCTTTAGAGAGCAAGGAATCCGAAAGCCCACCGAAAAACCATCCTCCAAAAGCTTCACGGCTGTCCTATCCAGGCAGCATGGGCCCTACTTTCACTGGGGTCATCCCTTTTTCCAGCGAAATTCGGACCCTTGCCTCCTGCAAATCTAAAACACTGGACTGCTCCATGCAGGCTTTTGCACTTTACACACTCGTGTTTGAAATGGCAGGCACTTCCAAACTTGCAGCCCCCTTCAATAAATGTCCAACAAACCCCTTTTTTACGGAAGACCGGGGGCCCAAAAGGGCTGCATCCCCCCACTCCTGACTGGCGTCATAATCCGCATCCAAAGCCCAATGTCTTTATAATCCCACCGGACAGAAGGACGAAAGGCCTTAGGCTGCCTAAACTGTTTGTCTAAGCGATACCAGGCTACACCCCTGTATACCCCGTGCTCTTTGCTAATGGCGTCCAGATAGCAAAACAGGGCCGAGCAATGCCCTGGTTCTATTTCACCCAGCAGGCTAGCAAATATCACGAACGCAGTTTGCATACGTGAATGCCTGCATCCAGTTTACGTACGCGGTTTCAGCCGGTGCTGCCACGACTCCTCTTCTTTCCTCCACTCACCTGGCATCATATACAATGTAAAAAGGTCCACAAACTCATCTTTCAATATTTGTTCCCTCGTCTCCTGCCGCAAGTGCGCCCCCAAAGGCCCCTCAAAACACACAAACCTCCTGCGGCGCCAAGCCCGGGGAAGGGGGACCCCGGTCGTACCCCCGCCACCCCCTTGACCCCCGCCAAACCAACCCCTTGAGACCCCTTACCCCCACAGGGGCCCTAGCCCCAACCAGACCCTCAGTCCCTGGTGACCCATCCCCTCCCAAGCACCCCCAGGAACACAAAACAGCAAGTAAATTTGTAGCCCTATTCTGACCCAGTCTGCAGGCTACTGATGTGTTATGGCACAACCTATATGGAAGAACAGGAGCAGAGCCTTTATCTGTGGAAACAGGATGAAATCTCGCATAAGTGCAGTGCCTCCACTCAATTGGGTCTTGTAAGTAACAAGTGCAGTCCCAGTTTAGAATAGTATACTCATAGAAAATAATCCACACTGTATTAGCAGAAAGAGTCTCTGTATTGAATAGTAACAACATATGAAATCCAGTGTAACATCAAACTTTGCAATCTTCAAACAGGTTAATGTCTCAGTGAGAGGACTGTGCCATAACTTACAGTCTGAAGTTTTACTTTCTCTGTGCATGCAACAGAATCTGAGTCTCTCACTCTCCAGACCATGTCCTTCTCAAGGGCTTACCCAAGAATCCCTGCCCCAAGCTAGGTCAGTACCGATGACCTAATCCCCAAAGTGCCGAGGACTTGGCAGCCATCTTGGAACATGGCAAAACACACACTGCAGTAATTATCATAGAATACATTAATGCATAAACAAGCAGTGAAATTACTACATTGCTACATAGTTTTCAGCAGAGTCTCACTTTATCCCACACTGGAGGCTTTTATTGGTGACTTACCTCCTGGAAATACCAATTCCCTGGGTGTTGGATTGCAATAGCTGGATTGCAGACAATCATTGAGCCTTTCCAGGCATTTGGGACACAGACAGCGATAAAAGCATGATGGGTTCTAATTCTTCTACAATTCATCCAAAAAAGTTTGGTTTTAGATACATGGGTTATTTTATGTGCACATCAAGCTGCCTGACCTCCCCTCTCTCCGGGGATATCAGTCCATTTAGTGAAAACCATCTAATAAATAAATATCATGATTCTGATCGGTCCATGGGGCAAATGTATAATATCTGGTGGTATTATTTTGCCCCCTGACTTCCCTTAAATGTTTTTTTGTTTCTGTGATTATTTACCCCTTACAACATGCAGAGCAGCAGCTGGAAACAAGAGCATGCCATGATCTGAATGGGTGGAGGAAATCAGATTACACACACAGCTAAATGACTCAGAGGAAAGACATGCCCCGGCATTAGTCAGTGTACACCAGCTGCCAACAAGCAAGCAATAGTGATGAGCCCGATCAGGAAGCCCAGAAAGATTTGCAAAGGAAAGATGGATTTTGCCCATATTAAATGTTATTTTTGTTTTAGGTTTCTCATCACAGGTTTTTGTTTACTGATTGATACTGATTTGATACCGATCCTCAACTTATACACCTTTTTATGTAAAGTAGATGTAAACCCTAACTGGATGACGCCGAGTTTGCAAAAGAATGGTGTATCACAAACAAGCAATCAGGCTTTCTTTTCTACATTCCCTGTTACATCTCAGTAATGCGATGTAAGACGCAGTAAGACTGGGTAGTTAGTCCCCATTGAAGAAGTATGTGGCAGGGTGAAAATGCAGGAACACATGTAGGACAGTGTTACCCCATAACAGGAATGCCTGAAGGACAGGGTCACCAGGTATTATTTTAATGAAAGCTGCTAATATCAAATGTTTGATCAAATTAGAAATTATTAATGAAAATATCACTTCTTTTAGAATATATCCACAAACATTGCTTCCCTTTACCCTTATGCAGGGAATGCACGTCCCAGATCAATGCGACAAAAGGTAAAGCCAGTATGTGTTTACAGATTAGCATCCAATCTCTGGCAATCTCCTCTTGTTATCATGGTAACAATCAGGTATCAGGGATCTACTCAACTCAAAGGGATCCTTGCGGCAAGACAGATCTTGGCAGCCTGTCCAAAAACCCAATGCCCCTACCCCCTTTAACCAATATCACTCACCCTTACTAACCATCAACCCCCACCAACTATACATAACTAAACAATCCTAAATCCAATAAAGGGTGCGTGGGCAGGAAACTTTCTTCTTATCCTTACTAAGGTAATGGCCTCCTACTTCTGATTCCTGACCTTTATATCCCCTTGACCCCTCCGTTACCTCTGACCCCCCAGTACCTCACCTCTCCCCAATGTTCAGACTCAGCATTAACCCTTTCCTAGCCTACTCCCTGTCCGCCCAGTCATGCTGGCCTTCCTCTATGCTCCTTTCCTCGCTCCCTCCAGGCCTGACTTCACTCCTGCCATATCAAGGCACCTAGCCAAATAAAGAAGGAGATCACCATGCAATACATTTTATAAAATGTTAATATAGTATATTTAAATACCAGCTTAGTATCCCCCACCCCCTGACTGCAAGGACCCACCTTCCGGGTGAATGTCACTATAATAACATCATTGATTATTGTGCTATGTCTGCCATCTCTGACCATCTCCTGTGCTATAACTGCCATCTATGAAAATCACCTGTGTTAGTCTGCCACCTCTGACCATCCACTGTATTATGTCTGCCCTGCCTGACCGGTTTCTGTGCTATGGCTGCCATCTCTGACGGTCACCTGTGCTATATCTGCCGTCTCTGACCGTCTCCTGTGCTATGTCTGCCGTCTCTGACCGCCTCCTATGCTATGTCTGCCGTCTCTGAAAGTCACCTGTGCTACATCTGCTGTCTCTGACCCTCACCTGTGCTAGGTCTGCTGTCTCTAAATGTCCCCTGTACTATCTCTGCTGTCTCTAAACAGATTCTGTTCTATGACTGCAGTCTCCGACCGTCACCTGTTCTATGTCTGCCGTCTCTGACTGTCTCCTGTACTATGTCTGCCATCTCTGACTGTCATCTGTACTATGTCTGCCGTCTCTGACTGGCTTCTGTGCTATGGCTGCAGTCTCTGACCGCCACCAATGCTATGTCTGCTATCTCTGACCGTCTCCTCAGCATACTCTGCCCCAGCGCCCCTTCTCTTTCCTTTTCCAAGGATCAAACAGCATACAGTTCTCCTCACACTGAAGAACTTTATTGGCAGAAATATTCTCCCCTGATAACTGCCTTAAAGACATCCCAAGTTGTCTCCAGGTCCGGACCCAGGCATAACTTTCTAGGGAGACTCCAATGCTGCTGGATCTGCAATCCAGCAAAGTCTAATCTCCTTCTTTATACACCAGAGAGAGGGAACAACTGCAGACCTCAATGAGCCATTAAAATGACCTCAACTGCCATTAAAAACCATGTGGACCTGAATGATTCTCCACCAGAGAATCCAAAAAGTATTCCTTACTGGCAGATTACCCATTATTTCTTTTTCTAAAACATTTCTAAAATGTAAATCTCCCCTTATTTTCTTTTTCGTTGATAATGGCCACCGGACAAAATAGGGTGGTGAATTCTACCAATGGGTGCACAGACAGCAAGATAAACTTAACAGAGAGTCTAGTCTTTCTTATCAAAAACTAAAATCAAATTTTGCCTAGAGGTACATTAGTTATTAAGACTAATTACACCAAGCTAAAATATTTGACATGTTTACGTTAAAGCACATAAATGATTTTCATTTTATTTAAATGTTAATTGTTTTTCTGAATTTTGTATACAAATGCAGTAAATAAATGGTAAATTCTAGCTGCTTAAGCATTTATTAAGGGCTCAGAAGATCTTCCTGCATAATACATTATTTAAATCAGCAGGCTAAAGAAAGGTAGGGTGGTTATTTCTGATTAAATGCAGCCTAGATGTAATTTTCTTTTTTTTGAATTGCACAAACAGGCCTCTCCAGGACTCCAGCCATTCTCAGAGCTGCTGAACTGCACAAGATCTACCTCTTCAGATTAGCCATCAGAGTTTTTGAAATGTAGTGGCACTTTGGCGTACAGCAGGGTGAGATGCAATAATTCTGTGTTTCATTGTTCCAAAATAAGAACGGCATGACCTTATTAAAATGGAAATCCTGTTAGGAAGTCCTTCATGTTCAGAATGTGCTAAACTCCTGAAATAGATGCATAGAATTTCTGTGGAGGTGCCTGTGTGCTTAGCATTCTCTCTGATGCTTTGCAGACCTGGCTTTTCACTGATTGCATTGCTCCTGCCCGTGAACATACATTCATACATACATAAACATCTTGTTGATTACATTTCATGCCAAAGGACCCCCGTCTTGTACTGATTACCCGTTTTACAATCAATCCAATTATTCTCAGGCTGATGTTGGATTGCATTGTATTTATTTTTGTGTGTTCCATATCTGTTCACAAGGTCTTGTGTCTCAAAGGTCTCATTTGGGCAGATTTCCCATGCTGTAGAGGCACAGAACAAAAGATTATCTGCACTGATCTGTTCTCTTATTGTTATAGTCAAGTCCCTGCACAGATTTGTATACCCAAAAACTTGGCAAGGGCTGTGATTAGTAAAACTGTTGTTTACAATCAGCATTCTATTGTTTTGTGTTTAGTTTGTAAATGTCAACATAGTAAATGGAAATTTTTGTATAAAAACTTACCTTAAAATTCATTTCCTGAAGTTCACTGAAAAATACTGGAATCTGTGCAACAAAATACAGAACAACACAAGCAACAAAAAGCTTGCAGAAAAACCCTAAATAACTTCTTCTACTACCAGAATGCCTTGGTTTGTAGCAATACCATAAAAAACAGAGGGGCTTGCATTGCCCCTAACATCCACTAGCAAAAAGGAACTCTGTTATTTACATTAACAACCCGTTTACTGACCGGTTACTAACTACAGGATTGCTTACCAGCGAATAAATTCAGAAACAATAAAGAACATTTGTTGAACCACTAGCAAACCAAACCCAGGCAAGTTCTCCCATTAAGTCCCCATTTACTTCAGCAGCGGTCTGAAATTAAAAGCTGGGCAGACCGGAGACCCAACTTTCTCTGTTTTCATGGCACAGGATCAACAACTAAGCAACCTAAAATTTAATCACGTAACATCAGTTAGAATCAGATAACATAATGCAATAACTAAAGAAGAACAACAACCTATACATTCTATGTATTTAAAAGGAAACAAGCAAATATGAAGGTACTAAAGATAAGATCCATCACTGACAGGCAACCAATATAGGAAAGCATGAAAAAGTCCTGAACAAGATTACCATAGTACAGTAAGGGCTTTGCTGCTCAGTAATGTCCCCTCCAGGCATGTCCAAACTGCTGATGTGGGTTAGGGAGTAGCAAACAACACCACAGGTAAACACATTTATGCCCGGTGTGGTTCTACCTCTAAAGAATAAAAAAGCAACCATGCAGCTAAAAGCAACTGACACCTTGCAGCAACCCACCTCCACCGTGTGCACACAATGGTTCCCAACTGCTCCTATTTACTTGAAGTTGGGACCGCAACTAAGCCTGCGTCAGAATATTGCCATTAAGCACAGTACTGATACGGGCCTAATCCAGAAGAGGCTATTGATCCAGTCTAGCACCTTAAGCTGGGGTCATCAAAAAAAGACGCAAGAACTCCCAACATCCTTCAGCAGGTCAAGCCTGAGATGATTTAAAGGAGAAGCTCCTCCCCAGTCTCTCATTTGAATCCAATTACAAAAATGTGTAAATCTTGGGGAAAAGTTTGTGAAATAGCTGAAAAAAGTGTCCACTTTGTGTCATCATAACATACAATGAATGAAGTTGGACAAACTCCCTTCAAGGTATGCTTGATGTCAGTGTATTATTGCAATATTGGATACCAATTTGGTCAATCCTTAAGATTAGAGTAGGACCTCACACATTTTTAAAAATGTATGCAACAAACATGTTTTTATTTTACATGTTGGAGGTTGGTAATTGTTAAAGGTTAAAGCAGCATTTGTAAATCAGGGTTCAATGAAATTCTAGTTCCTATAAATGTTGGAATGGCTTCCTTGACCAATGAGCAATTTATGCCTCTCAGGCCAATGTAAGGGTGACAATGTTGCTAAGATTCTTCCAATTCATCATTACACTAATTTACATTAAGCTTTGAATATTGTTATTATTGTCAGAGTTTCTGTAAGAACTGAAAGGTATTTTAAAGCAGAACTAAATACTTTAGTTCTGCTTTAAGGGTTCCCCCATGTTGGGAAATTTGAGAATGGTTGGGATAAGTTAAGGTTCTCTGAGACTGAAATTTAAGGGAATATTTGTTCATTACTATGTAATACCTTAACTTGGTTTACCTTTCCTCTCATGTAAGCAATAAATAATAAAATATGGCCTAACCTGTTAAAATTTGAGTTCATATTTGATCTTTTGTAACAGATACCCATGGCTATTTTACAGTTAGTTTGGCACAGTAATATAATTTTTTGGCTATTACGTAGAATATTGTAGAAGACCGTCACTCAATATAAACTGTTTTTTCCCCGTTTTACGCAACTATTATAGTAACAAAATACAAGCAAAGCATTATTACATTTCAGGTCTTAAAGTGAATGCTTTAAAATAGGATCATTCTACCTTAGTAACACAGCACAGAACTGCAGGTCAGCAGGGAATATAGAGTAATCCGTAATCTCACAAACCCAGGTGCTATGCTTACCCTTAGCTATGAGCTGTGACTGCAGCTATTAAGTCACAGGGTGCTTAAAACTTTTTTTTTTTTTCTTTTTAAGTGGCATGGCTACTTCTGTTTCCATATTTCCAGTATGCAGAGATTTTATAATTAGTTGACATAATTAAGTTCTGTGTTTTGTTTGAAGGAAAATACAACCACAGAAATACAGTATATGCTCTACAGTATATGCTTTTACAGCCATTCATAACACACAGCTAGTAAATGGTAGGATTATCATCAAGCTAATGAACTATTGTTTTTAGTATTCTGCAGAGGAACCTTTATAAAGTGAAATTAGGAAGCAATTTTTTTGAATGTGCTTTGGGTTCGCTTGCTAAATTTTATGGCTAAGTGATTATGAGAACTAAAAGTGAACAGAATGGTAAAAATACAAACTGGAAGGATTCCAGTCAGAACAGTGATGAAATCCAAGTCTCAGTCAGGAATACTGTGTGGGGTCCCCTTGAAAATTAAAACCAGACCCTTTCATAGGCTTGGGACTTTCTTGGATAGAAAATTGGTCAGCAAGCGTGTGTACCCCCACTCCTAACCATAAAAAGGTCCTCTGGAACCTGGCTTCCCTAAGAAGGAAGGGTTCAAAAGGTTTCTGGTCCCCTTTGTTTTGGCATATTCAGACCCTTGCCTGCAACCATTATGGGAGATTGCCATATTACCCTAACATGTCCTTAACAGGTCATTATTAGATTTCTCTAAGGAAAAAATAGCAGAGGTTGTAGGGAACTGTTTCTTTCCTCAATTAATTTACTCAAGCAAGCCTTTTATTCAAAAAAAGGAACGAATAAAATATTTTATTTATACAAATCCCATGCATTGCAATATTATGGTCTGACGACAGTTGAGTCAATTGAGTCATTATCTGCTTAGGTATGAGAATACTCAAAGCAAGAGTAACAGACACAAATAAATATGCATCTAGTTCAATGTAAGAAGAGGATTACTGTAAGATATTCAGTGCTTATGTGGAGTCTGTTAAATATTATTTGAGTTTCTTTGTATTGTATATTTGAATAAATAGGCAAATATTAGCAGTATTAAACACATGGGTCCAACCATTTGAATTTTTCAAGTTGTAACCAACAAAAATGGCAAAAAGGTAACTTCAAATATTTTGTTATCATTTATTTAAATATATGAAAATAATTAGCATTAGGCCTTATTTATAAATTCATCTACTGAATCTTCTTAAATACTAAATTTAGTCAGTTCATTAGTTCCTAAATATCTTGTACTAATAACTTATAAACCAAGGCTCCCTAACAAACCTGGAGAATAAACCTCATGTTTATATATTCTTTATTATTTTATGTATTCACAGAAAACATGTTAGCCACTAGGTTAAAGGATGACAACAAAAATGTATATGGTTTACAATCATAAATGAGACCGAAATGTGAATTTGACATCTATAGCACTGTTCTTTCTGGTGCTTGTTACTATACAGAAAATACATTTTGCCTATTCATTATGCTTTATAAATATGCTTCCAAGGTTCCTGGTTTACAAATGGTTTAACAAATGGTGAATTTCAGCTATTTATAACATTGCTATAGCATCATGCAGCACAATCAAAAATCCGGCAACCTCCGGATCTAAGGAGTGCCAGATTTTCGAAAATTACGGATTTTTTTTATACTTACCTACACACAGACCAGCCTTCCTCTCGCTGCACCCGTAGACATTTCGCACAGTCCCAGGGAGCAGGCAGCAGGGACGTATCAATATGTATTTAGGTAGAAAGCAAGACCTAACAGCTGTTTCTGCAGAACAGCGCCATCCAAACATAAGTGATCAAACAGTGTACTGCAGCCCCTGTATTAAAAATGCGTTCCAAAATTCATTCCGGAGAACTGAAGGAACCAGATTATCGATGACCGAATTTTCGATTGTCAACCCGTATTATAATAATAGTATACTGGAAGTATGCCAACCTAGCCAAAAGCCTGGCTGATGACGTATGTACCTTTTTTCTTATTTACATAGAAGATGAAAATATTAATTGTAAGTAATTAAAAGCAAAATAGGCTTTTTTCACTAAAATGTTGCTGATAACTTATTCCAACCAAAATTTTTATTTTCAAATTTTAAAATACAGAGAAGGAACAGCAGCTGTCTATAAACAGACTCCATTGATAATAACGGTTTTATAACTCATAACTCTCCACAGTGTTGTGTATACATTTCTAAAACAAAGATTTCTAGTAATAAAAATTAATTGGACTGAAATGCTTATTCCCCCAGACATTACTATGTATGCCGATATATGCAGATATAAGTGATACAGTAAGTGTACTAGTAAAAAAATCGTAAAACTATTTGCCTCATTTTAAATAGAGGGCTTTTCTGCAAAGCCTCTTCTCTGCTACTATTTTCATTCTGAATTCAATTTAGTGCAGGAACAACTGCACTCTTTGTTTGGAAACATCCTAATGTGGACTGCCAGTTAGCCTGTCAACTAAAAAGATTTTGTGCTTGTGAAAAAGAGCAAATCAAGGTGATAAGTGTAAACCACAAAAGTCATTTTCACTTTTCAACTTTCTTCTGGCTTTCAACCAATATCCTTAAATATGAAAGCCAGTGAGCATTAAATCACTTTAACACCTTAGCACCTGAATTTTCTATTTAAGTATAACTCTCCTAAGCACTATTTGCATTTCAACTGTCTAAATAACATAACTCATGTATATTTTGAAAAAGACAACAGTCTTGTAAAAACAACAGACCATTGTAAAGTATTATTAATACTTTGTAAACTACTAGCCAGTATACAATTAGGTTCGCTCAGTGCTTGTGTCTGTAGCAGCCAGTGAGTCTCGCCTAAAGTAGCACTTTTTAGGTGTCCTAATGACAACATTCCCTTGTAGTTAGGTCTTCAAGACCAACATAGACATTTGTAGGTATTACTGCAATGCAGTTTAACTACATATCCAGTTCTTTTTAAATACTAGGTGCTGCAGGATAGGTTTAAATATTCTTTAAATATCATCCAGGACTTGTATCAGTGCTTATAATAAACTAAACAACATTGGTGTGGTTTAACCTACTTTAGTACCCACATTCTTTTTCCCACGTTGATTCTACTGCTCAACCTCTCCTTCATTTATTGGCAGGTAGGACATCACTCCACGTGACTAGAACAAGTGTGTTCCAAACAGGACACTTTTTTCAAAGTAGAAAGGGCCCACCAGAGGATCCCACAGAGGACCAATCCAGGCCTGGTTACAGGTGTCACCAATGGAGAGATCCAGGTGTCATCTGTAAAAGAGTAAAGAGACCCAGGTATCACCTGTGAAAGACTAGAGATACCAAGGTTTTCTCTATGGAAGGCTACAGAAGCCATGGTGTCATCTGTAAGTAACTGGAGAGGTCCAGGGGCCATTTGTGAGAGATCGGGGAGGTCGGGGTGTAATGATTAACAGACTGAAAACCCAGGTGTCCTGTATTATGTGTTAGAAACATTTAGGAATTTCTCCTTTAAGTCAAACTTCAATACAGTAAGAAACATAAATCAGATCCCAGCTTAGACACCTTTTTCTTCAGTGAACTTATCTACGCTCAAATTTTTTTTAGCTAGTTGATAAATGCTTGTGTTGCTATAACCGATATTAAATCACTCTACCAAATGTTCTTGTTTTGTTATAGCAAAGAATACTTGATGAATGTAGCAGCTAAATGTAGTTTTGGGCTTGACATAAGAGAGAGACCTAAAGCTAGAGACAGAAGAGAATGCATTATACATCACTGGGGAATGCATGAAGCAGATGTTTGTCCTATAGTCTAACATATTTATGCACAAATCTACAGTTCACTTATTTTCGTGACAGTATAAATAGAAATTATATATATTTTTAAATAATGACACCTCAAGATTTAAAATGCTGTGATGTAACCACAAATATGTAAATGTCTATCTGTATATAAATATTTCTGAAATAAGTGTGTTAGAATTTAACTGTCTGTAAAATTTTAATAAAATCTATAATCCAAACGTTCCCAGTGTGATCAATAAAAATCATGTGCACTTTCACCCTGATTATTGGATAAGAACCACAAGAAATTAACCAAAAGACCCATAGCAGAGTAGGTCAAAAAATCTTGAGGGAGTGACAATCTTTCCCAAAATCTCTGATGGGCAATCTCCGATGGCTGTTCAAATCATTTTCCTTCCTGGAACTAAACCAGTACCTTTTATAGAGTAGGTACCCAAATCACTGCCAATAAGTACAAGAAAAGGAGTGACATCATTGCACGTGTTAATACCTATTGATTACTTGTAATAAATAGTGTTGCTGTTCAGAATTTCCCACAACAGAACTCAAAAAATTTAAAAAACTTGTGAATAGTGGTGAGCATTCTTTTTTTGATATTTTGATATTTTTTTGATATACATTTTTTGAAGTTTCATAATAAACAAGTTGATACAAACAACAATAAATAAATGTATAAAGGAATAAAAAGAAGTGCAGAGGAAAACCCCTGATATATCAAAGCATGTAATAACATGATGTACATAAATCATGCAACAAGGCCAATGGATGGGCAAACAACTATATGAATCAGATGAAAATGAAGGATCTGCATACTAAGTAGTGTATATAGAATGCAAATATCTAATGCAAGGGGATGTACATTCAAAGGGCTCAGCAAACGAGAATGTTAAAGTGAAGGAGAAAGGGAAATTGGAGAAAAAGACTGGGAGGAAGAAAAGTACCACAAGCTTTCTTATTGAATGGTATTTGTTAGGAGCAGTCCCTCTCCCTAACACACCACCAGCTAATGGGAGTGTTCACTGGATTTTACCATGCTAATGGACTTACACAGATAAATTCTCTTCTGTAGTAAACATATTTCCCATTACCATTATGGAATATGTAGAAAATACTATTACCCTTTCAATGTTGTATTTTCAGTAGATGATTTATGATAAAATTACAGTATATCTTATATCACTTATAGAAGAATCACTACCAAGTTGTGAAATAGCAAATGGACAATAAGTGATTCAGCTAACACCAACATATAAATAGGATATGCAAATCAAGTTTATTTTAGAATTTTTTACAACAGTCACTATTCTTGAGCTCATAACAGTTCTTGTCTTTTTATAAGCATGTTTCTAATTTATCACCAGCAGATTTTCCTTCTGTTTTAGGTTAACGTGATTTGTTTAAATGGAATGCATCATGAAATTAAAATTTGATATACTATGGTAGTCAAACACAAGTGGGCATACCAATATTTCCTCTTTTTCCGGGCTACACTTTTTAAACAATATTTAATTATAAATGTCTCTGGTAATACAAATCACAGCGGTATTGCACAGCTTGATCCTTTTCATTATGCATACCAAGGAAATTTAGTCATGGTGATAATATGTATTTATCTTCAGCTTAATATAACCTGTGCAGGAGGCGATAAAAAATTATCATTGAGACCCAATGAATATTGATTGAAACTGTTGCATTTTCATTTACAAAGTACTGGTCAAAGACTTTAATAAATTGCAAAGCATTACTGCCAATGTACATGACAAAAATACATTTCCTGCAAACCAAAAAGACAACATACAAGTAAATATATTGTCTGATTGTGTGTTGAACCACATATATTAAATATTGATACCTTTTTTTTAAGTAGCAGTCATCTTTGTAACAGATAAAAATATTCAAAGCTTCTGCTTTATTTCCTATACAGGCTAATCCTTACAAAAGTAAGCAAGATGGCAGAACCGACGGACATATAACAGCAGCTCAATATCTGCAACCTAAGCCCATCTCCAGAAAAAAAAATATTTTTAAAATTATTAATTAATTTTAAAATTTTTAAAATTATTAATTTTAAATATACAGCTCCATCATATTACTCAGTGCTGTACATTAAATAGTGGTTCCAAATGATAGACAGATACAGACAGTGATACAGGAGGAGAGGACCCTGCCCAGAAGAGCTTACAATCTAAGAGATGGGGGAAGTAGCTCACAACTCTCCATTTTACTTCCTGGGCAAAAAGCATAATGCCATCCTAAATTATTTGATGGTCATGTATGCAGCAGACCTTAAGACAAACATTTATAGGTTTAATTTGCAATACAGGGTGGTTTTAAATGTTACACTGTAGATTGGCATCACAAAAGGGCCAAAACATATGCTTAGTTTGGTAGTATTCACAAAACAGAAATGCAGAAGTGCTATGTACATTGTGACACCAGCATCATCATTTAACAAAATGATGACTATTATAGTTAGGTATCTGCTCTGCCCCCTATTGTGAATGTAGTGCAGTCTGGTATTGGGACACATGCTCCTCCACCATTGCCACAACATTAGCAAGTAGTAAGTGCATGCTAATAAATAGTGTGGAGGGTATGACCACCAGCAGGTAGCCACAAGCGGAGTTCTAAACTGGTTAAATTGTCAATTGATGTGAAAATTGACAATTTAACCAATAAATTAAACTTTGTGAAAATTGCTGCTCCTCTCTTGTGGTAATAGGAAGAATTGTAAAATGGTAACAGGCAGTTCTGTAAAGCGGGTATAATAGAAGGGCCAGTAAGAATTATGAATAAATCAGTTCTTTAACATTATTTGTAATATCGTAAACTTTGCCAATTACGAATTGGGAAAAATGTACGTTTACATAATAAAGATGATGTCTCCTAAATAAAAAAAAAACATTTGAAAGAATATGGATGCTGATGATGCCTACAACGTTTTATGTTAGAGTAGGGAGTGTTTACTAAAGAAATAGTGACTAAGCTTAGCAGATACAGTGGAGTTTACTGCTCTTTGCATTCCAACCACACGCGAAGAAAAAAGAAAAACGATTATTTTCTCAGATATGAAAGAATAACTGATGTGAACACAGCTTTGCCCTATTTAATTAGGGAACTTCCGCTTTTACACTTGTCATTATAGTTTCCACATTTCTGGGTTACTTTTTAATACTAAATGGCAGGTCCTTGTTAAGTGAATGATATTCTAGTGCCGACAGATGATGTTTAAACATGTGGAACCCTGGTGTGTACACACGTCTGATAATACAATTTGAAATCTAATCTATGTGGTTGATACACAAAGAAAATGTTACATTTATAGCTTGAGTTTCATATGAAACTAGAGGCCCCTGACATGAAAAGATACAAGTTTGGCAGTAGACAATATTTCATACCCTGATAGGTAATAGCAGGGTAACAGATGGCATCACAGCAGTGCACACTGAAACAGCAGGACATCAAAGGACTCTGCATTTTACTATATTTCAGTAAACAGTATCAGAAATGAAAAGAAACAATATGCACACTGACTGATTGTAAAATTAGAGGATGCTGTTCTGGAGCAAACAGAGGGTTTTATGTGACTTAGCAGTTTGCATGATATTAAAATATGACAGACAGGTGCATCCATGAGGCTAAGGCCAAAAACAGCAGAAAATGAGTTTGTATCATCAAAGCAAACAAAAGCATGCCCTCAAGTAAAACTGCAATACAGAGAAAACCATATCGACTGCATATTGTTTCAGCAAAACATTGGTACCAGCCTTTAGGGCAGCTTCCATGCTTTTATAGAAGTTAGTATATTCTAGCTTGACTAGATTATATAGGGGTTTAAATCAGAAAAAAAAAACATAAACTTGCATGAACAAAAAAACATAGTTGCAGTGGTAATCTTGGAAAAAAAGCAGTTCATACTCATAATGTATATCAGCGTGTCCCATACTCATTCAAGTCTATTTGATCTAAGAGTAGAATGTCAAGAAATTTTGGCTTATTGAAATTGGGGTGCTCTTGGGTGCCTGTGAGGAGTCCAATATTAGGTTTAAAGTATAAGACACAAGGCAAAGAATAATGTGTTAGGTACAGTATACCACTGTAACAAGAACAGGTTTTACTGATAGGAATTGAAACCATAATTTTACTGGTTGCAAATGGATTACTTCTCTTTGGACACCACCATTTTGCTCTATAACTTTAATTATTTAATTTGTTAGTTTAATATTGTAGTTATTCCAAAGAACATAAGATATGCAACTTAATTGGGGTAACATTTGCTTATGATTCTGTAATCATTTAAAAGATCTTTTTGTAATACTAACATAGTAAAAATACAAAGAATGTATACAGCTAAGCTGCATATACCCCCTTCCATTCATATTTCTAGGCTTAGGGAAAAAATGGTGTTAATCAGCCCTAAAATTATGGATTCAGTAAAATCCACTAAACTATTTTCTTGTCAGCTCACTCACTGCTAAGAGGTATAAGTGTTGAGAATTGCAAGTATATAAGTATGAATGTATAACAATATCAAATTAGTTTTAAAAGAAATTACAAATAAATTTAACATGGGATAAGTAAGAACAAAGGAAAGGAGGGTTTTTTTGGCAAAAAAAAGTATTGTATTCAGTGATACTCCCTATAAATAGCAATACATCAATTATCAGTTCTGGTGAGAACTGATAAGTGATGTATTGCTATTTTTAAGATGTATCATTGAATACAATACTTTTTTGTTTGCCAAAAAAACCCTCCTCTCCTTTGTTCTTCACATATCCTATGTATATTTAAAGGGTTGGCACATTGTCCCTTAGAACATAAAGTATACGTAAACTTCAACCACCACTAACATTCCTACTTTATATTTAAAATTTCACATGGCACAGACAATGTTCTTCATAGAGCAAAGCAATATTTCCATGGCAAGAATGACACCATACCTGGTCCTATCACGTTTTGACAACTACATCTAGTGCCCAACACAGTAAGTGGAGACATTTTACACTGTTTACAGGTATTGCCAGGTGTGCATTTATGTCATCCTTGCTACAACTATGTACCTCTTGAGACTCCTGGATGGATCTGTTGGGAGAAAAATCACTTTAAGTGATACAAAAATCCCCTTTTAATCCAAAACCAACCCTTTAGGTTATTCCATACCCAACATATCAACTCTTTTAAATCATGCTAAACTGCACATACAGTACCCTACTCTCTGTCCTATATATATTTTATAACGTCATCCAAGTCATCAAAAAAATGTGGGCTCTGGACGTTTGTATTGTTACACTTGTTCTTCTTGTACTGAAGTGCAACTGTGTATTTAAACACAGGTGAATTGTTTTAGTCTTGTTAGCTGTATACTAAATACTGTAATATAAATCAAGCTAAATGGTAACATAAAGACGTAAAATACTACAAATCTAATCAGGAAGACAAATCTTAAGAGACAAGCAATTTAAATAAATGTGTATAAAAGTTTAGGCTGCCTGATGCCTAATTTTGCTAGGCTATCTCAATGGTCTATGACAGAACTTTTATTTGAATCTATCATACATATTCTATTAATCAATCTCATAGATTATGCTGCTATTAGTGTCAAGCAGGGAAGATTCCTGGAAATAGTGCAAGGTGAAATACTGTCCTCCCCCATTATTACAAAGATTACCATAAGGTATATTTTTTCTTTCACTTCAATCAGATTAAAGTATTTCTCCAGAAAAAAGAGGGAAACAGCTATGCTCTTTTATTCATAATACCAAAAATCTGCTAATCATTAATGTGTAAGAAAGGCTGGATTTGATTTATATGGCAATACAATTCACAATCCCGGCTCACAATTCAAAGGTGACTGGAGGTCAGTGGGATTATTTAAAATGTTCTAAGCATTGGGCACCTGTAGTAGAATAATGATAGGACTGGGGATGTTAACAGAGTGGAATACAGAGGTTTAGTAAAGTTACAATGGCCTTATTTATAAAAACTAGCAACGGGATTCTGGGAGCAAGAAAGTGAGTACCTTTTACCTATTATGTATAAAAACTGCCACAAATCAACTCAAAGCTAGCAATTTGCTAAGCATACAGAGCTGGCAACTTTTCCCTATAGCCAACCTAGCTTTTAGCTGAATTGTTGAACAGATGAAAACTGTAAAAAAGGAGAAAGCATGGATTCAAATGTAGTACCAAAGCCATATTTTAACATTATGTGATACAGCCAAAGAAAGCAATGACTATTTCTGTATCTTAGGATATTTTTCCATAGGAATGAGCCAGTTGCTAAATGTGGCTTTCCTTTTTAACAGCTTGAACGATGGAGATAATGGAGACTTAGTAGATGAAACTCAGAAGTTGCTAAGTCTTGTCTTTGACGTACCCCCTCTGACTAAGTCTTGTGGAATGTCTGGGCTGGCTTGCTTGCCACTAAGCACTATCACTTATGATTTCAAGCTGCATTGCCACACACATATGCTAAGTGCAAATGCTATGGATCCTACTCTTTGACATGCTAATCCAAGTAGCCAGGGTCTTGCTGGAAAATTCTTTATGCTAAGCCCTATATGTTAACAGATGGCTTACATCTCTTCACCTGCATTTCTATCACCAGTCATATATATTTTTTAATCAGCACCCATATTATATGACTTCAAGTCTACCTGAAACTATTTATTAAAGGAAAGGGTTTAAAGAAAAAAGAACACTGAATCAGTAAGCTTGCATGTGTTATTCTTAGGACCATTACACATTAGCAGATTTGCTATTCATAGGCCCATCACCGCTAACCTCACTATTTCTTACATCATTACATTTGTTGTACATTAATATTTGATATGAATATGAATTTTTATTTCAACAAATGGGCCAAAGCTGTAGCCAACCACAAAAAAATGCAATAGTGTATATACTTATCACTTACATGCAATGAAAAGTGGAATTAAACTAGGAATTCAGGATTCTCTGCCTGTGTTTCCATGGTGGAGGGGTTATGTTTGGTAATGATAGACACCAATAGCAGTGATGGCTGAAAAGCCAAATGGGTGCTGGCTCACAGAGAATCAACCAGATATCTAAGCAGGGAGATTGTTTGGGTATTGGACGGAGGGCAATGCATAGTTCAAGGAGAATATTGGGGGGGGGTTGCAAAATTAAAAGGAGGATGAGAAAATTATCTGCACAAATAGGTGAGGTTGTTGTTATTGGGGAGCTAGAGCTGGGATTCAGGAAGGTGCAAATGACAAAGTAGCAGTGGCTGATGGTGCAGGAGGTATAAAGGTGGCAATAAAGTGCATTATAGCCTAAAAATTCCCAGGAACTTTTTCCACAAGGCCCACTTGAATCTGTGCACATAAGGACTCCTCAGGCTTGCTTTTATTAATCTGTTGAAGCCCAGCAGTAGCAGTTTATTCCAAAAGCTTACAAGTATCAGAGGGTCCAGTATTGAATTATCACCTCACAAGGACACATAGAGAACCTATACACCGTAGCAAGGCCAATGCAATAACTGCAGGCAAGGAGGATTTCCTTTTTGAAGATTTCCTTAACTTCAAGATGCAAAGGGCACAATGAACTGAAAGAAAGTAAGATGCAAACATTCATGATAACATCTTTTTTCATGACAGCATCAGGTAAATGCTTGAAGCAGTTTAAGTATCTGGAATGCAATGTAAGCCATGTACTTGTATTTGTGTATCACCTGTTTTTAACTTTTTCTTATAGGGTTGAAGCACATACATTTAATCTATTTTTTAATATAGCTACTTTACTTTAATTATCTATACAGTCCCATTTACCTTAATTGGCTGTGATAGGACTGGCATGGTAGTGATAGTTTTAGGACTACACAATCTACAACTGTAACATGTAAAAAATGTTTTTAACAAACAGGTCAACCTGCGTGAACTGAATGCATGGCCACATCCTACATTTAATTTAAAAAAACTTTGATATGTTGTTTTCTAGTTCTGACCACCCCATTCTGAATGTAATTTTCCATTTTCCATACTTGTATACTAAACACTGGTTGTACTTCACATACTTCTGAACACCCTACTCTCTGTGCTGGTTTGTATGTTGCATACCCACTTATAATTCTGTATGTTTACTCTCTGCAACTACAGCATTCATATATCAAGGGATAAAAATCTTTTAGGATTGGCATCTCATGTTGCGTACTACTGCGTACTACTATCAAAATGTT
>NC_092861.1:35522423-35580231 GCF_032062135.1 Pyxicephalus adspersus | reverse complement strand
GTTAAAAAACGTTTATAAGAAAATATAGGTTGACCATTTTTGTCATAGAATCTGGGTAGTCATCCCAGTCAGTGAACAGAAGCACACTTTCTTCCAAACCTACATCAACCATATATACATACTGGATAATAAAATTTCCTGCTATCCTCATTGCAGTAGTAGGTCTCTTGTTGATGCACACAGTGGGTGCACTAGTTAACTGAAGTTATTTTGAAGAAGGGTTCTGTTAAAACCAAAATGTTGGATGTTGAGGCCCAGCTTTGTCACAGATCTGTGTGTGATCTGTGCCCTCTTCAGTGTCACCGACTTTGCACTCCCCTGAACTGCCTCTTTAGCACTCCCTCTTGTGGTAGGTCAGGATGTCTTCAGGTCACACGACTCCCATCTGACACATACCCTTCCCTATATAAAGAAGTGAATGGCAACGGAAAGTTGAACAAGGAGTTCTTCATTGCTCTATTTCCAGGTTCCAGTTGGTCCTGTCTGCGTCTCCTGTTGCTAATTTTCTTGTGTACCGACCCTGGCTTTGTCCCTTGACTATTCCTGTTTACCATCTGCCCTGACCCCTGGCTAGTCTGACCACGCTCCTGTCTCATGTACCTGCACCACACTTTATTCCTATCTGTCAGCAGTCACCAGCCTCTGCATGCAGGGGGCCGCAACCTAGCAGCCACCTCAAGAGTAACATCCTCACCTCTAGAGACTCCACAGAAGACCAAGCTGTTGCTTCGATTCTGCCCCCCATGCACGTCTCAGCCAACTGAACTGGTGATACGGGGGGTCCACCATCCTGCCCTCTAGCACCATGACAAGTTTGTTCAGGTTAAATTTGAACAGCAACACTAGTATTTTGCAAAAAGAGATTAATATTTGAGTGAATTAATAGAGAACAATAAACAGATGTAAACTGCGGTAAAGCCGCATACTCAATCTTCACAGCAATAGCAGTACAGCTTGGTCATGTACACCCCGTTAGATTGATGACTGGGCAATGATGGAACAGCAGAACACTATGGAGTCAGGAATCTGCTCACCTTAAAGTATATGTAAAGCCAAAACTTTTTTTCCTGTTTTAAATAGATGTAACAAGGTAGAAGTATTTGTGGGACCACAAATGTCCAGTAGGGTTAAGGAACGACAAAAAAAATTAAGGCACTGCTTAATTAAAAGTTAGTACTTATCTTTATTGGATGCGTACAATGGTTCAACCTGGGAAATGCCTATTTTCATATTATCTAACTGGGAAGAGTCGCGCAGGGAGAAGGTGGCATTTCATCTAGAGATACACTATAGGTTTCAGTATGTACTAAGACATAACTCATCATCAGTTGTATATTGATTTTTCTGCCTGCAGGATAATGTAACTGTTACATCTCATTTTGTAAATGGTACATGGTACATGTCAGGCATCGGTTATTCCCCCATGGATATTTTGTGGTTTGTACTCAACTATGAGCATTATGTTCTTCCTGTCACAACTAAAATAGTGAAATTTGTTACCCGAATAGTAAATCTAATTAGAATACACAGTGAAGTATGTCACGCAACCATACCTCATTATGTAAACAAGTGAATCCAGTTGTACATCCCAGTGATTGAAATTGAAGCCAAATTTGCCCCTGACTTTATATATGTAAATAGCATGCCTGTATTTCATGTAAACAAATGTTAGCGCTAATTCACATGGGAAACAAAATTGCAAAATAATTAGATTTTTCATTCAATTTATACAAAAAATGAAATAATAATTTATTGTTTTGTAAAAATAGAATCTGTTGCTGAGTATTCTGTGTTCTATACATTTTTATAAAAGGAGTCATCCTTGAGCATTACAGGGTCAGTAAATGGTTTGATAGAGAAAAACAAGTTATATTACAAATTTATTGATATAATATTGATACAATAGTTTCTAAAGCTTTAAATCTAATAAAGTTTTAATATCCAGTTATATTCTGTGCTTGTAGAAAAACATCTAGCTTTTTCTTAAAGCAATCTATAGTGGTTGCTGAAACTACTTCTTGAGGGAGCCGATTCCACATTTTCACAGAATCCCTTAATTATCCGGAGCTTAAACTTCTTTTCCTTCAGACACTAGGAGTGCCCTCTTGTTCTTGTAAGGATATGGAATTGAATAGTTATTCCTATTTTAATACAAGAATGTGCCTTGCTAGCTTTAGATATTGCAGCTTGGCATTGCTTGATATCAATAAGTCTATGATCTACCAGAATTCTGATCCTTTTCTATTGCTGACTCCCCCAAATGTATTCCCCCTAGACAGTATGAAGCATGCATGTTGTTAGCACCCAAGTACATAACTTTACATTTCTCAGTATTCAATTTTAATATTGTCTTTACTTTTCTGAATATTGAATTAGAAAAGTAACTCAAGAGTTGTTAGGAAAAACCTTCTAGGTAACTTTATACAATATATAGAATAAACCATTTTATTGTTGTTTTAAATAGAACCTGACAGTTCACACTTTGTATTGCTTGGGTCTCAAGTGAAGAGATTCATTTTCACTATTGGTGACCATAGTCTTTGATATGAGAGTGATGGAAAATCCAACTTCCACAAAGTGGATGTGTAGAAAGAGCAATCCTGGTTTGGTGACAACTGTCTAAGAAATTATTTCCCTTCAGTTTGGAGAGATCCCCTCTTACTTCATCCAGTGTCCATGGGATAGTGAACAGAATTCTCCTTAATGAAACACAGATAAAAAAAAAATATAAAAATAAAAACATTTTTGACTTTACAACACTTTAACACGTTTTTGCTTTACTATATCCTTTCATAAAGTTCTGAGTGTGAGGGTTGGCCGTATAATTACCTGAGCAAAGTCAGAATTGTAATAAGAAAAGTTGCATAACTTAAAAGAAGTGGATGAGCCAGAGAGGATCACATAAATGAAACTCTAAGAAAAGTGGAGAGCTAATCACATGAAAAAGATAAAAAAATGTAGTATCTCAATACGGCATATTCAGCACTTCAATGATGTAGTGTATGTCTCCAAGTTGTCATACTGCAGGGATGTAACAAATAAATTAAATATTTAATTTAGTTGTTTGTTATTTAAATGTTCTAGTACTTTTTAAAAAATAATATCGTATTTTTTAGTATATAGATACTATATTGTTGTGGAAGAGTAATCTACAGCTTCACAGTTCTTACAATAAACAGGACAAAAACTTATTTTTTTCACACTTGAAAAAAAATTTTCTTTTCTTTAAATCTAGTAGGTGCCTATATCCTCTGTAGTAACTCCAAACCTAACCTTACATGCTATGAAATTTCATTTTGTGAGGAGAAGTGCAACTGAATGGATGATGACAGCACTACTACTGTCAAATTAAAAAAGGCTTGTGAAACAGGAAGGATGTGGGGGTTCAGATTCCGTAAGGTGTAGGGTCAAAGAGAACTATCAGGGACTACACTATAATATATTTAATATGATAAATATTTGGTATTACTTTCTACAACATTTTGGCAAAATGATGGCAGCAATTTTGGTGACATAGCTAAACATGTTTGTGAAATGTGTACTGATTTAGAAAACTTTTTTCTGCTAAGACAAAATCTTAATAGTATAGCTGAAATACTGTAGTCACCATGCTCTTTATAAGTCTATTACTACTTGGACTACAGCATCAGTTACGGTATGTATTTTAAACCAAAGGGTAAACTGTGACACATTCAGTAATTTAACAGCCTTTACTGAACTAAACACAACTGTTCTCTATGCTGTCCAAAGCAAATAAATAAAAGGTTTTGGTTGTAGTTACTGTTAAACCCCCAACATACCTACTATGTACTTCATGAAAATAACATGAAATCTGTGGTTGTTAAATTTGTTGGTTGGTTGTTATAATTTTTCAGGTATATATAATTTTTCAACACTCACAAATGTTTAAAGATGTACTTTTACAATTATATTTAAAAAAAAAAATAGAGCTGTGGCATTTTCATTAAGGGTTCACACAAAACCCTTTTTATGCAGGTTACATAATACACAAGGTCCATATGAGGCCATACTACACTCCCCATAGTTACCCTCCCTCCGGTAAGATCCCTTACCAACACTTTCACTTTCACTTACTCCCAATCTTTTCCTGGGTTTGGCCGCTTTTGGCAATCTTGTTTGCTTGGCTTGGGGTGACGAGTTATAAGCATGGAATGCTACACAATATTGATAAAGATGTGGAGCCAACAAGACAGGCAACTCCTGATGTTGATGAGGATTCCAAATAGGTCACAGTAGTGTCAAGCAGAGTATCACCAACTCATCAGTAAGTATTTTAGTCCAAAGTGTAGTTTACTTTTTTTAAAAGTTTGGTTTCTGGGTAGGAAAGTTGCCTTCCCTTGGCAAGAAAATATTCTCTTGTCTTGATGGGCTTTTAAAAAATAATTGAAATGAAGACGAAATACAATCTTCAGGGTAATTCCCAATTTAATCCTTATTGTAACACTAACACAAGACTTTCCTGTAAAACTCATACTAACTCCTCTGTAGATTCAACACTAACTAGCGTGCTGCACAAATTTGCCTATTCAGGTCTAGCATAGTTTGTCTTCTGCTTTCAAACAGCTACCTTTATATTTACATGGTGCTCCCACTGTCTGGCCTGCCAGGGGGCCTGGTATGAACCTCTTTGCCAAAGATTGCCAGTTTTCTGAAAATGTTTGGTCCAAACTTTATGAAATTTTTACATTGAGTATGACCCCTCTTCTCGGATGATCAATGCAAAACAATACAGTTTTTAGTGTTTTTAATAATATGAGGCTCACCATGGGGAAAATGACGATGTATAAAATCAAAAATATTTATAGGTGCAGGACATGGAATTTTATACAACCTCGCACTGCAAAACAGCTTAAAGGTTTTGGCTCTCAACATCTCCTCTTTTTATGTCATTGTGCCCCTATATTTACAAAAGGGCAGAGGCAATTACTGCACAGAACATCATGACTACTCAAATTCCTTGTGTTCTCCAATTTCATATGCTGACATTTGCATTTTGTAGTGGCTGATAAAAGCGCAAGATTGGAGAGTGGAATGGATTGGGGATCCAAACAGATCCAAAATAAAAATTTTTTTTTAAGAGATATTCATGGGTGGGAATAATTACATCTGCAATATTGATAAAACAGACTGTGCATGACTGCATATAAATAATATAAAGATAATGTAGATAATGTAAGAGATAACAAAAGACATTTACAAGTATGCTTGAACAATTTTAAACTTGCAATTTTGGAGTGTTTGCATTGAATACACACATACATGGAGTGTATACATACAATATGGCATTGAATACACACATATTTAAATAAATACAAAATTATCTGTCAGGGCACCTTTTCTTCTTCCTACTTATGGTCTTTGGCCATCTTGGTTTTCTGTGTTTTTGACACAGGATGACACCTGCACAGGAGTTCATTCATTCCTGGCGTGCACCCGGTATCCTGGCAAGCAAAGCTAACGCTTTCCATGCACAGCTCAGCTTTTTTTGCCAGATCATTACAGAAGGAACATCGGTTTACCCTTTCTGCAATATCAACCTGCTTGATCCTGTGGGACTTTATATCCAAATTAAAATGAAATAAAATAAAACAATAAAAAATAGATCAATTTAACAATTGCTATATAAGGCAAACAATATCTATAGAAAACAAGTCAAAATGAACATAGATAAAAGACAGCAGCACATGCAATGTGTAATTCTTTTAAAGTGTTGCACAGATACATATCAATATCCTTCTATATGCCTCTATCCAAAGTGTAACACACTAGTGCTGTTCTGCATCACCTCTGCATCACTCAAAAAGCACAATCTTCAAAATGAAAGACTGCATATGATATGACATCAAAAAGAATTTATTGCATTATAATCCTTTGCCACCGTTAGAATGGATGCCTTTCATCTCCAGAATGATTTATCAAAGTAAAAGTAGAACAAGAGGATCACAACATAAAGTAAAACCCTTTATTCTAAAAGGTAACTATAAATAAAAAACTAATAACACTCACTTACTCACAAACAATATGGAGGAAACAAGAGAGCTAATGAAATACAAGTGATGATATGAACAGGGCTAGACATGTACTATCATGCAGGCAAGATCTTGACTTATCGGGAATGGAAGATAATGGTAACACTAGAGAATTCTCCTCGCCTTTGTTCCACTTCTTCATAATGCCTAATGCACTTATTAAAATTGTGTGGTACTTCCCCCAACCTAAAATGTAAGCTCTTTGGGGCAGGGTCTTCTCCTCCTCCTGTGTCACTATCTGTATTTGTCTGTAATTTGCAACCCCTATTTAATGTACAGCGAGCGCTGCATAACATGTTGGCACCATATAAATCCTGTTTTTTATTATTATTATTAATAATAATAATAATAATAATAATAATAATACAATATGTAAGCCTAGCAGCATTTACTATGAGTTTGTTACTGTTAGGGCTCAGCTAAATTCAGAGTCAGAATTTCCCAAAATCTAAAACTTTAGGTCTGTAGAACCAAACAGAGGCCAACTTCAGATTTTGAATAACTCAAGCAACACTATTAGCTAAAAGTTTAACTTCTTCATCTTCTCATAAAATATTAGGACAGCCCTTGATAATAACTTCAAACCCACCCAGTTAGTTAGGGAAGTTATTCTTCCTTTAATGACTATAATGACATGATTCCTTATCAGTTTTATTAATGGTGCATCCCCAGCACTCCTGTAGATATATGGGAAAACAATTTCAAAAGCTAACCTAAAGAGAAGAAGGGAAAGACTGAAATTTTATTTCTGTTCAGACAGTTAGAAAACCACATGAGCACAATGAAAGATTTGTTTCTTTACATACACTGGGCACTGAATGCCCACAGAACATTAGAATATTCATTTTAATACTTTACTGTTTGCTTTCCTTGAACAGTAACAGATCCACCATATCTTTACAGTATCACTGACAAAACAGATGAATAGGTAAAGCATTTATTACACAATTACAGTACATACTTTATTTTTCTCAGTTCAGGGTTGTTTACATGTTAATAGGAATGTTTTATTGTGAAAGTCATAAATTATTCCACATTTTAAAGGCACAAAGTTCCCTAAAAGACAAGTTTGTTTTCGCATAGGGTTTTATTTTGTGAACTGTTAATGAAATAGGCTATGTGGTCATTCAAGTACAAATTATGCTTAGCATAGCCTGTAGAACATTGACTCAAAGTAGTAAATAATAACATGGAATTCTGCACATACTGCTCAGGCATTTCCTTGGAGATCCATTATAAATAAAACAATTTTAAACAAAATCGGTAGATCCTGGTTTTATTCCACCCTTTCATTGTCATGTCTAATTAACAGCCGACTTCATAAACTTTATGAAGGTCTTCTAGATCAATTTTACTAGTCCCCTGAGAGTCATATACACAAGCAAGAAAAGCACTTGGTACCTTTAACTTCAGAGCTATAGTAATATGTATATGCAAAAGGAAACAAATACAATAAAGATGTTTTCCCTAGTGAGAGCGAAAGTAAGTCCATATTAATTTTCTTTACCCTGTTTTCCCATGAGAAGCTTACTTATTCTATTTCCAGTTGGGTTGGAGGAATGTTGCATGAAAGCCCCATCATGACGGATATGTTGGTGCAAAGGGTCCTCTTTCTTTGTTTCTAATTAATGACTATTTTTCTAAAACAGAAGAAAGCACTCCTAGAAAATTATTTTACACTGACAACAGTAAAATCTAGTAGCAGCAAAGAAGGGACCTATTATTCATAATCCCTGTGGTCCGCTGAATAGAAACTAGAGTTGTGGATGAATGATTTGGCTATGCTCTAGAGAAAGCAGAGTTTTGCCTCGATATGCTGTGAAAATAACAGTATTATCAAATCAATTGAACTTGTGTTTTACTATGATTATTAACACACTGAGATTTGAGAACAGATAGACAAAAAAGATATTTTTAGTTTTGTCATGGACATTTTATTTCTTAGTTCTGTATTATTTTTACCATGGGCAGTTAGAAACCTATAAACCATAGCCTGAATTAGGACATCCAACTGTGTAAATGGACATGCTGCAGTATGAATCGATACAGGGCATGACTAAGTGTTTCCAAAACGGTAAGATATAAAAGGCAAAGTATTTTGAAACCGCACATGTTTTTATTAATCATTAACTCAGTTGTTACCTAAGTTTTATTTCATATCATACTGTTTCAAGTTCCAAAACTGAATTGGAAAACATTTAGTAATCACAAACAGTTTCAGTTCACTTTGAAACTCAAATAATAGTTGTCTTATAATTTATTACATTTCTTTCTGCTTTTACTAAGTATATAAGTAATGTCAGATCCAACCTGAATTACACTATTGAGGTCAATGGGGATAGGTTTGGTAATAGGGGAGTCACTACAGCAGCCAGATGTGCCAAAACTACATGAAAAGACTACCTAATATCTCAGGACCATTGTATTAATTAAGAAAGAGGGGGTAAAATATGTACATCAGTGAAGGGGGGCTATTTTATGTGACTTGGATAGGAGCAACATAGGAAAGATACAAATTGTTTATTTTACAGTGCTCTAAGGTTTATTGTGGTTTGGAATCACAAAAGGTTATTTGTAAAAAATGATATCAAGCAAGAAGAATAAATAGGCTTAAAGGAGGCGTGTGTTACTATAACCACAAATTAGTATTTTTGGCAAAACCTTTGCAAACCTTTGGCAAAATCTTGTGACAATATATCTGCAAGAAATGGTATGGCACTGCAAAGTACTGAAATCTTTCTTAGTAACCAATAATTTAAATAGCAGTCCTTGAGTATACTGTACTACTATATACTGTATATTAGTATACTGTATACTGTAGATATACATTTTAAATTAACCCTTGGTTTTCTTAAAAATGTTTAGGTTTCATAGCAGAAGCAGAGGACCTTTGTATGGGTTTTTTTTTTTATAAAAAAAGGAAGGTTTCAGCAGAGACAGAAGGCTTTTGCAGTTATCCTTTAAAAAAAAACAACTTAGGCAGACCCCAAAACAGAGGCAAAAGGACATTAAAGCTTTTGCACATAGAGTTTAGTTTTTTTGTGGTAGTAAGGGGCTGGAGAAACAGGGGGATGATTGGACCCATCTTGGGTCATCCCCTCTATGAAATCATCAACTTTCTGTGGTTCTAAAGGATCAACAGCACTATGTTTAGGAAACATCAGACATGCCTGAACTTTTGCAGTTTGTTTAAATCTATTGTGGCTTGTTGGCAGCAAGCGATTGTGGAGCAAAATACTCCAATTCCTTACGGCCCTTCATGCCTAATACCACTGTCCCTCATTCTGCTGATGTTGCTGCTCGTTGATTAATATATATGAAATAAAGAATGAGTGAAAAAAGAGTGTCAACGATTATTTTTTTTTTTTGTTATTTAGAAAATGTTTTCTAAACAAATTTTATGTGATAAATATCCAACAGGTCACCTGCCAGTCTGTCTGTACTAAAGACAGTTGAAAGAGCCACAACTCCTCTTTGGTGCACGAGGGCATTAAGGGGAGCCTGAATTAAAATCCAAACTTTGGTCCAACACCAAGAATGCTCTGCTTAGCAAAACTGAACTGAATTTTCAAGGCTTAACCCAATTTCATGGTGGGCCTGAACTTGAACAGCAACACCAAATAAGAAACACAGTTATCATGCAAAAGAAGCCTGCTTTTAAATACAATAAAAGGGACCATGGGAACAAAAGGACTCCTTATATAGGTCAGCAATGTATTATCCCACAATGCTCTACAATTTACATAATGTTGCATTATCAGCTCTTTCTTTATATGTTTTTTTTTTTAATTATGTGAGAAGGTAATAGCTAAAGCTGAATTGTATGCACACAAGTGAACAACACACCCACAATTTTTTTAAGTAAATATACAAATACATGCTCAATACAATACACAGCAAGAATTTCAAACTGATAGGATTAGCTGCGAACGTCATTCCTAAACTATTGCAATTTCCCTTTTATTTTCTGTATTAAAAATGAATGGAGTTATATTTTTATATTGCATCCCTTAGCTCTCAGATTTTTTCAGTATTTTTTATGAATAACACTTCATATATTGAAGACAATATTTTTAAACACACAGTTTGTTTTAGCAATTTTTCAATTCCCCTGTTGGCCTTGCCTGTTTGCTAAACTGCTCACAAGGAAACTGCCAGAGGTCATTATGGGCATAAGAAATTTCCTACATTACTGTACAAATCAAATTATAATGAGCAACAAAACATACATTTCAACGTTCCATGCGTTTAAATCCTTTGTGCATTTTCTAATATTTGATGTCTAAAAGAAAGACAGCTGTGAGGTTTTAGCCGGTGGGCCTTTCAGACTGCTGTATTTTTATTTATACAAATCCAGTTGTTTTCTACAAACATATTACATGTCGTTGTGCTTCAAGCTTTTCTATTGGAGTACAGAGATATGTGTTTTTTTCCAACTGTGTTAAATCTCAACCCTTGTATGTCTTTTAGCTCTATTCACATTACAAAAATTTTCCTGCAGCAGGCTGGTGGAATCCTAAGACAGCAAAGCATTCATTTTCAGTGTGTTTATCGATTATGTGTGGGTCAGATTGAATCTGTAGTAATTTACCATATGTCTTATGTGTGAAATTTAGTATCCTGGTAATATTAATATTATGTCACAATTTGTCTCCACATTATTGGTGAATCTAAAAATACAAATCCTAGGCACATTGAGAACCTAATGATATTTCAGAGCATATGTGTGTTTATGTGTGAGAACTTGAGTAAGTTGGTTATGTGTCTTCCTCTTTGTGTCAGTGTGTCTTTGGTTTGTCAGTAAGATAATTATTTAGTTGCAGTTGTTTCTGCACAAGCAGGTCCATGCAAATACTGAGAGATATTTTCATTTGACTAGTTTTGACAGAGTTCCTATTTTGGGACATATCATGCAGACCAATTACATGCAACAACATTGTTCTCCCCATAAATTATTTGTAGCTGGGTGGTCAAAAAGTGGCAGGGCAACGCATGACAAATTTAGTGTTCCCAGTTGTTGTTGCCATTGGTATTTAATAACCCCTTTAATTGTTCAGAATTTCTAATGTTCACCCTCTTAGTAGGTCCTATTTTTCCACGTCTTTGTCTCATACTCCAAATGTCCAGTGATTCTATATTATGACCCAACTTTTCAGTAACCACCCAAAAACAGCCAGGTGGTTTACCAAAAAGTGCTAGATGCCACTTGGCTGAGCGGAACTGGGGGAGAACACTGAATGAATAATTGAGAACAGGTAAGCCTTTGAGGTAGTCACTTTAAAATGTGCTAGGACACACAAATAACCCAGAATCCCTGGATTGCATAATTCCAACAAGCAAACTGTTGATTTATCCAAGAAGCATTTACTGACAACTGTAGAATACTGGTTGGGATTTCCATATAAACAAAGCCACAACAGAGTTCAGCAGATTGGCAATGTACAAGAAGGGTAAGGTCTGATCAAAGGTCTTTAATTTACTTTTTACATGTGGAGGACAAGGGTGGATGGCATTTGGAAATCTTCAGAAATAATTTAATTTCTGCTTTAATTTGTACTAGAGTTAAAAGGTTCCCGTCTTCATCCAACTAATTTTTCTTAATTGAAATGCCTCTGGTATGGAAAGACTGACACAAACATGTCATGGTGTAGGATGCTTGGCAGACTCACAGTATGCATTGTTCTTTCCGCTCTCCCAGACAGGACTTGATGTCACATGGAGGAGTACTGTATGTTATCATTAGAATACCATGCAAACTCAATCCTGGAGACACAAAAGCTTTTTTCAGAACAACTATCTATAATACCCAAGGCTTCCTGCTATATGATGTACAATGTCTGTTTATAACAAGTTACAAGGACACAACTGTGCAATTTAAAAGGTCAGACATATATTTCTAAGTATGTCAATGGCTCTCTCATAAAATACTGCCAAGCCAGTTTAAATGAATCATTGGGTTTTCCCACTGAAAAATAATAATGTGTAACTGGATATTAAACTCTACACATAGTTACGGGAGCAGAGATATAGTGAAAGTGTAGTTTTTACTGTTAATACTGGTAAATGCTGTGTTTATTTCATTGGTGATAATCCTTTATAAGTAAATTATTCGGACCAATGTGCACATAATATGTGTGTGAAAGTAGGATATAACTTAAGCATTGTGACTACTAATCCTGTGTTGAAATAAGAATGACTGGGATTAGAATATAATACCCTCAGCCCTGTGTTGCTCAATAGATGTGTAACTGGTTGCTTGGTGCATGTTTCTTTAGGTGTCTTACAATCGTTTTCCTTACAAGCAACAGTGGACTTCAATTCCTAAACTATATGAATTATATGTTAGGTAGTAGGATAAAATAAAAACTGGAGAACAAGAAAGGCATGATTACTGACTTTATTAGACATCATTTTTTTAAAAGATTCCATCCTACCCAGATATGATATTGGTGATGTACTCTTATAAATGTCTAAAAATATAGCTCATTGATTAATGTTGCTATAATGACCCTGATTTAAAGTCAACTTTTGAATTTTGCTAGTTCTTCTGCTACATGGAATGTAAATTACATTGGATTTATGTTAGAAAAACACTGCTTGTATTTTTTTAAGGGTAAAATATTGTATCAAATAAAACAAATATTATTGTTCTTAAGAGGTCCTAACTCATCATTTCAGCATCAAAGCTCATGCCTTCCTTTTGTTTTAATACGAATGTCAAGGTAGAAATCGCCTATCGTGTTCTCCTTTAGGGATGTGGCAGACATTGGGCCTGATTTATTAAAGCTCTTTAAGACTAGAGACTATCATGAGTGAACCTGGAAGGCTCATTGAATGCTTACGCCCTAAAGAATTCAGGAGGATTTATGCATTAACCCAAAGTAAGAAAAGGCTATTTTGCATATGAAGATCCAACATAAAATAAAAGAGCCCGTTATGTAGATTATATTATCCCAAAAAAAAAAAGAAAAAAAAAAAGATCATATGCCAGTTTTAGTCCAGTTTTGTGCTTATGGTACGACAAAGTCCTTGGAATCCAAATAAACCTGTGTGGTTGAGAGTAAGAGATAATGATGGAGTATATCAGTTTCTATCTCTTGACCGGTAAGATTATGGCGTACTGTGACTTTCCAGGCACTTTGTATATTAATTATAATGTATATTGTTCAAGAACCGTTAGACGTGTATAAGAAAAAGTTGAAAGGCTATAAAATATGAACATATTTTTTTTAAAAAAGTATTATCACTAACTTCAAAATTCACCACTGGCTTATCCAATTTTTTGCACAGTGATTACCAAATTATTCCTAAATTATTAAATAGTGCTTATGTTGCATGCAGCACAATTGCACCAAATTATTAAACTAGCTCGATTTACTCTGGAAAGTTTTCCACAGTATCCCAAACAATGGGTTTACACGGCATGCCTACCTTAAAGTGGAAAGCCAGCCAAAATGTTTTTGTTTGATTTTGGAAAGATTCATGACACTCATCTTATGTAAGAGTAAAAAAAGGCTTTGTTTAATGCTGAACTTGAACATTTATTTATGAAATGGCTTTCTAGGTAACATTTGTCCACTTTCTTATCTTTCTAGACCAGCAAGCTGACAATAGGGAAGTAGAAATGCTGACACAATTTACAGAATTGCAAGTGTTTAAGTTTTTTCCTGGGCTTAGACACAGTACAAGGTGTTTCAGTGGTACTGCTTGATATTAGATTTTCTTTAAAGCTGAGACAAAAGGTAAAGGTTGGTGGGTAAGGTAAATCAAGCTCTTTCGCAGGTAGTATACGGAAGCAGTATGCTTTTGTATCTGGTATTTATTAGTTCAATTACATTGACGTTTCTGTTCACGTTATGTTAAATGTTCTGTTATGATAAATGTTTGGCAAATAATATGGATAACATCTATATGAAAAAGGATTCCGGCATTTCTAGCAGGAAAAGTACCATAAATGATCTTAGGTAAAACTGATATCCTTAATAGTGCGTGAAAATCAGTTTCCAAAAAATATGTTTTTACCATCTGAATGCAATTTTCTGGGATCCTGTATGTCTGCAAATAATATGTTACATATGGCCCAGGTGAAATTTACAGTGTAACATCATTAACTATGACCTGGACATCAGCAAGTGTATTGCTGAGCAATAACATATTCATGTGGAAATTCAACATGAGTATGTTTGGTTTAGACGAATGACATGATGGTAAAGCCTGGGGCCAGTGGCTTGTCAACTACACCAATGGCCTGCAACCAAAAATAATATATTGATTCTCTTATGTACTAGAATTACCATAGTGAACAGAACTTTAACACAGCTTGCAAAATCAGTGGACTGGTGCAAAAGTGGAGAACTGCAGTACAAAGAATAAATGTACAACCCTTTCCAGTCTTATGTGGATCAGGTCTGGTGGCAACACTGACAATATTGCCTTCTATTCTGGTATATGGGAACTCTTCTCTGCAGCTTGAAAATCATCAGACACTAATGTCTCTTCTTTGCATTCTCAATTTGATTCTGATTCAAATGTACTTACCATAACAATAGCTAGGGTTTATATCAAATCTAGGCAGATATTCTATTGAGTTGGTCAAAGTGGTTGTTGAAGAGGGGTTCCCTTTTGATATTTTCTTCCACTTCAGTGGTGAGTTTATAGCATAGTTGCCAATATGTGAAAGGTTCATCCATTACATAATCCAAAAATGTGTTTTTTTAAATTTTCTCTTAAATAGTTTTTTTTGGGGGGAGGATATCCCAGGAGGCTTTAGGCTGCTCATTCTGTGCATGCCTGAGCAAGTGCTGATATCACGCATGCACAGGGAGATTGGCACTTATTTTTACATTTTCAGGAAGACCCAAGGAGAACCTGGCAAAAAGAAAGAAGGTGGTCACACTCACTGTCCTGTCTGTATGGGAAAGAAGAAAGAACTGGACAGCATGGTACCTACTGGACTGAAATTGCGAAGGGATCAAGCACTATTCTAAAGTATTTTTAATGAAAGTTCCATTTTAAGTGGCAATAGATGGCGTAGGAGTACCCTAAAATAATGTAATTAATGTAATATTTTATTAAGGACAGAAGATGATAATTTATTATGAATGTGAATCACATTATCCAAATTAAAAAAGTTATCTTTTAACCTTCTTTTTATTATCTATATTTCAGGCACTCACTTCTAAAGTGGGCAGCCGTGAACAACTTGCCTAAATATATATTAACATTTACTAAAATTAATCAGCAGGTCTCATGCTTATTCTGAATGAGTATACTTTATGTGTTTATTGTTTTTTATTTATTTTTTGGCCTTTTTCTGGCCTTTAAAGTGTGAATTAGCTTGACTTAACAAAGGTTATTGCATTCATTAACTTATGTACCCATTCCTGACAAGGGTAATAGAGCTAGCTGTTACAACATTTAGAAATGACTAATTCTGAGTAGATTCTCCGAATTACAGGTGCCACTTTCTTTGTCCCTTTTCCTGCATTTTTATTTTGTATGGACTTCTTTAAATCAATGTCCGCTAATCATACTTGGAGGGCTTTACCATCCCAAGTATGTTACAAATGTAGTTAAAAAATATAAAATATCTTAAAAATACACAGAAAATTAGGGGAACTACAATACAGTACAGGAAGTACTTCCATATAATGTGTATTTTACAGACACAGAAATTAAAAAATATAAAGTAATTAGAGAAGAACTGTTTCTTCACTAATTACTTTTTTATTTTGGGGACTTGGGAATTGATGAAAAAAATAAAAAACAACAAGTCTTCATTAAATGGACATAAAAGTCAATGCAGACAGGTGCCGCTGACTATAAAAAGAGAAATTCACCATGAAGAGAAAGTGCTAAGTCTTCAGGTTTCTGCAGAATCAGCACCAGGAGCAGACTGCCAAGCTGCAAGCCTTTATCGAAGTGTTTTAAAGCTGACGACCATGGAAACCCTTGCGTGTCTTAATGAATATAAAATCAGTATGTTTCTTTGAATGCGGACATAGTAAAACATCTGGGAGCCTAAATGTTGTTCTAATTTTGACTGTAAAAATTTAATGATGGAAAAGCAGCGTTTATTTTGCATTCACGGCTGCAAAGAATGAATAGTGGGATTTTTTAAAAAGTGCTTTTATGTTTTGTGTGCTGTGCTTCAGAGGTGCATTGTCCACAGTCTGCTAAGTGAATAGGGAAACATTTGGTGGCTGCATCATTTTATAGTATTACTTCTGTACTACTTGGCTCCTTCCAAAGGATTAGTTTTTCTTCCTTTCTCCGTTTACTATTTGGATTTTCAAGTCTTACTTTTACAGTCTATCTACAGCCATTTGCTGTAGATATAGATGAACCAATCTGCAGGATTTTAAATCCTACCCAGGTGTGGCTGATTTGTGGGAGGCGGATTTCTTTTATCCATTTCTTTTTCAAACTTTCTGCACTGCATACAAAAGTTGCAAGATAACAGCTGCCCCTTATGCTTTTCCCTGTGGTTGGGTACCAAAAAACTAAACTCTAGTCTGATAGTTATGGTACTGACTAATCTGTATATAGTATATGGTACCCTGGGAGAAATCTTCTTTTTAGCCCTAGTTATGGGATTCATCGGCCTTTATCTGTTCATTGCAACATTTTAGGTAGTTGTTTGCCATTTCTCCTCTAAATGAATAAATTAACACACCACAGTGTGAAAATCTCCCAGACTTTCAAGGCTTGATAGGTCTTGATTGTGTTGAATTTTTTTCTTTTTTTAGATTACATTTTTAATTCAAAACCAGATAGTAGTTTTTTATTACAATAAACCAAAAAAGTGAGCAGCAGATGGTATCAGGTTACCTGAATCCACTGGACTGGTATTTGGAGAGAAAGGTACATTTAGATGTTGGCATTTTTTAAAAAACTACTCTAAATTGTAATATAATAATCTAATAAACAATATGGCTGTGCTGATCCAAACCTGGGGATCATGGGATCAGATTAGCCAGTCAAGCAAATGTTTTATTGTTCATGCATCCCTAGCTATGAAAAACACATATTTAAGGTGCACCTTGTTCTGAAATGCAAGGTCAGCTTATTTAATCAAAATCGCCACATTGCACCTGTACAAAAACATTTTTATTGAAATGTTTTTATTTTTATCTAACTTCTGCCAGTGGCTTCTAAAGAGGTTGGCATCACAATCCTTCTGGCAAAATCTTAAAAATGCAAATAAGTTTCTATTTTTGCTAGATTTGGAATTTTCAACATTTTTTAGATATTGCCGGGCCAACAAATTGTGATGTCAAATGTGTAAAAGCAAAGTGTAAGTATTATTTTTTTTTACTTTTCTGTGCAGATATTATTTACAGCTGTAATGTAAGGGTGGTCTATCACTAAATGGGTTGATAAGTACAGCCCGGGGAGCGTGGGAACTTGCGGTTACAGCTGATTGGAGGAACACGAGTTAAAAATTTTGATTTGCAAGTGTACAGCAGGTTTTACCGGATCTTTAGTGTAGGGGAATTTCTCCACTGACTATTAATGTAAGGGGGCTTCTCCACTGGGCATCAATGCAGGGGGAAACTGTAAGGAACTTACCCATCCTGCGAGCCCGCGGTGTCCCTGGGGATCCCAGCCACAGAGGAAGACGCCGCTGTAGCAGGCAGCATGGCTGAGGCTACTGCTCTGCTCGCAGCTTGTCTCTCTCTGCAGGCGGAGGGATCCGTCCTGACCAAACTACTTTTCAGCCACTCTTGCGTCCCTCTTGTACCCCCCGAGGGCGTGGCACTCGGCTGCCTCGCCCCGGGGCGGGACATAGTTGGTTTGAATTCCCTGCGGCCGATTCAGTTAGTCTCCTATCAGACGGCGCCAGGTGGCGCAAGGCCATTGGTCACTCTGGCCATTTAAGGAGAGCCTCAAAAACATTTTTATTGAAATGTTTTTATTTTTATCTAACTTCTGCCAGTGGCTTCTAAAGAGGTTGGCATCACAATCCTTCTGGCAAAATCTTACAAATGCAAATAAGTTTCTATTTTTGCTAGATTTGGAATTTTCAACATTTTTGAGATATTGCCGGGCCAACAAACTGTGAAGTCAAATGTGTAAAAGCAAAGTGTAAGTATTATTTTTTTTTACTTTTCTGTGCAGATATTATTTACAGCTGTAATGTAAGGGTGGTTTATCACTAAATGGGTTAAGTACAGCCTGGGGAGCGTGGGAACTTGCGGTCACAGCTGATTGGAGGAACACGAGTTAAAAATTTCGATCTGCAAGTGTACAGGTTTTACAGATCTTTAGTGTAGGGGAATTTCTCCACTGACCTTTAATGTAAGGGGGCTTCTCCACCGGGCATCAATGCAGGGGGAAACTACAATTTTTTTTGTTAACTCCATTAAAATTGCATTAAATTAAATTAATATGATTGGTAATCTTCTTGTCATTTACAGTGTTTGTGTGGGGGTGTGTGTAAAAAAATCTCCCCTAATTTAAGGATGCTACTCCTTGGCAGGTTGGTAAATACTAGTATTGGTGTTCGAATTCAGGTTGTCCTTATATTTGACCTGAATATGGCTGTTCGAATTCGGATAGACCCAACCCGAAAAACACAGAATTTGACAATGAAAATTCAAGTAAAAAAATGTGTTAAAAAAATGAATGATTTGTGTAACTAACTTTTATTTTTTACAGGTTATCCCACAATGACAGGATGATAGAGAAACTCTATCCAAGAACACATAGAACTAGTAAAGGCCTGTGAGAGCAATCAGGGGAGCAGAGCTGATTGCTCTTGCAGTTCTTCACAGTCCCAAAAAATAACCCGAATTTTCCCACCATTGACTTTAATGATGTTCGAATTCGACATTCGATCACCCGAACAAGATCCCCCTATTCGATCAAATAGCTGTCAAATCGAAGAATTTTCCCACCATTGACTTTAATGATGTTCGAATTCGACATTCGATCACCCGAACAAGATCCCCCTATTCGATCAAATAGCTGTCAAATCGAATAGTGAGATATTCTACCAACAATAGTAAATACATACTTTAATTAGGCAACAACAGTGGGGACATGAAATCCAACACATTTAGATTTAGAGGTCACAATACTTTTTTTATGTATGTTTGTGTATGTTTTATATAATGTTTTATACATTAAAATCTTTGAGAAAACAACAGAAATGCCCTATTAGAAAAAGCTAAAAGTTAACCATGCTGGCTAGATATGAAAATGCATTTCCTATTAAATACATTTAATTTCCTATTTATCTAACTGATAAAAAGGCATTTTATCTTTCAGTCTTGACAATAATACAGACAATATATATAAATTGTTGTAAACATACCCTTTAAGTGCTTTTTTCCAAGTTATGTTCTAAGAAATATCTCATGTAATTAGGGTTTGTTTTGCAAATTTATACCTAATTTAATATTTTAGAGCCTTTAATAACCTGTTTTGGGAAAAGGTAATTGTTACCTATTATTACAATAACTAATTGATATTTCTAGATTAATATAGACTTAGCTAGTAAATACTCTAGTAATCCTTATTAGTCTATCTTTTTATAAAATGTATTCTGTGTTCAATGCTGTAAAAATGATACTCTAAATTATTAATGTAGCTAATAAAACAAAAAGTATTTTCCAGGAAAACAAAATATAAATTGGTATAAACACAAGTAAGGTTCATGGGAAATTTCTGGGAGAGTACGAATGTTGGTAAAATGCATGACACATTAAATTACATTCAAAAATTACAAATTTATTTTCAAAAAAAAGTATTGTGTCACTGAAATTTAACCATTCCTCGAGTCAACATTGGTCCAGGGCAAAACAAAAGCCCCCTTGGCCATCCCAAGCAATGGTTCATTCTTTGAGGGGGAAAAAACCTTCCTGATCCTACACAGAACACAAACTAAATTTTTAAATATCTCTGTATAATAAACAGTGTTTATAAAGCACCAACGTATTATGCAACGCTTTACATGGTCGATTTTTAGAATAACATTTAACAAACTAAGCATTGTTACTGTAAATAGATTCAAACAGTATAATAAACTGGAGGCATTCTGGAAATAATCTGAATATCTGTAACCTTTAATTACTGTTCTAGATTTTAAATCCACAATAGTGTTGATGTTCGAATTCGGGTTGTCCCTATATTCGACCCGAATATGGCTGTTCGAATTCGGGTATACCTGAACCGAATTTTGCTGCTCCGCTGATTGCTCTGCTCCCTGAGTTGCTGAGGAAAGGGAAATCCTGATCAGGATTTTCCTTTCCTCAGGGAGCAGAGCAATCAGCGGAGCTTTATGCTGACAGCTCTGCTCCCCTGATCCTGGAGCCAATACGAGGGCAATAGAGGTTGAATGGAATTACTATGTCCATTCATACCTCTACTGCTCTGTGATTAGTCTATTTCAATGTATCTTTTCATGTATCCTTTTATAATGTATCTTTTTACATCTGTTTGGAGGCTGTAGAAGCTCTACACAGTGCTGAAACAAACCCGAATTTTTCTCCCATTGACTTTAATGGGATTCGAATTCGAATTCAACCACCCAAATTTTTTTGCTATATTCGGCCGAATAGCTGTCGAATCGAATAGTGAGCTATTCGACCAACACTAATCTACAACACTGGCCCAGGTTTGCTTATATAATAATTGTGTTATTACTTTTAGGATTTTTTTTCCACAAACTAGACAAGCCAAATGTTTCTGGCCTTTCATTTACATGGAGGTAAATAGTAGTAGGTAAAATATGTTAAAGATAAGTCTGTTTACCGGGGCTAGAACTTGGCACATGCTACAGGTTTTTGGATCTTCAAGTAAATTTCCTCTATCATAAATTTTATTATTGGTATTATTCCAAAAAGTGATTTTGGCTTTTCAGCCTTTGGTCCTAAGTTTTTTTTATTTTACCCTTATAGTAATTTGTTCTCAAACCTGTGTAAACTCGAGCAATGACATTTCTTTTTTATGGTTTTTCGTGTTTAAGGTAATTGGAACTTAATCTAATTGGAGAAAAAGTAGCGGTATTCTGTAGTCCTAGGGTGCCTTTAGAGGTAGCTAGGAGTTCCTTGAACAATACGAAATGTTTATCGGTTTAGGTGACACCAATGATCTTTTTGCCTGTCTGTGAAAGTGACATTCTTTTCAGTGACCAGTAATGTAAGAGGCATTCTTCCTATGACCACCAGGCAAATGTACTGTGCGCTATGGATATAGTAATTATAGCAGGGGTTTCCTGAAGACCTGAAAGCCATTTCAAGGGATTCATTTTGAATCATCCACAGTCTCGCTATACAGTTTGCCCTCTCATCAGAAGAAATATCCAGTTGGTCGTAAGTCTGTGTGAGATCATTGTAAAAACAAGTCAGGTTTTTATGACATGGTAATGTGGTGCAAATGATACTCGACAGGGCCCCTACCAGTTGTTCTCCTTCTTTCCCTACACATTACTTCCTATGGAAAAACAGGCTCAGTGCTGTACACATTGTAACTCTACCACAGCAAGGCATGCTTCATTTTACTTTGTTCATCTTGTGGACAAATCTGGGAGCATTTCACTTTCATAAAAGAGAATGGGAAGTCTGGGCATCCTTGGTGGGACTATAATTCATTACTTAATGTTAAAGCTTTTTGTCACATAATAGAAGAAAACTGTGTGGTTTCTTTTTGAATACTGACTTTAAAGAAGAATTTCATAAAAAAGTGAATTTGCACTAAATGGGGGGTTAATTGCCTCATGAGCAGTTTATTCTGTAATATATTTTAGCGACCAGAGCTGAAAGCAAAATGCAACGTATTTTTAGTGCTGTTAAGAAAATACAGCTGTCTGATGTAATAATTTTTATAATAAGCAGACCTTGAGTGATGTAAACTTCACTGATTTATATAACACGAGCAAACACATCTAGGTTTGGGTGTAAATGGAGATGCAGGTCAGCTATATGTTTTGCATGTTTACAAAAAGTGTAGAAAGAAAACTATCCACATCCTTATCAAAATAGCATCCCCTGTTTAACTGAACAGAAGATGAAACCTAGCTGGTCTTTATGGGTTCAAATGTGTCACTGGCGGAGTTACAGGGTAAAAATAAAGGAAAAAGACTTGAGAAAATAAAACAAATGCATCCAAGCACCGGTATGCTGCAAATATTACATTACTGGATTCAGATACATTTTAAAGGGAACTCCAATTAAAACTTTTTTTTATTGTTTTGGATAAAGAGAGCAAAGGTGAAATCCTTTGGTATGGTATTAATCGGTCTATGATCACCAGGACAAGAAGTATGGGTAATTAAAGTATGGGGACAGTTAGCGGGACATATATATTTTAATAAAAGGTAGGCCTGGAGCGTACGAGAAAAGGGAGTATAGTGGAAGGCATGACTGGGCAGACAGGAAAGGAGACTGAGAGGGTTAATTGTTAGAGAAAGAATGTGTGGAAAAGGGGAAGGGGAGGGGGTGATGTAGAGAAGGGATGATAGGAGGGGTCCTTAGGAGTTAAAAAGGTCAGGAAACAGAAATAGAGTCCTTTTTCACAAGAGACAGCAGGAAGGGTAAAGTTTTGCTGTTTTGCAAAAGGGTTTTTGGGTGCAAAAAATTTCAAAAAACATTTTGCAAAATCAATTGTGGTTAGCTGTCTTACCTTATGGCTGAGGTGGAGGTACTTCTGGCTCAGTTGAGGGACGCTGCCGAGGTAGGGGTCCTGGGCTCGCTCCAAGAGCAGGTGAGCTCACTGTTACAGGGAGTGGCTTCGGTCCCCATGCCTGGGGGACTGGATGCCAGGTGGCCGCGGAGCCCTGAGCCCCCTAAGACTCTGCGCCGTTATAGGAGCCCCATCAGGGACCCCGAGCTCAGCCTCAGCACGGTGGTGTTGCTGGGGAGGCCAGGAGAAATCCTCGGCCACGACGGAGTCACATGGGGGAGGCTTGTGGGGCTGTGGACGTCCGACCTGCCTCTCTCCCCCCTTCTATGGAAACTGCAGGGTGGGCAGGAGACAGCAGCCGGCCAGGGGTATCCCTTGGCAGGGCTGCTGGGCACTTAGGACAGGCTCTGCCTGCTACGGTGGTTCAGGGTGCCCGGCGTTCAGCACTTGAGCCGCGGGGCCTTTGGCCCCAGAAAATGTGGCGGCCGGGTCTGTGGGCTCCGGCATTCAGGTGTCCGGTCCGGCAGGTTCAGGGGCGCAAAAGGCGGCAGATGGCAGGTGCTGAGGAGGCCGGGGCCGGATCGCCGGCTGTCGAGAACCGGGTTTGTGGCCTGCAGGCCTGGGGGAGGATCGAAGGTGGCCTGCAGGTCCTAGAAGATCTGCTGGGCGGCTGGCAGTTCCTGTTACAGGAGCTGCTAAAGATCCTGGGGCTGAGCCTGAAGGCTGCAGGGATGCGGGATGGCCCCCTAGTGGCTGGGAGGCTGAAGTGCTGCGCCTGGATGAGGGTGGGGCACGGGCAGGTTCACGCATCCTGCCTGTAGTGGGCCAGGGGGCCGGGCGCCTAGGCTCTGGCCTGGGGGACAAGATGGCGGGTCCCAGCGGGATGTCGGCCTGGATGGAGGGCAAAAGACGGAGGCCAGCGCTGCAGGGGGAAGCTGGGCCCATTGCGGCTTGGGGCCCTCCGGCCCCTGAGGCTTGGGCCGAACGCGCCGAGGCGCTGGATGGAGAACGCTCTGAAGGAGAGGTGTCGGAGGTGGATGAGGAGCGCGGAGCGTTTGGGGCCCCGTGCTGGCCTGGGAGGTCCGGTGTCGCGGCTTCAGGATCGGGTGGTCTGGTGGTCCCGGTAATTCCGTGGAGGGACTTTTTTGGGGGGGTGGAGGTGCTGGGGGTGGTTGGGGCAGTACTAGGGGGGGCTGCGGGTGGGGGATCAGCAGGGCTTGCAGGACATCATAGGTGTGTTGCGTGCTGTTTTGTTGGGGCTGGGTGGGCCCACTGGTGGTGGGTTGGGGGGAGTCAAGACAGTGCCCCTGTGGCCGTTGGTTTGCAGGGTACGACCCAGCTGGGCAGGGAGGGCGGAATGGTCACTGTAAGGGAGGATGTGGGAAGCTGTGCGGGAGAGGAGTTGGATCTGGAGCAGCTGGAGCCCCCTGCTGACGGTGTGGGTTCTGCCAATGATCAGGTGAGTGTGGGTGACGCAGCAAGAGGGGAGGTTTACGTTTGTTTCGAAGGTCCGTTGGGGGCTCATTTGAAACAGGAGGTGCGGGAAAAGATTTGGCGTAGGGAGTTTGTGGATATTTTTTCTTTGTTGCCGTTGGAGCACTTTAACTTGGATCGTGGCATGGGTGAGTGGAAAAAGGGTGAAGAGGAGCAGGGGCGTATGCGGTTGATACCCAGGACCTTTGCCAATTGGCTACAAGTGTTTGCCATTCTGGCTAGTGTCATTGGGGAAAAGGAGCCTGAACATTGTCGGCGCTGTTCTGTTATTTAAACGCTATAAGAGAAGCATACAGGTTAAATGGGGGCATGGCCTGGCTGCTGTATGATGAGCAGTTCAGGCAACGCAAGGCTGTACAGCCGTCTATCCGTTGGGACCATAAGGACATCAGTCTGTGGATGAAGTTGAGGACGCCGGAGAGGGTGCTAAGTTTGCCCTTTCTTGGGGGGGCGGGGGGTCAGGTCTCCTTGGGCTTCCCAGCCTTCAGGAAAAAGGGTATCTGCTGGCAACTCAATGAAGGTACTTGCCAATTTGGAGCAGCCTGTGGCTTTCGGCACGAATGCTCTGGATGTGGCGGGGCCCATGGTCTTGCTAGGTGTTTCCGTCAAGGAAAAGTTCGGCCGGGGGACTTCACTGGAAAAAGGGAGGACGCCAGTGATGGTGGAAAGGATGGCCCCCTTTCTAAATAAATATCCGGATAGAGCTGTGGCACGCTTCCTGGAGTTGGGTTTAAAGGAAGGATTTTGGACACCTTGCTCGATAGCCCCCCCGCCGCCTTGGGCACGAAATCTGAAATCGGCCTTAGAACGTCCGACGGTGGTTTTGGCAAAATTGGCTAAGGAAGTGGATTTGGGAAGGATGGGGGGGGGGCATTTGCAGAACCGCCAATGGAAGGTTTGGTGGTATCTCAATTGGGGGTGGTTCCCAAAAAGGAGCTGAACAAGTTTCGTCTCATCCATCATTTATCATTTATCGTATCCCTTGGGTGGCTCGGTTAATGCGGCCATTGACCCTGAGTTATGCTCAGTGTCTTACACTTCATTTGATTCTGCGCTCATGTGGGTGCGGCGGTATGGAAAAAGGGCTCTGTTGGCCAAGGCTGATATTGAGGCGGCGTTCCACTTGCTGCCAGTACACCCGGAGAGCCAGCATTTCTTGGGGTGCGCATGGCAGGGGGCGTTCAATGTGGACAGGTGTCTGCCTATGGGCTGTTCGCTGTCATGCGCACTTTTTGAAAGGTTCAGTACCTTTTTGGAATGGGTGGTGAAGGATGTGACGGAAATCCCGTCTATCATTCACTATTTGGATGACTTTCTGTGAATCGGCCCGGCCAATTCTTCGGTCTGCAGAGTGCTGTTGGGCTCACTGCAGTATATTGCGGAAGAGTTTAGGGTTCCGTTGGCGACGGATAAGATCGAAGGGCCGATGTCGGAACTGGCTTTCCTCGGCATTGTGATTGGCACAGAAGCAATGGAGTGCACGTTGCCGGAGGAGAAGTTGCGTGGGCTGGTGGAGGAGGTGGTTCAGGTTTGACTTTTTGATAGGCGCCTGGCAGCCGCTACCGCGGGGATTCGTCGCCCGACGCACTTTATTCGGCTGAATAAAGAGCTGAGAGCGGATTTGGTAGTGTAGCAGGAATTTCTGGAGGGCTACAATGGGTGCGCGGTGTTGACAGACAGGCCGGTGGTCAGTGCGGAGCTGTAGCTGTTCACTGACATGGCTGGGGTGGTAGGTTATGGTGCTTATTTGCAAGGGGAGTGGAGTGCAGAGGCCTGGCCGGCGGAGTGGGTCAAAACGGGCTTGACATCCAATTTGGTCACGCTTGAGCTGTTCCTGATTGCAGTGGCGTTGGTAATCTGGGGCCCCAAACTGGCAAACAGGAAGATTTGTTTCTGTTGCGACAATATGGGGGTGGTTCATGTAGTCAACTCTTTCATGGCTTCGTCTGGGCCAGTGATTCAGTTGATGAGACATTTGGTGCTGAGGTGCTTGAGGCTCAATATTGCGGCGGGGGCGGTTTATGTGCCTGGTGCTATGAATAACATTGCGGATGCCTTGTCTCGATTTCAGTGGGACTGTTTCCGGCAGTTGGCTCCAGGAGCGGCCCGGCAAGGAGTCGGTTGCCCGTAAGCATTGTGTAGGATCGCATTGGATTCCTAGCGAGTATGGTTCGGCAGTCTGTGTGTCCTTCTACTTGGGCTGCTTACTCCGCCTTTGGGCAGACTGGTTTCGTTTTTTTTCTCAGTTTGGGGGAAATGGGGTGGAACCTAATGGGTTGAATTTGTTTATTGTATTTGTTATGTTGTTGTTTTGCGGACATGGTGTCGGTCTCAGTGGTTAACCGTAAGCTGGCGTTCCTGTTTAAATTGCTGGGTTTGAAGAATGTCAGTAAAGAATTTGTGGTGCGACAAGTTTTAAAAGGTTATAGGAGGGGACGTAAGGTGGGGGATCGGCGGTGACCGGTGTCTTATGCGGTGTTAAGGGCGGTGTTGGGTAGATTGCGGGAGGTTTCTTCATTTGAGTTTGAGGTGCTGCTGTTTTGGGTGGCATTTGTGTTGGCATTTTTTGGTGCTATGAGAATTAGGGAATTGGTGAGCCTGGTGACTTGTCACCCAGGTGGCTTGCAAATGTGGTAGGTGGTTTGGCGTAGGAATGGTGTTAGTCTTTGGATTGCTAGGTCAAAGACGGATGAATTAGGTAAGGGTTTTGGGGTAGAATTGGCAAAGTTTGATGGTGGTATTGCCTGCCCGGTTGCAGCGGTAGGGGAATTTTTGAGGGTTAGGCCGGTTGGGGAGGGCCCTTTTTTAATACATGAGGATGGGAAGGCTTTGTCAAGGTTTCAGTTTTTGGCAGTGTTTCGGAAATGCTTGAAGGCTGAAGGTTTAAATGACAAAGAATTTTCATCGCATTCTTTCCGGATCGGGGCAGCCATGGAAGCTGCCAGGTGGGGTTTGGGTGAGGAGGTCATTAAGCATATTGGGTGTTGGGAGTCCAGACACTTTAGACTTTACATTCGTCCGTTTTTGGTTGTGCGGTGAGTGGGGGTTGGGTAGTGGTCAGCTGATTGTTGGCTGGTTTTTTGGGGGGGGGAGTGTTGGTTGGGATGCTCATACAGGAGGTTTGGGTTATGGGTCACGGTTGACCCCCCCTTCAGGGTTGGTTTGTTCGGGGAGTTATAGTGGTGGGGGTTCTTGTGGGGCGGTTATTCAATTATGTTTTTGTTACAGGTGCTTTACCTGGATTGGTGTGGATCATAGGCGATTCATATGTGTTGAGGGGTCCACGGAGAGCGGCTGTTCGTCCAGATGGTAGACAGCTGGGCATCCCTCGATCGGCTGGGCTGGTTCGGTTGCTCGGTGTTCCGGGCCTGCAATAGAGCAGGGTCATGCCGGAAATTAATTGATTTGTACGCTTGGACCGGGTGCCTGATGTGGTAGTGTTGCATGCTGGTGGGAATGACCTGGGTAACAGGCCGGTTCGGGACTTGATTAAGGATATAAAATGGGATTATTTGCGGTTAAGGACCAGGTTTAAGCAGTTGATGGTGGTTTGGTCCGATATGGTTGGTAGGTTGCATTGGCCCGGGGGGCCCGATCTGTGGAGCGCTTGAACAAGGCTAGAAAAAACTGAAGAAAGATGTGGGGCGCTTCTTTGTACGTAATGAGGGTCTGGTGGTGAGGCATCGGGAATTGAAGATTGAGGCAGGGATGTTTTTGATGTCGGATGGGGTGCACTTGACAGATGTGGGCATGGATCTGTGGTGTCTGGGCCTGCAAGATGGGGTTTAACGAGCACTGCAGGTGTGGAGGGGTGCACAAGCGTGAGGTGTCCCTCTAGTGGCGCTGTGGCGGTTGAGGTCCTCGGGGGGGAGTGTGCTTTTTGTTGACAATTATGTTGGGGGGACCCATCTAAAATATGGAGTCCCCGGTTTGGTTAAACGGTTTAGTAAATTTGTTGGTGGGGTCTGCACAAGTAAGGTCATCATCATCGTTCATGAGCTGGGTGTATGGGTGGCTGGGAGCAATTGTTTGTAAGGTGCAGAGCCCAAAGATTTTATAAGTGGGGGACCTCCGAGGACCTGCAACTAGTAAACAATAATTCACAGTGTATTGTAATGTTATTGTTGATTTTGCACCTTTGTTATAATACATATTTATTTGTTCAGTTGAATATTTACATAATGTAATGGGTATTTATAAATATTTCTATTTAATATTTTGTTATACGATTTCATATTCGTTATTAATATGTTATTTATTGATAATTGGTTAATAAAAAGCCTGTGGGCCATTTAAGCAATGTTGTGTGATTTAATGTGTAAAACAGGGGGCTTACACAAATAGGGGGTGGGGGGAATTTAGTGGTATAGTTTTGTGGGAAACGTTTTTGGGGAAAATGTTTGAACAGGGCTATGTTTTGCCACAGTCATGCTATTTTGTTTGGCTCATTGCTTTTCTAATGTATTATATGTTAGTCATGTTTACTCTTAACAATTTATAATTTGTGATTACATTTACCGTTCTGAAACAATGAAAAAAAAATCCAATCTCATCTTTTGAATGAGTAGCATTTATTTACTAAGTCATTTTCACATAAACAGAACAGTGAGTTCCTTCTTTCGACCTTCACTTTCATTACCTTCCCTAGAACACAACGTATCTCCTGTTAGTATAAACATTTTTTAACATTGAAGCGCATTAATATTTACAAAGCTTTTATATCTTCTTTTTTTTAGATTTTTATCTTTTTTTTAAACTAAAGGTGATTAAAAGTGATAAGTCCCTGTATGATTCATCTTGAATAATATAAATGAGTGTTTACACACAATTTCATATCAGCCTGCTGCCATCGTACAGAGACCTTTGTCTTTCCAGGACATGAGGAATTTCAACATAGTATTATTGATTGGACATGGAAAGGTTAACATGTTCATCAGTGGCATGACTGCTCTGTAAAAAGTCAATAGCTCACTGTAAACGTTAAAGATGTATTATACAGGGAAAAGTTGTGTAACAACGCACAACAACAACACAGAAATATAAAAATTACAAAGCCAACAATACTTTTTGCTGCCATACCTCTATCTATACCCCCCCCCCCAATCCAAAATATCCATGCAAATAATACCTTTCTAAAGGTAGCTTTTATCATGGGCACATCCCTCTATGTTATTTGTTTGGATATAATGATGGGTTGCACAGGGTTAGAGGCATTTATTATATGATTGGGAGCAGTAAATGTGTCTATTCCCATCACTATGCAAAGTTATAAAAACCTCTGAAGGCTTTGGGTATAGCTGAAGTAAGGTTATTGCAGGACTGTGCACTTTATTCGTGTAGCTTTATCCATGTTTGTAGCTCTTTTACATTTCTATTTTCTATTTTTCCATTTTTAGGGTATACATGAATTTTTCTGGACATATTTCTATTTTTTATTTGGAAATTCAGTAATTTTGCTTTTAAAATGCATGTTTTACAAATACAAATGTTATAGTTTTGGATTTGTTATTGGCCTATTTTGTCTTTTAGTGTATATAAAAAAAGTGTTCTAGTCCCTTTCCCCAATCTTAACCCTAAACCTAATCCTCCTAAAACTTAACATCTATCCTAAAGCCAATTATACAGTATTTACTGACTACCTAATTGCAAAAACGACTAAAATAATCTTTTTGGCCACTCATTACAGCTATTGATGAACAGTGAAAACATAGCTACATTTGGGCTGTCTGTGTTGCCCAAAAAAGGCATTGGTTCTCCCCTTGCATGCTACTCTGAATAATTACCACATGTTGGATGCACATAACAGTACCAAGTCTGTAGCAGTCAATGCAGTAGATTTGTGTGTTCCCTCTCTCAGAGGGACCATTCCTGGCTGGCCTACCTGAGCAAGAGGTAACCAACCTATTACCTGTCATCCGAACCGAAGATGACTGAAAGAGATACAAGCTGAGCAGACTGCCAGGAAATACAAAGAGAAGGAGCATGAGGTTGTGGCAACCTGGGTATCAGGTAGAACCTGCCGTATGGAGAACCAGCCAGGTCCCTACCAAACCTACCCTACCACCTACCAGGCAAGCTCCCAAACCTTCAACCCTGGAGCCAGGAAAAACACCAGTAACAAGCCATGACCCTTTAGAAGATGTGAGAATAGCAGTGAGAGATGCTAGTGACAGGGGCAGGTGGAAATGCACCTCTAGGGGAGATGGGCAGCTGGTAAAAGAGTGCAACGAGGGAATTTTATTGCTTGTTGGTGTGGTGGCATAGGTACCTTGAGGTAATCAGGGTGGAATTTGGAGATATAAATGACAAGTAGGGGTGGCTGGATGATGTTGTACAATCTGTAATTACAGCACAAGGTTAGAAAAACACTGATGACATGGGGTACCTTGGATGCCAGACAGGAAATGCAATGATCCCATCATAAGCTGCATGGTTTACAAATTGTCTGTACTGATTGGCTTGAATAGATTAGAAAGTAGCACTACATGTTGATGTGTGTCCTCAGTGCATAATTGGTGGCAGCTAGCTGGCAATTTATGAGGAATGTGGTGTAATATAGTCATAGCAGGGCTCTTCTGGCTTTCCGGGGGCTCTTAGCTGACATTGTGTGAAAGGCTAACATAATGTGAAAGTAGAGCTATGTCCACAATTTATCTGTATCCACAGAATGACCTGTTGACTCTGCCCCTGTCAGCAAAAAAAAAAAAATGTCCAGGGAAGGATTAACCAATCTCTTGGCAAAAAGCATACACTTTTTATAACAAAACAGCGCCTAAGGATAGAAAAATAAAGAATAGGGAGTCGCGAAAATTTCCTTGAACCTCCAATGGGTCATCGAAAATTCGGCGAACTGATTTCGTAGACCCATCGATCAAGAAAATCTGTCCTCCATTTAACTTCTAGTGCCCAGGGATCGTGCACAGGAGGATTCTCATGGCTGCATTGCAGCCGTCATACTCCTCCTGTTAGTGTGAGTTCCGCGGCTGTGCCCATCATGAATGAATGCAGTCATGGGAATCATCCTGTGATGATTCCCATGGCTGCATACATTGATGAGCCGCGATACTCACACTGTCACTGTTTTCATCAATGAATGCAGCCGTGGGGATCATCACAGGATGATTCCCATGACTGCATTCATTCATGATGGGCACAGCCGCGGGACTCTCTATCCAAGAATACATACTACAGGGCTGCAAGAGCAATCAGGGTAGCAGGGCTGTCAGCTCGGCTCCCCTGATTGCTCTTGCAGGTCCCAAAAAGTTCAAACTTGACGGCCGAATTTACACAGGCCGAGAATTGCCCGATTTGGAGCAAGATCGAATTTTAAAATTTCGCCTGCTCATCCCTTTCAAAGAACAGTATCTGAATGATAGCAACAATGTAAAATAAAAGGGAATGAATGTGAAATGCATAAGTAAGAGTTGGTTTGTCTTGGTCCAGGTTGCTGTATAAAGTTCAAGTTATCATTCACAGTCACAGGGCTTTCTGCAGCTCTCAATCTGTTAATGTTGTTGTCCGTAGATGGTATCAATAAGAGCTCCCTCTGCTAGGCTTACATGTTTTTTTTATGTCAACCATTAGGTTGAGTTAGGGCTAATAAGACAATCCAAAGACAGCAGGGTGGGGGCTGTCTGAAAGGGTGTGTTCACATGGATTACGATGCTCTGTGGACACACCTAGGATGCTCTAGTTTTAGCAAGTTTCATAATTCCATAAATTCAGTTTTGAGGAGCTGCCAACCCCCAGATTATTAGTTAGCACAAAATATTGAGTTCAAAATGACCAAACTAGGCATGTCTGGGACTTGTCTAGGCCACATGTCTTGGCCACTACCCGTATCTGCCAGATCCTGAATTTTATGACACCTCAACTTTTACAATGCATATTGTAAACTAGAGGGTCTGGAAGGATGTGCTGGGTTATCTGGTGACAGATATAAATATCAGATAAAAGAGAACTTATGATCCTGTGCCATATTTTTTTTTAAACAAATACCCTAAAGGGTAACTCTACTCCCTTATATTTAAGGGGAAATCTGACATTAGTGCTCTTTCGCAATATCACAACCCTGCTTACAGCAATTCCATAATAGTCATGTGTACCTTGTGTGCATTTATCATGCACAAGTTCCAAAAAATGTGCACCTAAAACTTCATCATCCAATTTAATTTAAATTACTGAATCCCTATTAGCTCCACAAATGTTTCATGCTTAAAAGTTTAGTTCTTGGGTATGAAGATTCCATAATGTCATGTTTCATACTCTTTTGAGGAGCCTATTTTCCATAAGAAAAGAATAATTTGTTCTCTCTACTCTCTGAAGCTCAACCTAGCTGCTCCATCATTCACTGTCAATGTGTGGAAGGATAAAGAAAAGGCCAATGATAGAGGTCCGTTCCAAAAAAAAGTGAACAAATAACAGCAACAGATTTAATATTTAATTCACCAACATCTGTTGACTTGTACTGCCTGAGCACAAAATGAAATGTATTTCCATTTGTAATTTGTTTGCCCACATACATTCTGCAGAGAGACACAAGCAGAATGAAATGTTATTACTCCTTGCTTGCTGGAATGATAGAAAAACAGCTTTCTGATGGATTCCCTACATCCACCCTGTCATTCCGTTTACCCTTCCCCAGCAAATCCATTCATTTCTTTTAATAAACATGAAATATTGTAAGATCTGGGTAATGCAATTATAATGAAATTAAGCCATAACATTGGCAGCATTTTATCATATTTCATTGTTTTTCTTTCTTCTTCAGACCTAGCGATTAGCGACAAAATGACTTTGAGATTTTATACTGAGGTCGTAGTCTCTAATACAGACAGAAATTGTATTTCTAGAAACTCGCTTTCTGTGCAAAACAAACTGAAGTAGAATCCGTTTTCTGACCTGTAGAGTAATCTGTCTTCTGAAGGGCTTTGCTGCATTGTGCGCTCATGTTGTGTTTGTTTCTTTTCAGCTGGAAGTTTCCTGAAGTTGAAAGACAAACAAATAAAATCAAGCTGACGCAGGTTCACATAACAATTTTTCATGGTGGATATTGTAAGAGGGTTAAATTATAGTGAAAGTAAATGCAAACTTCTGGGCTACTGTATAAAGAAAAAGTAGTAACAAAAAGAAAATATTTTGTACCCAAAAATATATAACATTTAAAATTAAAGTGTATATCTAGTTTTGTATAGAGCAGGAAAGGAATAAAACTTTTAGGAGGTTATTTTACTGCTGAGTGCACCCCACTAGGAAGGTTACCCCTAACTCCCTACATAGAAGATGCAAGAGAAAATGAGAGAAAATCTTTTTGTAAACATGTAGTTTTCTCATAATGTGCAGGGCTTTAACTTGCCCCAGAAATGAAAAAAAAGAAAAAAATTGAATTTGCTAAATAAATATATCTTAAGCAATTGTTTTTTTTTTTTTTAAATCAAATGCTATTCTAGCTTTTATCTTTTTTTGCATGTCATTGATGGCTTACTCATGCCAAGGTGGACCCATGTGTGTTGGCATGGCTATTTGTAGACTCCACCATGTGGCAATGTTGGAGCATAATTGGGGGGCAGTTGTCACCTTAAAACAGGAAGAGTCTGAACAAGAAGCACCAGATTAGTATAATAAAAATGGTATACATAATGGACTGCAAACTACTTTTTATAACATTACCATGTTTACTTTAATTTACTTTAATTTTTGTTTATACCAAAGCTGTATTTAGTACTTAGTTCACTAAAGTTTAACTGTATTTGCTTTGTTTCTTGTCAGACTGCAAGTGTAGTAGTTGTCCTTGTTTTGCTGTGGATGGTTTCCTATACATGACATTCTAGGTAAACATTCCTCTTACTTATTTCTGCTCTCCTTCAGTTTGCTGGTCTTGTCCAGTAGCATAGTGTTTGCTCCTGTGTGACAGTAGTCTAGATTAACATTAGATATGGAAATCTTACAATATAAAATCAACTAAGTTGTAAACCCTTCAGGCTTTTTTCTCTGTATTTACTTTAATGCCATGTGCTAGTGCCTGTTTTATGTCTGGGCCTATCTGGTTTCCATAGTTTATATGTGCCTGTGTTCCTGCCCGATTTGTGTACTTCATTTAGAGGAATAAAATCACAGAAAATAAAAGTGATTGAATGTAGTATATTACACCATAAAGTCTGACAAAGAAAGGTTACTTGTCATTTCAGGCTGCATTTCCATGAAGTTAAGGATACTTTGCTAGTGCAATGTGTTTTTCTACTTTGCTTTCTACACATAAATGATGATTTGTCTAGCAATTCTCATTTAAAAATGACATTAAATCATAAGACAAATTACTTTGTCACACACATTTAGTAAACATTAGGTTACTTTTTAAAGTGCTAACATTACCAAGGTTGATTTCTGAAAAGCTCTCTGAGAAAGGTCTTTGTTGTTTTTTGTTCTTGGAGTTGTCCATAACACAGCATGGTCATTGTCTATTTAGCATTTATCTGAACTCCAGTCTAGTTTATTAATATTATTATTGGTATTAAGTTGTATATTTATAGCACTGACATATTAGTGTATGTAGCCCTTTACAAATCCATAGTCATATCACTAATTGTTCCTTGGAGGAGCTCACATGTCCCTAATGTGTTCAGTAACAGGTTGAGACCACTTTTGCGGAAAGGCCAAGTAAACCAACCGCATGTTTTTTGATTGTGGAAGTAAATTGGAAAGCTTGGAGGAAACTCGTGCAAGCATTGAGGGAACATGCAAATTCCATGCAGATAGTGGCCTGGATGAGATTTGAACCTGGGAAAAGTACAACATCACCACTAGTTATTGGTAGAAACATTACTCTTTTTAGTAGTTGTGAGCTCCCCTAGCATATCATCATCTATGGTCTACCTGCTTTAAAGAAGCCGCAAAGACCTCATACATCTTATTTAGTGCCCTCAGGTAGATTCGCTCTCTCCCCTGTGACCATTAACACAGAGACACAGAGAGATGAAAAATACAAAATTGTACAGTTGTCCCAGTGGGAAACAATACTCCATAAATCAAATAAATGTCGATTAAAACATAAAATAATATAAATTAAAATTAAAATAATAATAAACAAATTCTGACATTTGGTTAGATATCTTTTCAGGGGAGAGTCTTAATTTTTGTAAGATTAAAGAAATTTTTATGGTGTGAAATGTTTGGAATTTTCAAGTGCACAAGTTACAATTCCCCATAAGACTGTTAAGAATATCCCAACAGCTTTACACAGTCCATACAGATAAATAATAGATGTGTTCAGCATTTCTACTTTGAAATTATTCTTTGAAAATCATTTTGTTTTAAGAGCCTACATTAGCCAATATGGGTAGATTTCTATGTTGCTGTTGTGTCAATGAAATTTGTAGTACTAGTACACAGTCAAAATCAAAACACACAGGTCCTACAATAGGAAACGAATATAGATAAAACATAGAAGACCTGTGTATCCTTTCCGGAAACCTATACCTACAGTTGATTCAAAGGCTGGCTAAACAATCCTTTTGCTGCATGGACTAATTTGCTAACTCCTTGAAGACTCCCTAGGGCAACTGAATATTCCTTGGAGAAACAGTTTGTGATGTTATTACCTATAAATTATAATACCCAGTTATATTCTGTGAATTTAGTAATGCACCCAACAATCTACTGAGATTGCTAGTTCATTACATTAACTACTTCATAAGGTAGTTTATTCCATATTTCCCAGTTCTTACTGTGAAATATTCTTTCTGTATGTGGTGAATAAACTTCTTTGCATCCAGATGCAAAGAAGGCCTCCTTGTCCTTTGCAATAAACTTAAAGTAAATACTTGCAAGGTCACTATATATACCAGAATATTTCAGTTCAGCTAATCTTTCTTCATAGCTCAGCTCCTCCATGTGTCTTATCAGTTTAGTTGTCCTTCTCTGCACTCTCCCAAAACTGGACTGCTTATTTCAGATGAGGCCTGATTAATGCTTTGTATATGTCTCAGTCTCTGGAGTCTATACTTCTTCTAATACAAGAAAGTATTTTGCTTGCTTTAAAATGTAAGGCTTGGAATTACATGCTTTTATTTAGTCTGTAAACTACCAGAATACCCAGATTCTTCATTATTGACTCCCTCAGTTGTATTTTATATTTATTAGCATTAAACATTATTTGTCATTAGGCTGCCCATTAAAATTCTGCATTCAGGTCCGCATGAAAATGGCCACACTGCATCAAATGAGAAAGTACAACAATCATATCTTTGGGAAAATGGATTTCTGAAAAAAAAATAGCCTTACCCACATTACCGAACCAGAATAAGTGAAAAACCGCCCCTTATCCATGGGTTTAAAAATTGTGATCGCAATATAATACATTTTTCTTAGAATGTTCCGATAAAAATGTGAATAATTGAAACATTCTGAATAACTATTTTGAAGGTGAATTAGGTTACAGAGTCATTATATTCAAGCTTATTGCACAGACCAATTAAAGTTTCCAGTTTCTTAGAATTAGCCATGAAGTGTTTTTTCTTCTTTAATATCAAATAAGGTTTCATAAAGGAGAATGGAAGAATAACTAGGTCATATGTTCATTTATCTTGAATATAAGGGTGAGTGTATAAACAGAAAAATTAACATTAATATTTAAATCAAATATTTTGGTGCATATTTAAGGGTTGAGAACTCCAATTGTGTGATACTTCAAAGAAATATTTTATGATATCATTTAAAAGTATATTGTTGGTGAAATATGATGACACTGTTACTAGAATGCTTCTGTTTGTGCTTATTTACCTCTGAAACACTTGTTTGCATTACCCTCTATGCTAATTCACATTAGGATTATATTCTACTAGCTCTGTACATGGCAGAAATACAAATAGATAGAAGCTAGATAACTACATCTTTCTATCAAATGTGCAACTATGCCACTCTACAACTAAGTCGCACTGGTATCATCCAAAATGGGGAGAGTTGAGTTTTTCTCAAGCTGGTAATGACAATCTCAGGCAAGGACTAGGAAGACAATCCTTTTGATTTAAATTTATAGTACAATTTGTGAGTATATTTCTCAATAGAAAATTGAGTTAAGCCCATTTTAGACTGATTGACTGCAGGCCCATGAGGGCTCCCAAATACTGCCATTCAACCATGAGTGGAACTATTTTTTGCACACGTTTGGACATGGTTGCAGTTGTGTTGCAGTCGATTGTGGGATCAGAAGACATGCCCACTTTTCCTGATAACTATGCCACTCAACACTGAGAAGTCTTCTTCTTAAGTGCAAATCAGCATCGACACTTCCACAAGTCTAATTTTCCCAATGTGGACTTACTGATTCCTCCACCTAATCTCTGCACATTGTAGGTTATAGTGGTAATATGAAAGTCAGAGGGTAGAAGTGAGAGATGCAGGGGACCCGGGAGATTGGGACTCCCAGAAGAGTCTGTTTCCAGAGGAATAAATAAATAGGTATACCCTGCCTTGCTTTTAAAGTTTTAATATGGTTTATGATCACTTTAAACACAGCTCCATATTAGGAACAAATAGTTTGCAATGCCATCATTACCCCTAAACCACAGAAGATGTGATATGGAACAATATATAGAATTATTATAGAATATTTGTATCCTTCCCTTCTATGCTAACAGCTATTTTAGGTTAATGAAGTCTTACAAGTAACAGCAGGCAATTAATTTTTATGGGACTGAACACTAATTCAGCAGATGTACATGGGAATATATCCTATCGCATAATAGCTACTTATCCTTGGACAGTGATGTTCTACAGTTTCTCCTAAACTTTTACCATGTTTATCCAGGAAGAGTTATACCAAGCTTTTTTTATATAAATCGCCCTGCATGCCAAGTTTTTTACCCCTTTACTACTCTATGGCCAGATATTGAGAAAATAAATGCTGAGTTTCAACTGGAGGTAAATCCCAAGCATACACTGTGCAGACAATATTTTTTCTGAGGACCACACATAGGTCCGGCAGCATGGACTCGTAATGAAAATGTTCTTAAATGTTGGATGGACAAGCTCAGTGGTGAAATGCAGTAACTAAGGTTGACAATAAGAGACGTGACAGTGACTCTGGTTTGTATTCCAGCAACTTCCAACCTTGGACAAATCATTTTGTCTGGCTGGGTTCCTGACACCAAAAAACAGTTTAAATGGCGGGATAGCATTTCTGAAAAATTATCTGCACAGCACTGGGTAAAAATTGTTTTTGAAAGAATTAAAAATAATTAATATCATTTTGAAAAAAGATGTACTGACTGTAATAAGCCAGAATTTGATTTTTTTTATTCGCGAGTAAAGTATATTTTGATAATTAGGAAAAGCTCCCTATAGACAAGGCATCCTTGCAGGAAACTCAAAAATGTAGTCATTAACTACTATTCATTTTTTGCTTCCAGCTCCAGGGTGCTAGTAGTAACATTAAAAAAATACAAATAATCACCTTGGTCAGGGTGAGTAAGAACACTAAGATGTTGACTTACTAAAGAAATATTGCCTTTTCATAAACCAAAATAAATTAACCCATTGCAAGGCAATATTTCACTTAGCAAAAGAAATGAGATAGAAGTCTGCTGACTTCAATCATCCAATCATGTGGAAGGAAACTTTTTTTTTCTTTTTTATGTTTCATTGCATGTGATTGGGTATTCTTTAAAAAAAAATTACCTAAGCATAGATTCATTTGTAAAATAAGCTCTATAAGAACATAAAGATGGTGATAATATTTGCTTTTATCCCAAACTACACTGTTAATATTACCCAGCATTTATGGAGCTCTGACATATTATGCAGCACTTAGTCCATAGTCATATCACTAACTGTCCCTCAGGGGCTCACAGTCTAATTACCCAACATAATCATATGTCATTAACACAGTCTAAGGTTAGATTTGGGGGGAAACAAGTAACCTAACTGCATGTTTTTTTTTAGGATGCGAGAGGAACCCAGAGTACCCAGACAAAACCCATGCAAACAAAGGGAGAAACTGCAAACTTCATGCAAGTAGTGTCCTGGTCAAGATTTAACCTGGGACTTAGTGCTACAAGGCCAGAGATCTAACCTCTGAGCCACTATGATTTTTAAATATAATTTTTCTTTATAAATCTCCCTGGTGGTCTGATTATATCAGTAATTTTCAATGTGAAAGCATTACATTTTGTTTAAATTTTCGGCTGGGCATGCCCCCGGCACCACCCCCGCACGCCTACATGTCCCATTGATCCCGCCAGGGACACGAAGCCAGGGGACACAGATGCCGCGCAGATATCTCCGGAGGACACCCCAGGCTCATAGGCACCAGGTAAGTCCTTTACAATGCCATACCTAGTGTGGTTTGGGGTTACTGCTTTTGGTACTGAAAACTAACCAAGAGCCACACTCTGGAATACTGCCAGGGAGGTTAAGTAAATCCTAACTGTTCCTTACAACTTTTGTACAACTTTTATGCTAATCAATTGAGTTGCCAGTTTCAAAAAATATTTTTTCCTTACTTCCTAAAACTATTCACTTTTTTTTGCCGATAGCTGCCTATGATTGATAGTTTGACTTACTTCATTATTTTTCCTAGGAAATATTTTTAAAAAAAAAACAGTAATAAATAGCAGTATCGCTGCACAAGCACTCTGACCAGCTGAAAGAAGACACACTTCACGAAGGTTCTGATGACAGTAGACATTTACAGTTCATTATCAATTTATTTATTGTTGTTCTCAGTCATTTGTAAGTTTTCAGGCAAGTGGACAGTAATAAATACAGCAATGTGCACAGAGCACAGCTCCCCAGCTGAATTGCAGTACAATTCAATACAGTAGATCAGCAACAAAGTGTTCTGTTGCTGAGTGATTTGCTGCTGACACTAGATAAAACATTCAATAGCAGTGACAAAAGAAAGACAGGACATCTCATTGAACTAATGTTAAACAGATCCTGTGATGAATTGCAACTTAATTTTGTGGCAGTCAATAGGAGCATAATGTTGGACAGAGCCATTACTCCAGTGAGTTCATGTGTTTGCTGATGGCCTCAATACAGACAATACATAACATTGGTTATCTGCAAAAAATATTGGAGAATGGTTTATTATAAAGAGTCAGATACATTTGCAAACCATTTCCTTACTTTCACATTCTGCATATTTTCTATTTTAACACTTATGACTTCTTCTTTGCTGCATTATATTGCATGTTCTGAGACACATCAGACATTTTAAGATGTAGTTATCTAACCATCAAATGTGGAAAGCTGTTTATCTTTTTTTTCCTGCTAAAATGATTGTTTTAATCTTGATTGAAATGTTTAGGGTCTGCATCCTAGTGGATGATTCTTATCTCAGGAAAAATGGATTACATCTAACTTCTAAGTGTTTTCCATTTAGCTTAAGTGAAAAGGAACTTTCAAACATAGTCCATTTGAAAAGTCTTAATTCATATAATTGCCTAAAAAAGAAGGTTCATATGTGCATTTTAATGGAAGAATGGGCTTGATTGGAACCACATTGAAGAAAATGGTAAGGCAGAGTTTTCTCTAGGCTCAGAGCTAAACATCTGAAAATAGATGTTCAAAAATCCTCTGATGATTCTTTACTGTAAAATGCTGATGTTTATAAAAATTAGCGGAAAGGGAAGCTGATATTAGGCTTAGTCCACACAGACTGTATTCCAAGAGTTTAACCCCATGTTTAAAACTCCAATGCATTCCAATGGACTAGTCTATACCAGCACTTTTCCTTGAGGCACGTTTTTGATCATTTAAAATAGTACTCCTTGTTTAGTTTTGAAAGTTAAAAACGTGCAAAAAAGCCTCAATGGCATTTATAGCCATTGTCACACGTGCCAAACTCCGCTAGTGATTGCAGAAGTAGTGTGCACATAGATGCCCCTAAAGGATCTCTCCAACCAAGGGAGAGGTCTTATGGGGATACTGTTCCTAGAAGCCCTAGCGGAGTTATGGCGAGCAATGAGCTGCTGTAGACTCAGAGATCAGTGTCTCCATACAACCTCTTCTTTGATTGGCTAAGAAAAAAAAAACATAATGATGGCTCAAGCGTCATCAGCGTTTACCTTTTCTCAGCCAGTATGCCATGGAGGTGAATAGGGACACTTGTCCTTGTTTGCCCTCTGGTGTCCTTGGATCCCACGCTATCACGAGTCCCATGGCTGTAATCTTATAGTGGGGTAACCTGTAAAAAAAAAGCTAAGTACAGTTAAACACATATTTTATAGATAATATAAAAATAAAAAAAAACTAACATTAAAGTCTCATTAACAGATATATTTAACCCTTTCAGGGAAAGAGTAAGGGGTTTTATCTACCTCTGTACTCATTTCCCCAGGGTTAAAATTAAAATATTTATAGACGCTTGTATAAAATCACACCAAAACGCATCGTAGGCATTTATAAGAGTTTTTCAGCGTTTTAGGACAAGCTTTAAAATGCTTGTAAAAATGCATGATAAATGTGGTAACAGCAATTATAATTATTTAAAAAGAGTTCATGTGGTCCCAGCCTTAAAGGCTCATTGAGATCTTTGGGTTGGGTGTAATACTAATTGTGACCACTATGTGCCAGTACTAATACCTTATATAAATATACAGTATAAACATATATAAATACATATATAAAACATCATCCTGATCTTTGTTCATTGATTTGCCATTTTAGATTGGTGAACAACGCAGGATGACTGCTGTACACATGCCAGATTCTCGCCCGAGTCAGGCACAACCATTTATCTCATGAGGCATTTATCTGACCTGTGCATGCACCCTTACACCAATATACCAACCCACTGAACACTGTGCTCTTTCTAGGTGACTGCCTTTTCTCATTAGGTTTTAAACAGAAGGTCTAAATGACTACAAACAAATACAAAACTGTTTGTAGTGACAAATCTGCTTTTAACTAATAACTATATGTTCATTCAACTTTAAAATATGTGCTCACCAAAAAGAAGCTATACATTCTCTGTACGATACAAATTGGCTGAAAAGGGTTACAATTAATGTGCCAGGCTTCATTCTCTCCCAGTTTTTACATATCAGGACATAATAAAATCTTTTGGTCCTCGACAGGTTCAAAATAAAATAATAATCCCCCTGGCGGTATGATTTAGGAGGATTTTTAAATGTAAAAGCGGTACATTTAAAAAAGTTTCTAATTTTACATTTCCAGCCCGGTTCCACCTGCCTGCCTGCACAGTCCCGCCCTTCAGGCATGCACTTGCCAGCAGATGCCCGGTCAGCATCTGCTTCTCGTAGCCTCACTTCCCCAACGTTCACACGCTGAGGACACAGCTGCCTGCCGGGCATCGCCAGCTTGCACAGATGCCTGGCCGGCATCGGCAGGAGACGAAGACGCCCTCATCGCTGGAGGACGCCGTGGGCACCGCTGGAGGACGCCGCTGGAATTGGGAACAAGGTAGAAGTTTTAACCTCCCTGGAAATTCAACCCCAAGTGTGGCTCGGGGTTACCGCTTTTTGCATAGCAAATCCACTACAAACCACACTCGGCAACATTGCCAGAAAGGTAATTAACTAATAAGAATAATTATAATAATAACAAATAAAAAGAAGCCATTGGGAAACGATGTTGTTGTAGAGCCACCTAGCTGCAATATCTTCAAGTAGTCATTTTCTGTATGATCGATCAATGTCTTACATCAATGTCAACATTTTTGCCAACATTGTTTCAGTTAATTGAGGTTTGCAGGCATTTAATAATGCAGTTCTCTTAAGATCCTGCTTGAGCATTTTATTCAAGTTGAGGTTTGAACTTTGGCTCAGCCATTCCAACACTTTGATTCTTTTTTTTTCAGCCATTCCATTGTAGATGTTGCAGTGTGCTTGGGATCATTGTCCTGTTTATGACTCAATTCCTGCCAAGCTTTAGTTGTTGCACAGATGGCCTCACAGTTATCCACACAAATCTTTGGTATACAGAGGATTTCATGGTCATCTCTATAACTGCAAGGTGCCCTGTGCTGCAGAAAAAAGCCCAAATCATCAGCCCTTCACCAGTTGGCCTTAGGTGTTTGTGCTGATATGCTCTTTGTTTGTTTCTGTCTAACATGGCATAATGCATTATGGTCATACATTTCCAGTTTGGTCTCATTTTTCCAAAGGAAACATTGTGGTATGTTCAGATGCAATTCTGCAAACTAAAGCTGTTCAGTAAATATTTTTTTCACTGTAAAATTATGGATTTCATATTCTTTAGAAATGACCCTATAACCCTTTCCAGATTCATAGTCAGTAACACTTGCTTCTTTTAGATCATTGTTAGCAATGATCTTTCTACCTTGGTATTGTGTTAACACAGGCTTCAAAGCTCTAAACTGCCAAACTTCTATTTTATAGAGGTGGTCACACTTAATTAGGTGCTTTTGATTACCAATGCCTGACTGCTACTTACTCTCCTAATTTCTAAGAAAGTGCCAAGGATGTACATAACTTTTTCACAAAGTGAAACTAGTTTATGAAAGCACTCAAATACCGGAGAAGATAGAGTATCTAGGGAGAACATGGGTGATCCAGTAAACGTGGAAAGGATCTGGTCTAGCATTGAGAACATTGGCCAACTAATAACAAATTATTTTTAGGAAATCCATTCCAGGTTTGCTGGATCATCTAGGTTTTTCCATGACAGTCTATCTTATCCAGTCTTGGAGAACCTTAATAAATCAGGTCTGGTGCTTCTGCATCTTGGCTTAGTCTTAGGTAAATAAATAATCATACAGTGTGATATGCCACGTGTTGTTCATCTGAGGCTATTGTTTACATAATAATATAAATTTAATGCTTGCAAAGCACCAGATGATTTTTTTATTATCTCCTAATATGCTAAACATTACAGTTGAAAGAAGGTGTGCTTTTTTTTCTTGTGACTGTATGAGCTACTCAGTTAGTGTTTACATGCACTTTAATGGATGGCACATGTTGCTATGCTAAAGCACTGTATTTACCAAAGTCAGTTCTATGATGGTTGTGATATCAAGACACACAGGAAACAATTCATAAACCTAAACTTTAATGTTCTTAAAACACAAACCATCTACATCTGTTTTACTGGTCATTTACAACACAATAAACTGTGTCTGGAAGCAGGGTGTTCTTTTTGTAAACAACGTAACTTTCTCTTTATGGGACATGTCATGTTTAGCTAATGTCTTCTGAAATCCAAACATACCATGAATAAGATGACTTTGCTGATATCACTGAAAGGTAATCTATAAACAACAAGCTCACAACTGACAGTTTCAATGACATTATATATTGCTTACAGAGTTTTTAAATAATCACAAATATACAGAAATGTCTAAAGCAAATTACTTACAAAACGTTTGTCTATCTTTAGGCATTAAAACAGTCCCCTAACTACTACCGCTGGTTAGATGGTTATTACTACTTCTTACAAAGATGGCTCAGTTATTATAGTTTAATTTAATATTTTTTTTATTTTAAAAGACCCTTTTGTGAGACAGTTGACTTTAAAAGAAATCTTTGCATAGGATTATATAGTATAAATATATATATATATAATATTTTTTTACTTAGTTGAACAATAACGTCTTTAACTTTTGAAATTTAAATAAAACCTTTCCATTCTCATCGCATTTCTTTGTACAATGTGGGCAGATCATTTCTGGTGGAAGGGGCAGGGCCTGTACAGCGTCCTTGAAACATCAAAGCGCCCTGCCTTTTTATTTATTTGTACATTGCTTCAGTACTTCTGCAAATATTAAAATCCCAATTATTTATCTGGAACAGTAAGTGTTTCTAGGCAAAGTGCATTTGCATGTAGACTGCCCCAGTTAAAACCACATTGAATTGATTGAAAGAAAAGAAATATAGTTTAATTTTTTAATTTTAATTTAATTTCCTATTTTCATGACGTTTAAGTGGATGAAAAGCCCTTATTGCCCTGCCTGACCTTTCAATTGCGATCAGTAGGGTTAGAATGGTCAAACATGGATGTTATCCCCCAGTTGGGAAAGTTTATTTAAACTGTGATTTTCTCTCTTTGGGCAATTACCCCTTTGGTGACTTTTTATTTTTATTGTAGGCTTTTTTTTAGACCTTTTTGCCTCAATCATGATATTTTAATAGCAAGTGTAACAAGTGTATTTTCAACCAAGACCAAATTAGTAAAAATGTTTTTACACTGGGATTTGTGATGGGCAAACTTATCTCCCTATGCCTTTATTTTGACCACAGTCTGCCTTTTTGCAAAAAACATTGGACAAATGTAACATTAGCATCCAATACATTTTAGGGGGTGCAGGAAACGAAAACCTCTGCTTTAGGGAAATTTAAAGAATATTGGACAAACCCTGCACAAACATATTCCATACATCTTACATCATTTCTAGTGAAATCCAGTAAATGAAGGGCTGGACCACTGATAGTAATACTGGGGAGGTAAGGGGTTTATTAATGCTGGACATTGTCCAACCAGTAAATTGTATGTTCAAAGAAAACAGAGAGGAAGAACACTGCAAGAAGACATGTAAAATACATAACTTTGTGACATTTTAAGGCAGAACTATTCACAGACATGATGATAATAAGAATATAGAATTCATATTTGACTGAACTGCAAGCTGCAAAAGACCATGAAGAAGCAAACCAACCCTTAAGAGTAATGTTTCTATCATCATACGTTGTCTGTATGGGGTTCTCCTGTAATGCTGTCTTTGGTTTGCACTAAATATGTCTACTGTTCATGTGAACAAAGGACTCTAAAACTTTGATAAAATGGTCCACAGCACAATGTTACTGAAGGCATGGTCTTTGATTATAAGTTGTGTGACAAAACATAGCCTGGCTCGAATAATCTTTTTGGACAGCAAAGGCTTTTCCCTGGCATATCTCATTGTAGATGCATGCACTTTGTCACCTGAGTTACCTGTGAATCCCTGAATAATATTGGAATTTTTGAAGACCTCAATCAGCAACAGTTGACTCTTGGTCTGAATTTGCTGGGCCAATCGGTCAATTCAGTTATTTGAAATCTACTCCATTTTTCATTTTTTTTCTACAATGCAATGGCCTTCAAATAGCAATTCTAAAACGCAGTGAACCTTTTAAAATGTTTGCTGGGCTCTGGACATCTACAGCCTTCTTTCCAAAGGGCCCTTAGAAAGCTATTTTGATTATGGCATGGTGACCTGAAGTTTATATAAGACAAGTCCCTTTATTTGTTAACATTGGATTGATCTTTCAAAAAATGGGACCCTCCTCCAAAAAACTAGCCACTAAACAGTTAGATTTATATGCTTAGGCTATTTTACTTGTTGGCTTCTAATGGTCCCTTTAAAGATATAGCTGAGTCTAGAGAATACCTGGACAAGGTAGTAGCATGAATTACTACCACTTTTTAAATATAGGAGCAGAGTATGAGATGTTCCCAAACCAAAGTGACCTATCAAAATTGGTAAAATATGGATTATAAGGGTTGAATAACCTGTGTCTGACCTGTCTATAACATAAGTTTGACCCTTAGTGGACAGACTGGCATCACGCAAGGCAGGTCACAGTAATACAGATGTATTCATTTTACGGCCACAAAATGGGTCTTGCAGAATGGAATATTTAGGCATGGCTATTTTTACATAAATCACCATCGAGGCTTTATATTGTAGATTGTTAAAACAGTAACTCAGTCACTGCTTTCATATTAGAGGGTGGCAGCTACTGCTTTACCAGATGTAAATATATTCTGGCATTCCATAGATGACTGTCTTTGTTAACTGTATATTGTTTGGCAGCTATTGCTGATGTAGAAAATTATAGGTACCTTTTAAAATACATTTATACAATGTAAAAATAAAGCAAAACACTACTGTTGGTATAGATTCTTTTTTACAATGTGTTTAAGTGGCACAGACATGCCACAAGTCAAATCAGTATGGTTGGGTCTATCATGTTTCCTTAAGAAAATGTAATATTCTTGGCTAGGATTTGAGAAGGACAAAGAAGTAACCTGACATAGGACACAGAAAAACCTATTAGCTTTTCCAGTGCCAAAAAGCACTGTTATTTCCCTCAGAAATATGCAATTTGGAGGCTAAGAAAGAGCATGTACAGACACCATATGTTTTCTTCATTATATGTCCTGCCACTCCTTCTGTAAGTATAACCCTCCGTGGCGATTAACCTCCAATAGGGTATGACCAAACTGCAGTAGTAATACAAGGTGTTATTGAAAAAATAAATCAGATATCTAGTTTAAAGCTTTATCTAAAATAAAGATATTATTAGTATTAAGGCTGGAAAAGTGAAGACCAGTGGGGATTCCTGAGTCAGTATTAAGCGGTGAATAAAAGGTGATTTTGACAGAAAGATGAGAAATCGAGGTGCCTGTGGCTCTGAGCTTACAGCTTTACTTCAATAGTTTATTTCATAGTTCACCTTCCCTGACCTTCCTCTTCCTAGATGAATTGGATAGTTAGATAATAAGCATCTGTATACCAACCATACCTTTATTATATCATTTGAAGGACTGGTCTCTCAAGGTGGCCAGATTTTTTTATACATACCTAACCTCTAAAGGGTACGCTTACAAGAAAATATATATATTTGTTTGTGTGGACTTCACCTTTTAGCATTAAAAATGAGTTTTCTAGGTCCCATGGACACTTTTGTTTAGTTTTAGGCAAAAAGAACCTTCAGAATTTTCTCTATACTACTCAAAAATTTATTCAGGGTTGGAGATCAATATCCATCCAAAAAATATTTTAAATGAAAATAGGCTTTACCCATTTACCCCAAAATTAAGATAAACACATCATTCAACAAATTTTGTGCACAAATGTAGCCACATTGATGAATGCATTACTGTGTAAGGTCAGAGTTTTTGCTCCGTTAACCCCAAAGACTTACCCTATTAGCAACATTAATAATAAAGCGACAAACACTAACGGGTGTGATACAATTGGCCTTTCAGCCTTTTTTATTATTATTACAAAAACCTAAATTGAATACATATTAACATTTCCATATTACCTTATACTTTTAACCATAACCAACCAAAGATCAGAACAACCATTCCAGTCCTGGAAGACATACGATTACCACCGATTATCAATCACCAGGGGACCTACACTTTGACATACCCAGCTCTCAAGCCCAAACCCACCGCCTCAAGAACTATCAATAATGCATCCAACTCTCCAAACTATCACCCTAATTATTATGCCAATTCCATTCGTTAGGAAATCCATACCATAGATTGCTCTCCTTCCTATTTTAGGCCAATTCCACACAACCCTATCCTCGAGGAACTCTACTGCCAAACTAACATGTCCCATCCCCAGGGTGGGAGGGCGGTAATCTCTTCTTCTTCAAAAATTTTGTGACCTTGACCTTCTCATCCCTGACTAATATTTCTATTGTACCGCCTTTTGTTATTGATAATTGACCTATGCTTACTCTCCCCTATCATACCACTTATTTCCACCTATTAACACCTACCACTCCCCCCAAACTATACTCCCCCAGTCATGCTGGCCATCCGCCAATCTTTTTGATTTTATTTTGCTCCTGACCACTCTGCGCACTGAGAAAAGGGTATTGGCATTGGAATACAAAGATGATGGCATTTTAGGTCCACACAGTGTATGTTTTGAAATACATTTCTAATTCCAGAGTGATATAAGGAATATATAAACTAACCATGCACATAGAAGAAGAAATTAAAGAGATTCCTGGGGGGCATCAAAATGATTTTATAATGATAAAGTGCTGCAGAAAAAACCTTTTCTAGAATGAGGTACAACAATATAATTCTTGTAATTAAGGTCCAACAATAAAGAAACTAGCCTACTATTGTGCAATGGTCACAGGAATCTCCTTATACCCGGACCAATGCTGAACTGCTGTGTGCAAGTCCATCTGCATGCTAACGGTGTCATAAAGCACAGCATGGATAGTTTATATATGCCTAGAAAATCCCTAATCCTCAGTGGTTTTACCACTTAGGTTGGTACATATGCAGCAAATACAAGGAATATGCCACTTTTCTATCTTTTGAATAGCATAGCAACAGGTAGTCCCTGGGTTACATACGAGATAGGGACTGTAGGTTTGTTCTTAGGTTGAATTTGTATGTAAGTCGGAACAAGTACATTATTTTAATAAATACAATTAGGACAGATGTTTGTCTAAACATATTATTAGGCAGTGTTATGTCAGTTACTGTATAAAATCCTTACTGTGAGTTAATCGCAAACAAAGCAAAAAAAAAAAAAACTTTATGGAGCCTAGACATTCATTAACTTCTGAAGCAAGCTGTTCGTTGATATTTAAAAAGAAACAACTGCAGAGTTTGTCTTGGTCATTAAAGAGTTACAAGATGTTCCAGAAGAGCTCAGTCACTTAAGATTACCCACAACCTCAACTGTGTTTGTTTAGTAAAAGATTTCTTCTGCAAGTGATGTCGACCCCCTCCCTCCCTCAGAGGGAGCAGGGAAGCCCTGTTCATATCTAGGAGTCATCTGTGTGTTGGATGTCCTTAACTCGGGGACTACTTATATTACTATGAAATATTATGTGAACAGTGTGCTGAGTGGGCATCATCACACTGCAGATTGTTTTCTGGTATATAGACACCTTACCACTGGTAGTCTGACACCATCATTTTTTTACCCCTCGATGGTATTTCATTTTTTATAAGTGAACAAAATCATACAGGGACACAAATGTAGAAATCTACCTGCAAAATATAAAAATGTAGATTCTACTTATCGTAAAAGCAATCTTGGCATTTTTTCTAATTATGGCTGGCTATAGCATAGATAATAAGGTAAGGTGAGGGCTTTGGGGATCCTTTAATTTGTACGCAGTTAATAGGTGACAATCCAAAACTAAAGAAGAATAAACCTGCCTGGGTTCAACTTGGCTAATTCTGGTTTAATATTGGCAAGCACAAACTTAGCTATGCAGCTATTGAGGTGTACTGGTGCCAAATATTGTTAATAGATTTTTGTCAATTGTAGGGTTATTAGCCAAAATACTGTCGAAAGACAGTTTTTAGACAGGGGGGTTGATGATGAAATGCCAGAACCACTAATAGTTTAAAGAAAACTTGAACTTATGGCTGATCCAATGACATCAAAACTTTCTAGGTTACTGACCATAAATCCAGGGCAGTAGTTAACTTGAAGAAAAAAAATAAGCTTGAATACCAGACAAATATCATTTTTAGAAAGAAGTTCCCATATGAAATCCAATAATTTTGTTTTTATCACAGTTTTTCTTAATTTCTGAGACAATTTTAACTTTAAATTGTTCGCTTTTTAAGGGGTTTAGATTATTTTTCCTTTGTAGAATCTAATCTTTAAGTTATCCTATATTTCCTTATATTTTAATAATGTTTTCTATAACTATATTGATGACTGCTTTGTCATTCATACTGACATGCAGGTTCTCTTTCATATCTGTCTTTACGGCAAAGCGATTATCACACATTCTTTGGTTTTCAAGCAGGATATGAAGGAGGGGGAACGAGTTATGATTGTTGCCAGACACAACTGCAAATGAGGTCATGGAAATGATTTGTGGGTATCAATTATGGTTTACACTTAATTGTAGCTCAGCAATTCCCACTTCCACCCTCACTTACTTCACAGCCCCTGTTGTGTCTGTCACAATGCAAAATAAAGAAAAATAACACAGACGGTCGCAGTGACTGACACTGCAATGTGTGTAAGTAGTTAGTCCTTACATATTAAACTAATAGAGGCTACCAGACCCAGACGAAATTAAGAAATCTATGGTGTCAGAGACAAGTTAAAGATTTACAACAAAATGAAATAGAAAAATAATTCTAATCATTAAACTTGTTTACTGATCATTAATCAGAATTATGTGCAGTTTTATAACTTAGACTCTGCACAATATTATTACATCCTTGCAAATAACTGCCTCTGCAATTATTCAAGATAAATTGTGAGACAATAATTAGATATGTTTAATAAATGCTCTTGGAAAATGTATAATTGTGCAGACTAATGGAAAATAAAAGGGTATTTCATTAAACAGCTCAATTTAAAAGAGAAAGGTATATATGCTACAACTCGTTACTCAATGAAAAGATTAAATTAGGTAAATAGTTAACAGAATAATGAGAGAAAACACAACGCAGGTGACTAAATTTGTTTGCATTGCATTGAATTTTAATCAGATGTTTTTTAATTGAGTCTAATGTGAAGGGGTATAAATTTTGGGTGAAAACATCTATGAATAAGACAAAGTGCAAAAGTGTAACATTTGTTTTTAATTTAAATTGGTGAGGGATTAGAAAACTGTCAGGTTTTTATTGTCTGTCTTGATGAGGAATATTTATCCCTTCTTTGTCTGTCTTAGTGATCATTGTCGAAGGCACTAAAAATGTGTAAAAATCCAAAAGCTTGATTTGTCACCATAACAGCCACCATAAAACATAATTTTTCCAATGTGAAAACTTGTTCTAGTAACAGCTATCTAAAGTTTCCTTACCTTCAAATTGCACAGCTTTCCATAGTAAAGGAAAAGAAGGGCGTCAACACGACCTTTGACAAAATAGACATCTTTGGATTGTCTCTTTGGAAGTGCATACCTTTGCCTGCCCTGAATATAGTTATGATTGTCTGTCCTATGCAACCCACCCAAAAGGTTTGCTGACCATGTTTCAACAAATGGATATTTAAGGTTATACCTGAAAAATCCACCTAATGCGTCTTAACTTCTACAAACATCACTGTCCAGTGTTGATGATTCTGTATACACCTTTATTGTATCTAAACTTAGTTTTTATTATTTTTTTTAATAAATGTTTTTGAAGTTTAATTATGTATTTTGAAATACTAAACACCACAAAACTCATTGCTTTCTGATTGTGTCTTCCTCTCTTCCTTTGCTGAGGTCCTTTCTCTTTCCTTGGTAATGTTGTTACAAACTTAGTTAACTGCAGTCAACTGAATTTTATTGCAAACGGGTGATGTCCCATGTGCAATAAAATACTCCTACCTGCCTGATCGCTGTCTTTGTCAAGATGCACAACTCAGTGTGTAATGTACGGTTAATCAAAATTAACGCATATGTGTGGGGTTTAAGTCATCCCGACCTATCAAGATGGCTAAAGATCTGAACTAGGAAGAGAAGAAGAAAGATGATGGTGAGCTGTGAAGGAACAGGGACAGGTGAGTGTATTTAACAAACTGCATTCAGGCAGGTAAAGTATTTTATTGCAAAAGGGACATCACCTGACCCTTCTGCAATAAATGATCCGTACATTTTTAAAGGGTTTAATGCCACTTTAAAGTAGGAGGGCAAGTGTTTTGCTGTGCAAATAGGAAAGTACACTTTTTTTCTGATGTCCTTATGTTCTAAATCCTAGTGGATAGAGTGCAGGTCATAGCACAACATATCAAATGCCATATAGCACAGAAAACGGCCCTCAGGTGTATCCAGCTCTGCTCTGCACCCATCTTGCACCACTTAATTTTCAAACTTCATTATTGTCCTTACACCACATAGTTTTGCATCTGCCTTGCTCCCTTCTGCTAAAAACATCCCCCCCCTTTTAAACTGTTCACCTCATCATATCTTCAAGCATAAATGAAAAATCACACATGGCTATTAGGTCACAATCAATAATAGTATTTAAACTAAAAATAAAATGATATGGCTGATTGGCTGATTGTTTTATATCTTTTTTGATAAGTAAAGATCTTCTTCAGAAGTACTCCATCAAGCATATCTATAGCACTTTGGAAATCATTTGCAAGAATCTTTACGATCTATGCTGCACACACTGGTCCTGATTTAATAAAGCTATCCAAGGGTGGCGAGGATACACTTTTATTAGTGAAGCTGGGTGATCCAGCAAACCTGGATTGGATCTGGTCTAGGATTCCAAACATTTGCTGGAAAATAGCAAACTACTTTGAAGAAATCTATACCAGGTTTTCTTGATCACCCAACTTCACTGATGAAAGTGTATCCTCTCCAGCCTTGGAGAGTGTTAATAAATCAGGCCCATTAAGTTCACAAATATAAAGTGGCACTTTAAATCAAAGAAACATACCTGTATGTATATGAGATAGGAATCTCCTTACCTACATACAAATCAAAGTAGAACATTTATCAGTCCGTATGGATGCCTGTTAATATTTAGACAGGTTTATCTCTACTTTGTTATCAATGAGTTTGATTTGTTTATGCATTTGTATAGCATTAATATATTACACAGCCTACAGTCATGGTAATACCTGTCACTCAAAAGAGATCACAACAGAATATCCCTACCATAGTCATAAATGAATAAAGGTAATTAACCAACCAGTTTGAGATGTGGAAGGAAACACTGGGAGAACATACATTTTGTTTGCAAACGCTAGAATGATAGCCACTAAGCAACCCCTTTATCTATGTAATTATCTGGGCCAGATTATATGTCTCTAAAAGAAAGAGTTAAGCTACGTACACAAATTCTTCTCGCCCGATAATCAGCTCAGGGCGGATATCGGGCAAGAATCTGCTGTGTGTACAGCCCGCATCGTTCATCGTTCGTGGATCCATCCTGGCGGATCCACGGACGATGAATTACGAGCGCATCTAATGCAAGGGAAGAGGGAGAGTGCACAGCAGGGTGCTGCTCCATCTCTCTCCCCTTCCCCTCTCCATAGAGCAGAATGGTGCTGTATGTACGGCACTCCTTCATGCATCGTGCGGTTCTAATCGTTGGAAAGGATCATAAAAGATCCTTTCCAATGAAAAGAATTACACGTGTGTATGCAGCCTAAATCAGCAGTTTATCATTGGTATTTATCATTGGTATGATACAATGTATGAAACTGTGACGGATTTATCAGCTGGCAGCTAACAAAATGTTAATAGTGCAGCACATAAACCTGAATGTAAAGTTCTTTTCCTTCATCTATCTAGCTATCTGGAGCTGCTAGTCTTGGCTTGGTCTATGCAAAAGATCAGTTTTACAAATAAAACCTCCGTTTAATTGTGCTTCAGCCAGACGATGGATTGAATGGGATTGTAAAAGCCGATGAAAGATGATGTGCGGTCCTAGTGAGAGATTATGTCAACACACTCAGCATGAGAACGGCTCAGCTCGTATATTGGGCTTGAAAGCCAGTGTTCACTCTGGAGGGATCAATTTCTGTGCTCTGCGTTTGAGTTCATCTGTATTAACCACTGGAAACCTTTACATTTCACAATGTCTCGTTTGGTTCTCAAATTCTTTATAAACTATATTTTACAGTATTGTTATAATTCTCTGAATGCCTTTTAAACGAGAAAAAAAACTTGGTAAATACAATTTTTATATTTTTCCCAATAACAGTTGTTTTGTGTTTCAAATAACATGGCCAAACACTTTATTTGCTCCAACAATCCATATTTTAGAACAAGTTTAGGAACCTTTTAATTATATTGGGGTTCACCAGGTGTCATTAGACCAGCTGGAAAGAAGAGATCCTGGGTCCCATCTGTTTTTTGGAAAGTATGTGTATTAATAATAGTTAACACAAGGAACAATATAATATTGTAGCTTATAGTACGTACACATGACATTGCTGGTTAATGATGCGCATTTACTAGTTCTATTTTATAGTACACGTGAGAAAGAGCACTATTAGCTAGAAAGGCTTTGTATTAAGGTATACTATGTTGTAAACCCCTTCCCAGCTGTATGAATCAGCCACCTATATTTGCATACACATTTGTCAATGGCAGTTGACAAGTATTTTATAACACTGGGTGTTTGTTTAGCCAGGTCTGGAATGACTACCAGATGATGTGTGCAGCATCTCAGAATGCAGGATCTACTGTGGTTGACCAATGCCTTATTACACGGTATTACACAGTATTTATTTAGCGCCATCATATTACGCAGCTCTTTACAAAGTCCATAGTTATGAAACTAGCTGTCCCTCGAAGGGGCTCACAATCTAATGTCCCTACCATAATCATATGTCTTTAGTACAGTCCAAGGTCAATTTTGGGGGGGAAGTTGATTAACCTAACTGCTTGTTTATGGAATGTGGGAGGAAACCAGAGTATCCAGAGGAAACGCATGCAAACACGTGGAGATCCTGCAAACTCAGGCAGATAGGGCCCTGGCTGGGATTCGAGCCTGAAACCTAGCGCTGCAAAGGCCACGTGCTGTCCGGCTCAGTCACCCATCAAAACCACCTATATGAGGGCTTTCATTTGTTAAATGAGCATTGGGCAAGTGATGGTTGGAAGTCTGACACTGCGGCCTAGCTGTAACCTCTGCCTATAAATGCTGAAAAACAGTTTCTGTGAACCAACCCTTAGTATAATGATAAATGTTAACAATACTAGAATTACTTAAACATTGCAAAGAATAAAATATTAATATATGAGTATTTACAATCTGGGTAACACTGCTGAAAATGCTGTGAACACATCTCTAAATTATAATGTTTGCTGTTTTCAGTATTGTGAAAAAAAATGCCTTTTCTAACCATACAATTTTTTAATATATTTCTCAGGATAATTATATAGTACAAGTTCTCACCTTGTTTACCAGAGCAGAAAATGTCACAATAAATACTGCAAGTTTTTGAACAATGTAATTAACGTCATATGGTATATCTTTTCCAAGTTAAGAAAAGGTCAATTGCTTAGACAGAACTTACTGCCATATAGAAAATTAATTTGAAAACATTTCATTTTTTCTATTTCACAAAACAATAGGCAATTATTGATCCATAAATTGTTCAAATCTCTTTTTGTTTCTTATTCTGTACTGAGTAAAATCATTCATCATTTAATACTTGAGACTTTGTATTTAATACCTGGGGTTTCTTTCTGTAAGATTTTAATGATCCAAAGGTAATATTTTAGTTTGTGGAGTTGTTTGTAAGTTTAGTTTGATTAAAACAAAATAAAATACTGAATAGAAAATTAAAAAAAAAAAATATTTTCAATCCATTATTTTGGCATGTATGAACTTCTGTGTAATATCTCTTTTAGCCAATCCTTGGTTGCTGATCCAGCATTCTTCTGGATTCTTCTGCAAACACACTGCATTGTGATAAAACGAATCTAGGTGCTGGAAACACTCCTGAAATCTATAACGATATTATCTTGCATTCATGATGAGAATCTCCCATTCCATCACATCCCAAAGGTGTTGTATTAGATTGAGATCTGGTAACTGTGGGGGTCATTTGAGTACAGCAAACTCCTTGTCATATTCACTTTGAGACGGAATGAGCTTTGTGGAACGTTATCCAAATAGGCTTCTGCAGTCATAAAGGGATAGACATCAGCAACAATACTAAGGTAGGCTGTAGCATTTAAATGATTGCAAAGTTGGCAATAAGGGCCCCAAATTGTGGCAAGAAAATGTCCACCATCCTAATACACCAAAAGCCTGAACCATTGCGTTAAGGCAGGGTAAATCCGTACTTTCACGTTGTTGATGCCCCATTCTGACCTTACCATCCAAATGTTGCAGCAGTAACTAGGACTCATCAGACCAGATATTATTTTTCCAATTTTTTCTTGTCCAATTTTAATGAAATAATTCAATTTGTAGCCTTAGATGCCTGTCCTTAGTTGATGATAGTGGTACCTGGTGTGGTTCCCTGCTACTGTAGTCTCATCTGATATAAAGTTTGACATATTGTACTTTTATAGGTGCTCTCCTCCAAATTTTAACGAGCGGGTATTTGGGTTTCTTGCACTGTTCTCTTTAAACCCTAGAGATGGTTGTGCATAAAAATCCCAGCAGATCAGCAGTTTTTGAAATTCTAAGACCAGTCCACCTGGCATCAACAACAATGTTATGTTCAAAGTCACTTTTCCTCCCCATTCTGATGGTCAGTTTGAACTTTAGATGATCATCCAAACAATCTTTGAATGTAGCCATGGTATTCGTGTTAGGAGACAATCATCCAGGCAGTGATACTGTACTGTTGACGGCCGCAGGACAATACACCCTGCTAATTCTCAGGCAAATAGCTGTCAGTACTCTGCTTTGCAGCCTATGCATCCCTAGCTTCCCTTTGGATGTGAATGGTCTCTCTGCATCTCCTGCTCTGAGCCTGTGCAGCTAAAGGAGATTGTGCTGAGACTAATGAGCAGAGTAGTTCCTGATTCAGTTCTGCACTGCCATTGGCTGCTGGGGCTCTCTGCTTCCATTGCTCAATTCCTGTTGTAACGTTAGATGAGGTCATCTGTTCTCAAGTAAATTTCATGTCATTTACTGCTGCTGACCTTGCCTGTTCCTGACCTAATATTTGTTTTCAGCTTGGACCGACCTTTTGCTTGTGACCCCAACTCTGCTTGTGCATACTCCCTTGTCTGCTGAACTGATTGCTTGTGTATGACCTTGTCTGATACTGAGAATTGTATGGCATATCTGTGTGCCCCTGGTCCTCTGCTGACCCATCCCCAGACACCATCCCTTGTGCATTAAGTCCTGGGGGCAACCGCATCTCCTGAGGCAGAGTGGGGGCTTGCTAAAGGGAAAGACTGTGACGTTAGATTTGGGGGACTGGCGTTTGGTGCAGACCAGGGCCTTACAATTCGCTAATCAGATATTTGAGTTTACAAGCAGTTGAACAGATGTACCTAATTCACTGGTGAATCTGTGCATATGTATAT
>NC_092861.1:35515601-35522362 GCF_032062135.1 Pyxicephalus adspersus | reverse complement strand
TTGCGACAAAGGATTCCCAGAGCTTAATGGCTTACCTAAGGACACAATAAAGGCATTCATCTTAAACAAAAGTTTTTTTATTAGGCTGTAGTTAGAAAACAATTAAAAAAAAGCCTAAAACTCTAACTGCTGGTTTAATTAACGACTTTAAAACATTACCAACATAACAACCAAAAAATTCAAAGGAATACTGAAATGGTGGCCTTTTCATTAACAAGCAAAGAATGAGTTAAGAAAAAAAGATATACTGCATACTAACAGCAATAAGACACAATGAAAACAAATACTGTTTGCGTTCCTAAAGTCACTGTCAGATTTTTCTAAAAGCATAACTTTGGCATGCAAACAACTATTCATGATGTTTAAAATATATCTCTTAGATAAAAGATTTTCTGCCTAGATAATGAAATTATTTGAGCACAAACATGAAGGAACATTGTAATCTTTCTTCATTACTTATGATGCCTGTGTAGGTTGAATGAAGTGGAACTGTCACCATATGTTAACACTCTCCGTAGCACATCTATACACACCTTATGGATGTTTCTGACAGCTTGTTAAATGGGTTTATTATTTTAGTTACTTTTTATGTGTCATCTAGCAGTTATGTTACTAGTTTTTAGTATACAATATCATGTTGTCATTTTAGTTTTAGGCAGTCCTGAATCACATGGTCTATACTGGTGATTTGCTGGAGCTTTATTCTGTGTATGTTGTTAATCTGTAACAAAATGTTTTTGGATTCTAATAATGTAATTTACTAATTTACTTGTTTTGGCTCTATTAATTTATACCAGCAAACCAATTTTGATATGTGATAAGAAAAAATGATTTTACTGGCAAATACCTGATGTGATCCATAATTTCCTCTGCCTTTGTTGCACTAATATTATTTATCATTATGAAGAAAGGGAGACGCTGAGATGTTTTTCAATCCTAGGGTAACAAAGATGTTCTTCCATAAATACAATGCACTTCAGTGTTGTCATCCTAGGCAAGTAAGCCTGTTAGTGCAGGATCTCCAGATGAAAATATAGGTAGAATAAAAACTGTTGCAGTTATCATTGAAGTGGTAAGGTAACCTATAAATAATGTATTCTTGTTTCATGGTTAGGTTTGGATACACTTTGGGCATTTAGCAGTTAACATCATCCTTAACCCCTGTGGGAGACACAGGATCCCACTAAAACTGAAAATGTATAAATTGTGGTAGGTAACACCAGTACGCTACCTTAGTTTCACTATCCACAGAACATATGCAACTTATATGTAAATTTTATGTTCAGATCCTATTCTCAGACAAATCTTTCAACAATACAAGAAAAAGTCCAGTTAAATATACCCAAATGTTAGTAGATATACAATGACCAGGATAATGAGAACAAAACTGGCTTTGTGCCATGTGAGAATAGTAAACTAATCTGCAAAAATACATTTTAAATAGATCTTTTAGGGGATAGGACCTTATCTTCATGTGATGCAAGGGTGCATTTTATTTTATGCTCTATACCAGGGGTCGGCAAACTTTTATGGCCACTGTGCCATTTCAGGGGTGGGCGGGAGCACACTAGGCCGGCGGCTCCGAAGCTCTGGCGGCTCTGTCTCTGGTAGTTCCTAATGTCCCCTGGCAGATCCAGGAGCCGCAGGTTGCTGGCCGGCATTAGGGCGGATCGGCCAGGGGGCGTTAGGCCTGAACGAACCACCAGCTAGGCCATATCTGGCCCTGCTCTTTACAACTGTTTGCCATTTCCTATAAAGTCCTTACATGCAGGTTTTAACCCTAAATTGATTTACCTTCTAATTTTCTTTACATCCACATAGTCTACAATAAGTATCATTCTATGCAGCAGCTGACTTGTGGAGTTGGGAATTTGTGCTGTAAAATATCACAAATAGTATACGTTCACATTCTTAAGAGTACCAATTGAATCTCTCCAAAGTTAGGAAACTCCTCTATAAACTGTAAAAGTCTAGAATTCCTATAACACTCTGTTATGGAGGCAATAGAGAGGGTGAATAACTTCATTGTAGACACAGACAGAAATAAATACCCAACATAAGTCCTCCCAACCCTTCCACACTATTTCCAACCTATAATAAAATAGGTTGGATTTAGTTACTCTTAAACACAGTACACTTTGAAGTTGGGTGCTGCCCCTTTTCTGTTTTCCATTAAAAGTAGCTCTGTGCTAAAATAAAGAATATTAAGCAATATAACCAATTGTTAGGTATGCATGCGTTTTGAAGAAAATCACTTAACAAATATGATGATATGTCTTTTGCAATAGTTGACATAATAGTTGTAGTCCAGTGTCTGAGTTGCAGATACAGAGGTCACAAATATGCCTAGAAATGTTTTGAAAATTATTTGGTACACCTTTAGATGTACCCTTATTAGTATTGGTTAAGCCCATGAATTTTGGTTGATAAATCCCTCCCTCATTATGTTTTGTAACTCCAAGCTAATATGTAACATACAAGATATTACATTTCTAGCAGAAATTGTAAGCTTTGTCAGCCCATCAGGACCCCTAACAGTACTTGCAGATGCAATAGGTACACATGTGGCATGGCTAGTCATAAAAACATTCCATAATTTGCTATAATCAAAAAGCACACTGTGCCTTAAACAATAGCATAACCCAAGGGAAACCCATTAGAGATTGTGGAATTTCGGAAAGGCTTTAATTGCTTGTTAGTTTGTCTGAAAAAAGCAAGCAGCAGGTCTTAAAAATGAATCATAAGCTTTCTAAATGTGTGGACAAGTATGTGTTCAATGTGTTAATTGGTATCAACCACTGCAGTTTAGGAGCATTTTATTTGCTTAGTATTAGCACCTTCCCTGCTGGACCAGTCAACAAACCATTGTTTTACTACTCTTTTCCTTTATCTCCAGTGTGAAAAATATGTAATAATTGTAAACAAAACCTGGAAGATGCTTCTTGGAGCACATAATGGTCAATTCTCTCAAAAGGAAGTGTATCACTTCTAAAGCATGTATTGATGAAAGTAATTGTGATGTAGAGATACCTCCACACATTTCCCAGACATCATCAAAATAATGAGGAAGGTAACAAATGATAAAATGCAATTCTGTGTTTACTATAAATCAGTGTATTGAATTCTAAAATATAGGGGACTATTTAGAAAGGATTGATTAGCGTGACCCAAACCACTTTTTTGGGTGAACTTTTGTATTATATATATATAAGTTTGCCATTTGACAATAGGTTCAAACCTTTTCGCTGTATTTTGAATTATACCACAACTATAACTTTAAGAGCACAGTGTTTGCATGGTTAGTATAGCATTATGATAACAGCAAACATGTGGTTTCTTCCTCTAACTTTTTGAAGTTTGGCATGTTCCCATTTTTGTAAACAACGCAGCACAAACACAAAAAACACAAAACTAAAATTATTTAGAGATTGTCACAGCACCACAGGGCAGGGTGGTAGACCATCTGTGTCACTAGTCCAGTGGGTAAAGATATGCTCAGGGTGCACAGTCTAGGCAACAGCCCAGACTTCTTCAGAGCCTCTGGAGGTGAGGATGTTGTGAGTCGCAGACTCCTAACCCACCAGCAGAGGGAGTACTGGTGAAGATACATTTTTAGGTGTTGTTAGCATGGCTGCCAGCACGCTCCAGTTAGCTGTTCAAATTTATTTAAATGTAAAAGTAAACCAGACATAACCTTGCTTTAAATATTTTGACTTTGTAAATATCCTAATATGAGAATACAGTATTTATACCATATTTATATGATGGAGAAAATGTGGCTTAGACACCCTTTATACACTCTGCCAGCCTTGATGGGGAACACATTTTATACATCTTTCAGGATACAAACTCTTCATAAAAAAAGGACTACATTCCCTAAATGGGCATTGAATAATGTAAAATCTTAAACTTTTGTTAAAAAATAATAATACATTAACAGTTGCTACTTAAGCCATTTTGTAATGTATTGTTGTTATAAAAAACTACCTTTCCAATTATAATCTGTTCAAACTATGAAAAACCTAAATTCAATATGGCAACCTGGAGGACTGTAGACTTGTCTTGCCTACACAAGCTGGGTAAACAAAAATGAAATAGATCGTGTAGATGAAACAAAACACAGACTACTATACGAATATATAGCTAGGAAAGCCTGGAAAAGTAGACATCTCTTTAGATGGTGTCCAACATTCAGAAGATTTCAACCCTACATAATACAGTGAAAAAATGCAAGAAGAAAAGGAATATATTCAAGACCATGGTAAATTTGTTGGGTACATATCAACTATATATCAGTAATGGGCAGAACACTGTTATGATCTGAGGTTAAAATAGTTACACAGTGTTGAAAAATTACTAAATAAGGAAAACAGTTTACCAGTATATCAAGAAAATAATTAAACCAACATTTCTTTGGCTTTTCCACAACCATACATTAGCCTAAGTTTAAGGTAATGTCTAATGTTCTTATATTTTTGTAGTTTGTGTTTATTCTGATGATTCAGCTTCCTTTTATTCATATGAAATATTTAGTATTACATATTTACATATTGCAGTATTACATATTTACATATGGCATGATTTCTATGATCACTGGGAATCTGTAGTGAGGTCTGCATAGAGGTCTGTACTGAGGGTTCAGTACTGAGGTTTGCCTGGGGTCTGTAATAGGGTGTGCCAGGGTTTCTACACTGTTTTTTTTTTTTTTTACTAAAGTCTACCTGGGGGTCTGTACTGATTGTCTGCCTGCACTGTTGGAAATGTACTAAGGTCTGCCAGGTGTCTGCTCGGGGTTCTAAACCTAAAGGTATGCACTGGGGGTCTGTTATGAGTTCTGAATTGGTGGTCTGCACTGGGGGTTTGTACTGAGATCTGCACTGGAGGTATGTATTGATGTTTGCCTTGGGGATCTGTATTAAACCCAAATTATATTATTATATTTTCTATTTAAATAAATGTAGATAACTGTCTGGATTCAGTATGGCTGTCTGTATTTTGTTCTGGACATATATATAATTCTTTCCATACCTTTACAGAGAGTTTAAAGTTTTATCTATTTGCAGGGCTCTTATCAAAGTTTTTTCTCCTTTTAATATCTTTCTCATTATCTTTGAAGAGTTTAACTTGGAGAAACATTTTGACTCATTCATTTTGTAAGGTGTTGGCCATTTGCAGACTCTCCAAAAGCCTTGTAATGTAAGGTATTTGGCCATTAGGAGGAACTTAAGACAGATCTTGCAGTACTGGCTCACATATAAAAAGATAATAGTTTTAATATATTGAAACATTAAAGGGAAGAGTATTGTTAAGTACAGATATAGGAGCTGAACATCAAACGCCTCCAATTAACCAAAGAGGCATGCTAGCTTTAGGATCATTGAGAACCAGAGCCAACTTGATGACTCAGTTATTTGGCAGGAGAAACACTTTCTATGTTTGAGATTGAGGATAAGCATAAGTTTTTATACCACAGACCTGTACTCCAGGTTTCTTGCTGCATGGTTCTTAGTGCAGAACTGATACCAGCAAAGTATCAGCTTGCCAGATAGAGCAGCTTTCAATAGAAGCATTCCAGACAATCACTCCTACAAAAGGTAGCATTACGACACATGCAGAGATGGTTTATTTACTGTGAAGGTCATCTAAAAGGCAAAACTATTACCATGATATTTTATATGCCTGCATGCAGGGATACCATACACACACTCAAAGCTTTAGGTTTGTAATCTAGGTTACAAAAAATGTACATTTTATGTATATTTTACTGATATAATAGCCAGTAAATAACTGATACCAATTAGTGAGGAACAAACTGGCTTTTCTGGGTGGATTTTCTGAATTCTTACCCAATTTAAATATATACAACTTAAGTATAGAGCAAAAGTTTGCTCAAATTGATGTTTGTTTTCCCTTGCTGATTTAAATTTTTAGTTTAATTTGTGATTTGTTATCTGTAGTTTGGGACTTATATTTTATTTTTAAATTACAAACTAAGCACTTGTTATTGATGTTTTACCTTATTAACATTTTATATTTCAGAGCTTCTGATCCACCGCAGAAATTAACCACTGAAGTATGGGGCCACTGGAGCACAAAAGTTCACTGGAGCACTGGGTCATTAAATTAGGGGTGACTGGAACACAGATTTTATTGAAGCATTGGCCACTGGAGCATGGCCACTGGATTATAAAGAGTCACTGGATAAAAGAAATCACTAGAGCACAAAAAGTCACTTGAGCATGTAGGGTCACTGGACATGAGGTATATAGTCTTTAACTGGAATGGGTCAATAAATTACCGTGTTTCCCCGATGATAAGGCAGGGCCATCAAATAAGACAGCCCCCCCTTTTTAGAAAAAAATTTAAAATAAGGCCCCCCCCCGCAAATAAGCCACCCACCGATACCTGCACTTACCCGAATCGGGTGGTACGGTGGGTGACTCCGTGTGGTCTCTCCATCTCCGTCGCCTCCGCATGCTCTTGGATGGGAAGCTTCGGCTCTTTCTCTCATCCTACCGTATGTGAAACTATCTATCTGTCAGCCTCGCTTTTCACTGCACCCCTCCCCCGTGACACGAGTCAGTGTCCTCAGTCTGTCGGAAGCTCACGAGTCATTCCGAGCTTCCGACGGACTGATGACAGGGGGAGGGGTGCAGTGAAAAGCGAGCTTCCGACGGACTGATGACAGGGGGAGGGGTGCAGTGAAAAGCGAGCTTCCAACGGACTGATGACAGGGGGAGGGGTGCAGTGAAAAGCCAGCT
>NC_092861.1:35469756-35515521 GCF_032062135.1 Pyxicephalus adspersus | reverse complement strand
CCTGAAAATAAGCCCTAGAGCATATTTTGGCCTTCAAAAAAAAAATAAGACAGTGTCTTATCATCGGGGAAACAGGGTAGGGTCACTGGACATGAGGCATATACCCATCTCTAACTGCAATGGCACCTGGGAAGACTCTGTTTGGTAAAAGCAGGTGGACGTAGGCAGCTGGTGTTCCCTGTGTGTATTTTCACTAGTTAGAACATTTTCAGCATTTAGGATTTTGTAGTAAAAAAACAAGTTTTTGAATATTCGCTGATTATCCTTACTTGAAGAGGTCAGAATGACATCATCTGCAGGTTAAATGCAATTGTCAATTAATTCTGAACACATTTTAAACTGAAATTAGAGAGAATGATGCTACTAACACAAGACCATCAAAAGGAGGCTTTATGGAAGCATTAATGCTTTGCTCGTTAGGAGCATATTGTCTCCCCTTCTCTACACTGACATCTGGTAGTTTTACATCTAAGCTTAGGGGAATGAGGGAGCAAATATTGTCCCACATATGACAGTGCCCGATATGACACTGCCCGATAATCATCAGACCCCAGAACTGTCATGGGTAAGCAGGGAAGGATTATGGCTCAGTAAATATAAAGACCCTGATCCAGCGATCTTTCTTCTGTTCCCAACTAATCCTTCCTAATACTGTAAATGCCATTCCATAACTGCCATGGCTGCACTCATTCCTACAGAAAAGCCATAGTCCGAGGGACCATGAGTAGTTTTTTTTTTTTACAAATTTGAACAAGTCAACAATTTCTTGGGGTGTAGTGACTTAGTCACATGACACTTTGACTGTATCTTTTCTGACTGTCTTGTGTAGCCATTACCTCTGTGTTCATCTCTTTCACTTTCAGATTCTTGACTATAACTTTCCTGGTCAGTTGAAGGTCGAGGTGTAATATATCTGCAAATAACAGAGTAGTAAAAACAGTATACTTCAAATTCTAAAAGCCGGAACATTCTTTCCTCTGCACATAGTTATTACCACAGTTTGCTATTATTATCAACAATGTGAACGTGTATATTTATTTTCACTGGTGAATCATGCCCCAAGGGCCACCTATAAGCAGATTGCTTTGTCATCGAGCACTCAATGGCAGAATTTGATGGCATATATTATCGCAATGCTTTTATAACAAAGGATGCATCTCTGTAGATGACTGAATATTCAGAGTCAAAGAAAATGCACTTTAAATGTTACAGATATTGAAAGAAGAGTTACTATTGAAACAATATGGGTGACTTGTGTAGTATTTATTATTGGCAAGTGAGAAGCTTTCTTACAGGTGGTTGAATTGGTGGGATTAAGACTTTCCTAGGCCCCAAACTAAAAATTAGTAACAAAGTTTTTCACAAACTGTCATGCCATATAGTATGACAATACCATAAGTTTTTTAGAAGAAAGAAAACTCATAGCCCAGATAAGCATGCAGCATAATGATGGATGCAATCTTGATGTTTGAGGTGTTCAGAGACATTCTCATTAATGATTATGCTAAAGTAAATGATCTCAATACAATAGGCAATCAAATGAATATGGGTTTGTCTAAAACGCTTACATATCTGCCACAGTTTATCTGTATTGTTCCTGTACAGTTCAGTAGGCCTGTTAAAAAAATCTGAAATGAAAGTTGACTGATATTTTTTGAGGAAATAAGGAATTGGTAACTTACTATGAAGTGTCATATATAAGAGTGGCATATAGGAAACCATTGTCTGTATCATAGATCAGCAGTTGGCCTATTCAGTAATTCCTTTGGTTAACATTGTGGAGTTCATAATGTTGCTATAAAGAATTATAGATCACCACAAAGTCATCCAAAAATAGTGAATTGCAAACATCATTGCATTCCTAGCATAACACTGGTCAGAGCTTTTTTGAAGTTAAATTAGGATAATTTATATTTGGTTTCTTGCAGCATGTAAATGGGAAATGTTTGGGTTAAAGTGTATCCATTCCCAAGAACAAAACTACAAAACTCATTTCAATTACCAGTTTTACTAGTTTACTGGTTTACCAGTTCTTAGATGTGGTGGCTTCAGTAGGTTTCTTTTTTCAAGCTTTAGTTTTACAATTGGACACACTTCCTGTTCCAGGATGACAACACTCACTATCCTGTATCTGTGAAGCAAAAGCATTGTCACACCAGGACAAAAAGGTTATTAGGACAACTTCTCCACTTCTTTTCTTCACAACAAGGAGCTGTTCTGAAGTCTTTAAATAAATTGTTTGATTAAAACTGCAGGATGCATAAAACAGTACTGGATATTTTGTAATATCAAACAAATATAATATAACTATATCAGCTGAACATTTGAAAGATTAAAAGGAAGAATCTTCTTGTGTGGCATACCCAACACAGTATAAAACTAATGCACATACACAGTTTTGCTGCTGTATAGGAAACATTACTGGCCCCACCGCCACTATTTCCCCTGACCCTGCTTTATCTCAACAAATTGAAAAATGTTTACATACAAGGAGCCATCAATGGTATGCCATACCTTTAAGCCTCATAAACCTTATTGGCACGTTTGCAATGAATTCCCCGTTATCCTCATATATGGGAGCAGGTTCACACTGAGCACAGGACAGACATGAGAGAATATGTTAGTGAACATAGGGTGCCTGCAATATCATCTAGCATGACGTTTGAGGGCCACACAGACTGCACATGTTAGATAATTGTACCCTAACTGCTATTGGGTAGAATGACATTCGCAAACCTAACACCAGACCTCACACTGGTATAGTGGGGCCTGAATTCCTTCTGGTGCAGGACAATACCCAACCCCATTTGGCCTGAGAATGTATGCAGTTCTTGGATGATGAAAGCGCTGATGACATTGCCATGTCCCCACATTCTCCAAATCTGAATTGGTATATTCAACTCAGCTAAGTTATGCTGAACAGGAGCTCACTGATACATGTCTGAGATCAAGGGCACCATCCACAGTCTCATTAGAAGCATGGCCATACATTGCCAGGGGTGCATACAGGCATGTGGAGAGGGGGGCATACACACTACTGAACCACACTATGGGCCTGGTTTATTAAAGCTCTCCAAGGCTGGAGCGGAATCACTCTCATCAGTGAAGCTGGGTAATAAAGCAAACCTGGAATGGATATGGTCTATGATTGAAAACATTTGCTAACAAATAGTAAATTACAAATTACTAGAAATTAATTCCAGGTTTGCTGGATCACTCAGCTTGACTGATGAAAGTGTATCATCCCCAGTCTTGGAGAGTTTTAATAAATCAGGCACTATAAGTTGATATAAAGAAATTTGTGCAAATGTGATCATTCTGTGATTTAGTTAATTTGTTCTCAATAAATATTTTTACCTTGAATACTGACAATATATATATATATATATATATATATATATATGTATATATTCTTTTCCCCCATATATTAGAAGCATGGCAGTATAGCATGACCAAAGCAAAGATTAAGAAGACTTTTTATTTCTTTTATTCAGAGACAGCATGAAAGGAAGGAGGACAGTTGTTAAAAAAAAAAAAAAAGTTTTTTTTTCAAGAGCTATTTCTGGATATGCGAAAGTACAATATTTATTCCACTTCCTGCTGCCATGAACAAGGTGCATTGTTACTGTCAGTTATCTGGCTGACCCCTTGACAATGATATTTTCAGCCAGAGGCTGAAGGTGATTGCAGCTAGCCATAGTAATCCATATTAATCTTTAGTCACTTGCTACTGTCAATGCTGAAAGATCATTTTGCTGCTGATTTGAATAGCAGTATGGTCAGTAAAACAAATATTTTTAAAGCTTCTGACAACTTTTCAAGTCAACTTTTTAGCCAAGCCGCTGAACATAGTAGTTTCACCAAAAATGCTGGGGAAGAAACTGGAATAGAGGTATACCTGTGGGAAAAAATCAAGCATGTCATTTTTCTACAAAAACATGTTTTCCCTACTATGTGTTATTTTTTTTTTAACAAAAACCTACATTTACTCTTCAGGCATGTTCACCGCAGTTCTCCTCCCCTGACCTCTATGCATACTATGCTGCTTTGCAATTAGAAAAAAAAAAAAACTCAGTGGGTGGATTTAAATTTTTTCTCAAAATTATACAAAAAACAAAATTAATTTTAATTTTTGCACATGTGACATATTGCCAGAAGTGACATATTACCTCTTCCTCACCCCAGCAATTTTGCCAATATTACTATGTTAAGGACTTTGTTGTTATCCCCAAAGTCAGTGACTGTACATGTCTGATTTTTTTTAATGAAATTATGTTATGTTTGTAATCCTTGTATCCCTTTTAAATAAACCAACAAACTATTTTGCAGTCCATGAACTACCTGTCCCTGACCATTACACATTTATTCTGGTCTATATTGTTTTTGTTAATGAACAGTCTCTAAAACTTACCAAAACTTGGTCTAAAACTGCCAAATGACAAGAGGGTGCAGCTCTACTGAGAGAAGCCTGTAAAATCCTTAAGGTTTCTATATATATACAAGTATAATATACACAATCATAATTTACACATGACTGGCAAAACATAGCTACGCAGACTTGCATTCTCTCACTAAAACACCCCTAACCCTTTATTTTAATCCCCCTTTACCACCTTAACAATTAAAACCCAAATGAACACGCCATCATATGTTGGTTAAATGGCCCATAGGCCTTTTATTATAACAAAATATTAACTATTAACTGTAAAAAAATAAATAACAAATAACCAATGTAAATATAAACATTAATAAAAACACGTGTCAACAAATAATAAACACATAATACCAATAAATTACCTTTCATAAACCTTAAATAACCATTAAATAACAATTAAAAACATACCAATTTAACATATTAACACTGACTCCCCAACTTCAGCTTTTTTGGTAGCTGGTCCTCGAAGGCCACCACATTATATATCTTTTTGGGTCTGCACCTTAACCACAATTGCTCACAGCCGCCCATTCTCCCAGCTCGGGAAAGACATATACCTTCAATTCTTTGCAGACCCCTCAACAATTTTTACCAATCACCATTAACCAAAAACAGAAACTCCATACCATGAATGGGTCCCTATTTCATACCCATTGTTAACCAACCAGCACACTCCCCTTGAGGACCTCAACCGCCCACACCCCAGGTCTAACAAAAACAACCCCCTAATGCCACTGCTAACCTTACCAACTACTCAAGAGAGAGGGAGGGTGGGAGAAAATCAACCCCCACTTCCTCTTCCGGACCTTTTAAACTTTTCTGACCCCTCCTATACCTCTGCCTCCTTAACTCCACCTCGCTCACTTACAACCAAATTTTTAACCCTATGGTGTCTGCTCCCTGTTTGTCCAATCATGTCGGCCTTCCCCTATGGTCCTTCCTCGCACGTTACAGGCCTTACTTTTATTACATTGGATTCAGTTAGAAAATGTTTGAATCAATTTTTCATAATTTATAAAACAGGGAATCATGCACTCCTTTAAACATTCGCTTGTGGGAATCTTCCATGTCAATGTATTTTATTGGCAGTAATTGATTCCCAGCAATGAATGTTTAAGGGAATGTCAGATTCCCTGTTTTAAAAAAGCCTTAGATTAGAATAGGTGATTTTTGGTTACGTACAATGATTCCTAGAGAATGTACCCTGTTTTATTTGTAGATTTATATCTTTTTTGAAGATATGTCCATAAGAGTTTATACTTATGTTTTTGTGGCATTTTATAAGATGAGGTGATGGTATTGTGTGATTTTCCACAATGTTGGAGAGAACACCACCTCCCTTGGGGAAGACATGTCACTGACGCTTCCAAAACATATAAGCTGGTGAACAACTAGGGTATCAGAAAATAAAAACTAACTTTGGGGGTGGGATCTGTACTTTTAGCTGCTATTTTCAAAACTAAAGAACCAGACTTGTTACGTAAAAGCCTTTGGTTATTTGGACTCATTAAAGAAAGTATAAGTAGATTTACACTGGAGGACATATAGTCTAAATAACTGTGTATATATATATATATATATATATATATATATATACATATATATTTAGGTTAAGCTGAAACTACACACCTTGAAGAATGACAAGAGTCTGGAACAATTGGTTAAAATAGAAATGCATTGCTCTTTATGTGCACCTGAAAAGCTTTTTACTGTCTTCACAGTCAATGATCTCTATTTCATTCAATATTCTTTCACTTAATTTGTACATTTGCCAGCAAGTGCTTTCAATCATACCATCTGCAATACACTAGTTAAACATTTGACAAGAAATGTGAGAACCTTATTTACACTGCTTGATTTTTTTTTTTACAAGAATTTAAATTTCTTTACGGAAGGATTTACAAGAAAAGCCGGCCGGAAAAAAAATGATTCTATTTTCCGTTGAAGGTAATTGCATTCCTTAAAAGAATATTTTGGCCGGGATGAGTCTAACATGGCAGTGTTCAGCTCTTTGAAGCAGGAGATATGGATAACTCATACAGTGTTAAGGAGAATTGTTCACATCATTATTATATATAAAATGACTTCAATTTCACTTTTTTTTTTTTAAACCTTTATCTTATTTTATTTTTACTACTTTCTTTCATGCACTTGTTTTCCTGCTAGGTGGTGGGAGACCTCTGTGTGGGAAAAACTTTTGAGCAACAACAGCAGTTCACATAAAAAAGACCATGGTTAGACTTTCACAACCATTTTAGGAGAAATGAAAGCTCTCATTGGCATGTTTTCGGAAAACAGAAAATATTGATGCTGACCCCACCCGGTGTTGCTTTGTGATATTAAAATAACAAGTTTTATTTGTTAAAATTCAGAAAAAATGTTAGCCTTTATTACTATTGCATTTGTGCATAGCATATTATTGGCCTTTAGAGTAAATAATTATGTTATATATGATATGTTAAGCCATGGTAGCTAATCATATTTAGTCTGTGCACAATTGTCTGGTTTCTCTGAAGTACTGCAGTAAAGAATTATTATTTAATAATTCAAACTCAAAATTAAATAACATTCTGCATTATTCCTTGTGTTAATTAAATAATGAAATTTATAAATACATTAAACATTTGGAAGCAGAATGTTTTTTTATATTTAAGATGTTATCACGGTGGCATCACTCTGCAGGTTAAAGGTTTTCCTAACTGTGTATCCAACCACAAACTCCTTTGGGTTTAGCTATAGAAGTGACTTTACCAATGGAACCTGCTCTGTGGGTTAAAGTATGCCTTCCAGGCACCTCTGTTAGTTAAGGAACTGTACACAAACCTTCCTTCTTAATAAACCTATTGTAGACACTGATTTAATCTAACATTGGTGAAACTCAATCTTTTTAAAAAAAAAATGCCCTTTATATTATTCAGAATAAAGGAGAAAAAATGTAAAGAATCACTAAAAATCAGACCTAAAGTAAATCTGTGACAAGGCTAGGGAAATTAATTTACCTTTTTACATTCAATTTCTAGCTTTCACTTTTTTTTTAAGTTTTAACAAGGTTTGTTAAAAAGCAGTAAAAGAACCTTACCTTTTCCCTGCAAAGGCTTGAGTCCTTGGTAGCAATGACCATTATAGTGGCCGCCAGTTTGCCTACATTTCTAGGTTGAACGGGCTTCAGAAGGTGCCCCCCAACCCCCTCACAAACACCTGACCCTGTCACTTCTGCCAAGTTTTTGAGCATATTTATGCCTCCGCAGTATCATTCTATGGCAGATGTCAGAATGGAGGATGATTACCCTTATTATGTTGTTGTGTTTATTGCATGGGGTTCTCAATAGTGAAACTTGCCCTCCTTAGGACATGGAACTAGTGGGCTAGTAAATATGTTAACCCCCCCCCATACACACTTGTCCATAGCAGGCCCATGAGCACATCTTTGGACATAAAAAACTGAAAGCAGCAAGCTTGTGCTCCCTCTTTAATGCATGCAAAGCTCCATGTTCTGTCAGCAGTAGGGAGGCAGTTCTGAAAAATAAGCCTTCATCCAGTTCATCCAGAGATGTAAATCTACACCAGTGAAGACTAATATCAATCGCCACGGTTTCTACTCTAAAATGACGGTAATAACAGCACCTGCAAATTTGTTTACATGCAAAGAATTTCTCAATGACTCATTCAACAAAAAATACTATAAAATGGGTCTTTGATTATGAGGGAGACCTAAATGAAACAGGACTGTCCTCCATGTGGCTGGACCGCGAGTAGAGGGGGTTTTATTAAGGTCAGTCAGTGCTTGTTCCCTCATCCCTCCCCAGTCAGTAGCCAGGCGGACGCCTCTGTAAAATGATCTCACTCATCTCACTTGGCAAGGAGAAAATAAAATTTCAAACAAGTTCTTTGCTCCCTGAAATTTGACATTACAACTTCGACAGGGTAACGAGAAATGCGTTTAAAAGCAATCACTGCCTACTGAGTGAGATCGTTTCACAGAGGCGTCTGCCAGGCTACTGACTGGTGAGGAATGAGGGAACAAGCACTGACCTTAATCAAACCCACTCCACTCGCTGTCCAGCCATACAGAGGACAGTCCTGTTTTTTTTTTAGGTACATTTCCTGCATGTGCCCTGGTAGTCCCCCTATCCTGGTGGGTCTAGAACAAATGCATTTTTTCCTCTTGATTAAATCAATCCAGGAAAAATATCAGATGATAAAGAATGTTCTGATAAAATTGTGACATAGAAATATGCCTAGAAGTCACATTTTAAACAATACAGTGCAGGATTTAATATTCACTTGAAATATTTGGGTGCAATCCCAATGTCTTTGATAGTGACCAGCAACAGAAAATGTCTGCAGCTGTTCTGCATCACTGCTATGTCATTCATATCTAAAGTGCCTTAAGATCTTCTGTTTTTCCAGCAAGACATAACACAGATGTTGGATGTGAACTATTTCCCAATACACACTTCCAATTATGTTATCATAATATTTTTCATGTTGTGCCCCGCAGCGCACTGTTCATGTGTATGTGTGTAAAATATTAATAATACAATGGCTTCTTTGGCTCTTGTTATAAACAATACCAATTTTATGACGGGAATAGCATCACACTGACATATTTAAACAAGTGCAAGCTCTTTTTTCTCCTAAAGGGCTGGGAATTGTTTGCAGATGAACACATTGCCAGCAGAGAAAAAAATATAAATAACATCTTCATCAGCAGCTTTTTTCTGTCACAGATGTCTTGAAAGCACATAAAAGAAGAGACTACCTTTTACTGTGAGAAAATAAGGGTCTTATTTATGAAGACAAGGCAAAGTGCAGTGCTGTGTGCAAAGTGCCATAACCCAGTAGCAAATTCAACTGATCAAAGTACAGTAAAACAAGACCTGATTGGTTACAGCAAAGTGCATATACTCACTGCAACTTTTGGCTAAATATATTGCAGTCAATAGGAAAGGGAAAACTAGGCTTTTTTCTTTAAGTAAGGGTTTATGGAAGTTCCTTTCTATGGTTGAATGACCTGTTTGTATGTATCTACCCTCATTAGGTCCAATATTGTATTATATAGAGTGAAAACCACAGTAAACAGTTGTAGCGATAGAGAGAAAACAATAGTAAAAAACAATAAATAACAAAAAAAAAGTAAGACGCAGTAAACAAATAAAGATCAAATACAGAAAAAAGTTCGAAAAAAGACCCACAAATATAAAATTTACCAATTGTTAATTCATAAGTATAGTGACTATCTTTCAATGATGGAAGTGGTGATCTTCTTAAAGTGTCAGTCCTACTAAATAGGTGTCAATCGTTTGCATGATTTTACAAATGGAAAAAACAGGCTGTTTAGCAGAACAATTGCATATTTGTGTTATCAGGCAAACAGCTTGTTTGCCCCATTTAAAATATTTCCAAATTAAATTATGTTTTTCTATCCAATACCTACCATAACTTTTCACTTTTGATCTGCTTTATTGAAGATGCCAAACTGTTGCCAAAAGGTGAACTGGGGGATATGATGAAGTTCATTTTAGTAGAGAAAGGATTATTTAAGTTGCAAACACATTAATGGTAGCAGGGGAAGTCATCTGAAGCAGGATACATTTCTGTGGAACTAGGTTATGTAGGTTAAGTAGAAAGCAGGCTAAGGGGGAAAGGAAATAAAGGAAATAAAAAAAGGCATAACTACATCTTTGTTTGCATAATGCACCCTTTCTCTGGTGACAATATGACACTACAGAGTAATTGTAAACAGCTACTAATGCTGTTTATCAAACACTTTTAAAATCAAAGCTCAATTTAAATTATGGCAGTCCTAATCCAGAGAGTGCCTAACAAGGTCACTGGTAGTCTATTTCCTGCAGTGGACTTGATTTACTCCAAGACTGAAGAAGATAGACTATCATGGGAGAGCCTGGGTAATCTAGAAAACCTGGAATTGATTTCCTAAAAAACATTTGCTATTAGTTGGCAAATGTTTTCAATCCTGGAACAGATCTATTTCAGGTTTTACTGTGCAAAAATATTTAGACACTCTGTACAACTGCCTTACAGCAGACCTAAACTCAAATTTTTACTTTACATAAAAGGTGGACAATCTTTTGCCCTCTTTCTGCGCAGTGACGTACTCAGAAGAAAGAAGACGAAGGAAGATGGTGGCACCTGGCACCAACTAAGGATGGCGTAGGACCTGATTGAGGACATCTCTAGCACAATTGAGGGATCTGCAGAATCAAGTGTGATTTTTATTTTCAGTCTATCTGCCTAAATATCTGTTTCCGTGACTTCAGCTAGGCTTTATTTGCTGTTTTATTGGAGTGTGCATATACATGTACGCTGTTGCCGAACATGACCACTTTTTGTAGCCACTATGCTATAGTGTGTATAATGGCATACCATAAATGCCATTTTCAGAGCAAGTGCTCTATAAAAATGGTGCAAAACTGCTAACATAAACATTTTTCTACTGTGTTTCCAATATTTACTTTGAACTAATTAATGCAAGCCTGGAAAGCAACTGGAATATTAATCTTTTGATTCTCCTGAGTGAGGCATGTGGTTCGGTGAATGCATGACTTTAGGACCTAAAATTAATAGTTATTGTATTAAAAATTATGCTTTGTTCGAGTGAGATATCTCTGGAGACCCAATCTATGTACAGTACATGATACTGTGCTTCATGTAGTTTAAAGGAGACCTTCAGCATCTAGAGGATGTTCTTTCAAACAGATAAAAAAATGATTTCATAGTTTAGTATTTCCATAAGACTGAAGATAGACCTGAGTCCTGAGTGCCATAAACTCAAACCGTTATGGAAATGCACACTTGTATGCACCCACCCCAAATGCTCCCTTCAAAAAAATGATAACACTTCAAAAAAAACTACACAAAAAAGACAACAGTCATGAATGTGGATAATAATGTTCCTGCCTGCCATTATTGGGGGGGGTTACAAGACCACTCAACCTTCACAAGAAGAGAGACCAGCAGTGGCTAGTGTTATGTATACAGAACTCTTACTTAGAGGCAAAGAGCAGGAAATGCATTATGTTGAATTAGTGTGAACAATTACACATGAGAAACCAAGTAAAGATACATTGGACTCTTGTATTTAAACATTCGTTTTGCTTGGAGTTCAGCTGTTACATCTTAGATCTAAAACTCTAAAAATGTACTATCCATTTGACATTTCTTGGAAGATAATTGTCTTGCATTCATTTTTGCCCACCATGTGGTCACACTTGCAATTACTTTCATTGTAACATTATTCTTTATTGTCCAAACTCATTGCATAGATGGAAGGAAGTAAGGAAAGTTGGCATTTTTCTATCAATATATTCTGTTACATAACATTCATATTTTTAGTCTTCAAAGCTTTAAACCTAATGTCTTTTCCATCTGCTGCTTAAATAACATATATTTATGCAAATAAACGTTATAAATGGGTTTTCTGTAAGGCTGCAATATCATTATGTTACTATTACATAAACTCGAAAAGACTCATTCTGTTCTTTATCTTTTCATCCCGCTTTATATGGATTAACAGGTGTAGAGGTTTACCACTAATCTTACAAAAAATAAAAAGTGTCCAAGCGTTAAATCCAGAAATCCTATTCCACATAACTATAGCTGTTATGTACATGACCCAGGTATTGTTAACAAATAACCTCAGTGGATGAATTACCTGTAAAGGAAACAGCAGGCTAGCCATTCTATGCTTCCATTAAACGTTCAGTACAACTTATTAACAGGTGTAACAGTGCTGCTAATTAAACAGAGAACTACAAAACAAGTGCTGACCTCAGGCAAACTTTCTCTTAGCCAGCAAAAGCATTCAAGCCAAACCAATTAATAAAGTAACCTATTTACCGCATCGCAAAGAACAATTATTGTGCAAACTTCATTTACTTCAAATTTATGATAGCTTTTTCTTTCCTCCACATACAGCATAGTGTTCCATAGTCTTTAATACATTTTGGTTCTTTAATAATATTTCCTAAAGCGGAACTAATGAATGATGGAAAAAAATAGATGGAAAGCTGTAGATCCTTTCACAGTCCTAGTCAAGTCAGTCCCCTGCTGTCCCATTTTCCTTATTTGTCCCAGGGTGGACTGGACACCGGGTGGATCTAAATGAAAAAGAAAAGTCTATGCTGTGCAATAATGATGGCTCCTGCCTCACTGTGCTATGAGACACCAGCAGCACTGGGAAGCTACTAACAGGAAAGCTGTCGATCCTTCCACAGTCCTAGTCCAGTTAGTCCCATGCTGTCCCATTTTCCTTATTTGTCCCAGGGTGGACTGAACACTGGGTACAGTAAAGTCAGAAGAGGAGGGGTTTCCCTTATTAAAAAAAAAACACACATTTTTTCTTTATATAAAAGAATGTCACCAATGGGCCAATGGAGTGTCACCAATTGACATCTGTAATAAAAAAAGTTCAAAATATTAAAAAAAAAGTGTGGTGCCTCTCAAGGAGAAAATTTAGCATATTTATGATATTTATGATGTGTTTGAATTTATTTGGAACATGGGAATGGAGAATCTCTGGATCATTACTTCTGAATTTGTGGTGTATATTAGTTTAAATTATTTACTTTAAACTAACTAAATATCACAGAACAACTGCAGACTCTGTGGGATGTACCTCTATATAGTGTTTTCACTATAAACTGTGACTAATGCAGATAAATTCTAGAGAACTGTATGAAACAAAACTTTAATGAAAATGAGAAGTCTATGCTGTGCAATAATGATGGCTCCTGCCTCACTGTTCTACAAGACACCAGCAGCCCTGAGATGCTAATACCAGGGAAGACAAAAACCGCATTCACTTTCCGCTGATAAGATCCTCACGTCGATTCCTCAATAAAAAACGAAACTTCCTCAAAGAGACTGGAAATGTGCTGTAAAATGTTTCCTTCTAGTTGTAGAGGTTCTTGTACAGCCACGTAGCTCTGTCATCCCCCTCTAATACACTCTGCCTCCCTACCCTCATCAAAAGTAAGAATTAAAGTGGGAACAAAAAAGTCCAAGTATGTGGCTTATATAGGAAGGGCTGAACCCCTATTAGTTGCTGGGGGTGTCTATACATGCTCATGACCCATAGAATAATTGCAACCTTAACCCAAAACCCTCACCACCCCTCCTCTCTTCCCACCACCACACAATGACCCATGGCATACAACTCTTGGAAAATGGCCTTGACGGTCACTTTATTTTCATGCCAATAAAGTAAACATTTAACAACTCACATATTTTATGTTTATCATAAACGTAATAACAGTAACCAAAAATACCAATTAACTTAAGCATTAAAATTCAACTCATTTTAACCATTAAGCGTAAAGTTGCTCTATTCCAGGTTTCAAGCCGGCACCCACCATAATTTGTTCCCAGCCACAAAGGCCACCAGCTTGAGAACACTACTAGCAGCCCCTTCTTAACCACCACTTTAAAGGTAGCCCAAATTATCAAAAACCTGTTGGAGATCCAACACCTAAGATGGTGTCTTTTCTGCCTCACACACACCCTAAATAAAAAAAAGGACCTCAACCGCCCTTTACCAAGAAAAGTGCACACCATAATTTACTTTCCATCTAACAAAAAAAGAAAGAGCAGGAGGGAACTTGCTCCCTCTACACTAACTGACACCCCACTTCATCCTTATCCTCCCTTTCAACTTTTTCTCTCCATTCCTTTTTTAATGTTCCCACCAATCCCCACCTTTCTCACTTATTTGCCTATCCTAACCCTCTCCTGCTTTAAATCTTAATCCACCATGTTCCCCTAGGCCTTGTTGGACTTTTACTGACCTCCTTTTTCTCGTCAGTTTCAGGTCCCTCTGTATGCTTTGCAGTGACACCTAGAAATGCACCTAGGAACACCTGGCATCCACATTGCCATGTTCATTACATTTTTTACAAACATTAGTTTTTTCAGAAAAGTGAGCAAAATTTACCCACTCATTCCTATTATTAATGTTCATCACATACTAGTTCTTTTAAGGTTACAAGTAACAAAATAGTAACGAAGTATAGGCTATTCAGAAGCTTTACAGACATTTGAGTTGAGCTTCCACATCTCTTGAACCCATTTCTACAACATCCTGTAGTTTTCCTTTGTATTATACTTTATTATATTTTTGTTAAAGATGCTCTTTAACATCACTTATTACTATGTGTCTAGACATTAATCATAGCCATCTCCTAGGCTGTCAGCTTGCTCGGAGAAGATATTATTGCCTGAGGTCTTTGATACATCTCTAGAGGTCTGTAAAAGTCATCTCAAAGGATAACTGACAATTATTACAAATATGAGTAAAGTAAAGCACAAGCCTGGACGTTGTGAACATTTATCATTGTGTTATATAGACCATATTGGAAAATCATCTTTTTTAACGAGTTTACAACATTTAAGATAAAGTTTCACAACCATTCAAGTTTAATATTTTTTTTTCAATAAATATATAAACACCTCTTTTTAATGATAGATTTCCTTTTAAAAGTATTAATTCTTCAGGTATTACTCTTTCGTCACTTTTGGCAGGTACTCTGAGCTTATGAAAGTTATCTGATGATCCTGAATAGCAGCCAACACCATTAGGCAACCAAAAATGGTTTTTGCTGTTCACTCCTTCTAGTACCCACAAACATTTAAGGCTTTGTGGTCACATATATTAAACAGTGATGGACCAGGAAGATGATCTCACTCACCTACAGACCCTATATAATTGACTAATTTATTGAGAGAAGTTGGCAGCACTTTTTATTTGCACTTGATGAATCTCACATGTTTTATATTGAGAAAAAGAACAATCAGTGTTGAGGAAATTCTTGCTGACTAAAACGTTATTCTTGGAGCTTGTTTTACTCTGGGGTTTGATACATTACAAGATAGCAGCACTCAAGAATCTGGACACAGTTTAAGAGTTTGATAACTTGACCCCTGAATAAATACCTTCTTTTCTAGTATTTTTTATACTGATATTTGAGAAAAAGCAGTGCTGATAATAGCCAATGCTTACAGCCGAATTACAGAAAAGAAAAAAGCCTTGCAGTGGGGCTACCCACTACTAAATGATTGTATAGGTTTAATTTACCTTATTCCCCCCTTTGTGATATCCCATGGTTTTTTCTGGAAGCCACCCCAGGCTGTGGTCACAGCACTAAGATCATCAGCCTAGCAATGCAGGGCCATTGGCCCAATGTTGTTAGCACCTTTTCTGGAAGGTGCCTCAGGCTGAGGTATTTGGTGATGCCTACTTCAATGCAGGGTCAGTAGCTCTGTGTTGTACGTAAGGAAGCCAAGGGCTCGTCAACAGCCCAGAGTGACTGGGAAGTAAAGAAGCATACAGGGGATACCTTTTGATTTTGCCATAATTCTTGTGAGCTGATAAATTCTTGTGCACAAAAAGAGGTTATGAAGACGTAAGGTAATTTTGAAATGTGTGTTTTTGTAATAAATCAGAAATGATGTGAGTTGAAAATTCACTTTGTTGTCATGTCATAGTGGTAGGCAGGTGCACACCATAATACTGGTAAATATTTTTCTGTACATAAAGTATGTTTAAATAGATTATCCGTAGAGAAAAATTGCATGTTTTGTTTTGTTTACCTTAAAATATGCTTTAAGCACACTACAAGTAACAGAGGGCAGTGACACCAGGGTTTACCAGAAAAATTTCTTGTATTGTTGGAAAGTATAAAATGTTTTTGGTGTTGCTCCTCCCTCTTATAAATTAACCTTTTTTCCCAGTCCTTTGGTGTTGACCTTGGTTGGATTTGTGTCGCTTATAGTTTAATGTCAAGTACATAGTACAAAGTAAAATGTAATGCTGATAACCCTCCTCCTTAAAGAGGATCTATCACCAAATATTTTACACTATACAAAAAGGTGGGTAACCCTAATGAAGAAGGCTTTCCTTCAATGTAAAAACAAGTGCCTGATTTCAAGCGCAGTGAGATTGACATTTTTTTTTACATTTTCTGAAAGGCACGTCACTCTATCTTGTGACATAAGAAGGTAAAAGAAGAAGATTGCAGTGCAAGCTGTCCAGTCAATGCCAGAAAAAGGAAGGAAGACAGGACAGCACAGGACCTACCGAACTAGGATCGTGGAGGGATTGACGGCTTTCCACCTATCTATCTATCTATCTATCTATGATAGATGCACAGATTTGCAAAAGTTTGATAGTTGCATGGAGGACAGCCAGGATAACGGGCGTGTTGGACCAGAGTTTGTAGAAATGATGGTACCTTGGATTGGATCCAGAAAACATCTGGTTTTAGACCAACGTTCCCTTGTAAATCCCGCTAGCTTGTTTTTTTTTATTTTTTTTTATTTTAGTAAGTTTTACTTTAATAGCAGTTATCATAGGCCACTTCTAAATCAAACCCCAGGTTTTGTGATCACACCTCTGTCCACATCACTTGGGAAGAACATGAATGGATGTATACGTAGTATAGAAAAGTATCCTTTGTCTACAGAAAGTGACTCCTGAATCTCAGAGATTTCAACCTTTGTGAATACTTCAAAAGTAAAGGAAAGAAAACACCAATTCTCTGCTTTTCAGAATCCACAAATAAACGTAATTCCTAGGATAAAACGTTAATATTAAATTATACAGCGTGGTAAACTAACAAAAAAATGACCAAAGAGTTATTTTAAAAGCATTAATCAATTGCTCACCATAGTTATATTTTATTACTTATATACATTTTGTCTTTTTTTTAACAATTAATTTGTAATATTAGCTTTTTCTAATGTCAGTTTTTTAATGAAGTCATCAGAAAAATAGTTATATCTATTATAGCTCTTTAATGACATCACCAGAAACAAGGAAAATGAAAATAAGCTAGTGATTTAAATCCATCTATCAGTGTATCTGAAACATTTGCCAGAGTGTTCAGATCAAAATCACCATCTCCAAGATAGGACATAGGAATAACAATGAAGTAATTTTATCAAACAGTATATGTTTTGTGCGTGTACATTATGAGTTCATGTCTCGTTGTAGGTGTATTAATATTGTGTTGACGTAAGTCTAGACGTAATTACACACTTATGGTCTTATTTAATAAAGAGTTCGTATTTCTAAAGTGAAAATGTAATAGTTTCAGGTGAATTTTACTTCAGTTGTTACATGTTATAAAACTCTCATTCTTATGTGTGCTTTTAATGTACCTAAAGCAGACACAGCTAAGCAACCATTAGGTTTAGAAGAAGGTCAGCAATGTCAGCCTTCACAGGACAAAAGGCTGGTAAAATGAAATACTTATGATCACTGGTAATCTTTGCAAAGCAAACCAATCAATGAAACATTTTCTATGAGAAACCTACATGCTGTCCCTGCTGATTTCATTTTGGAAATAATAGTTGCCTGACTAATAACCCTCTGGCTTTTATTCCTTTCATTCATTAGGTTTTATTTTTTTAGTATTACTTGTTATGGTTGTTGTTTTCTGAAAATATTATCTTGAGGAAAAGTTGGTTATAAAGGATGGTGTGTTTGGCTCTGCACAGGTAAAAATAATAAAAAAAAAATTACACACATCAGTTTGTCATCATCAGGGTTGTTGGCTCTTCTTACCTCTAATCCTCCTGTTCTACCTTTTAGGGATTTAACAATTTACTTACTTATCAATGATTCATTGATAATGATTCAAAGTGCTATTTACGTACTGTTTAATAATAAAAAAAGAGAATACCCAGGCAGGTATGAGTGAGGTGGACTGAAAAGAACCAGAAAGCACTTTACCAAACCAGTATGAAGAGTCTACTTCCCTCACAAACAATATGAGAATAAATGGCTATAATATTGATTAAGGACCCAAATTAGGCCAAAGGCTACTGGCTGTAATACAGTTTACAATGGAGAGTGCTCACAACTGATGTGATTTATTAAAGCTTTCCAAGAGCTTTAATAAATTATCATAAGAGAAATTAAGTGTTCTAGCAAACCTGGAATGAATTGGATCTAGGATTAAAAATATTTGCCAAATAATAGCAAATGATTTTAGGAAATCCATTCCAGATTTGCTGGACCACCCAGGTTCTCCTTAGATAGTCTATCTTTTCCAGTCTTAGAGAGCTTTAGTAGATCAGGCCCTACTGGCCCTATACTGTTGTATATGAGGAAGTTCCTAGTAATGAAAGACTTAGTAATGAAAGTTCTTAGTAATGAAAGGGGTACCTCACTTGTAGTAGATTCAGCTTGTAAGACCCAAGCTGTTGGTAGCCAGCTTGCATTATACTACTAATTTGGGCAACTGCAGAGGTCCTCATATGCAGACACCACCACCCCATCCACACACCCCACAAGGGCTGTATTCAATATTGTTTGTGTTTGTTTTTGGTCACTATAGTACCATTGCTATTATTATTTCTGTGACTTTGCTGACAATTTTATTTTTTTAGGTCCTTAGATTTAGTTTTCTGTTTAGCTTTGTAATATTTGGTTTTATCTGTGTATTAAACCACTGGTTTGACCCATGTTTCTTGGTTCCCTTTTCACCACCTCACAATACCTTGTCTGGTTGTGTTTGAATATGGGCCGCATGGTCAGTGGTTAGCACTCTGGCCTTTGCAGCACTAGCTCACAAGTTTGTATCCCGGCTAGGACTCTATCTTCAAGGAGTTTGTATGTTCTCCCTGTGTCTACATAGGTTTCCTCCAGATACTCCAGTTCTCTCCATCCTAAAAAAACATGCAGTTAGGTTAACTTTCCCTCAAAAATTGACCTTAGACTATGTTAGTGACATATGTTTATGGTAGGGACATTAGATTGTGATCCCCTTTGAGGGACAGCTAGTGATATGACAATAGACTTTGTCAAGCGCTGTGCAATATGTTGGTGCTATATAAACATTGGCTAATAATAATAATAAAATTGCCACAGTAAAACAAGTCTAATAAAAAAGATAGGAAATAATTCAGATTTATGCTTATTTATGTCAATCAGTAAAATATGATTTTGATTTGCTACATTATATATACTGTTATTACTCTTTGCCCTCTTTGCCTTACTGAAACATCCTGTAAAAAGAAAAAGTGTTTTATAACAGTCGTGACTTTCATAGTAAAAAAGTAGTTCTGGTAAAATGTTTAAATATCTTCAAAGGAAAGAATAAAAACACGGACTAAGAAAAATATATATATAGCATTACAAAGAATACTGTGTACTACTAAGGCCTAACTGTATAATTGGCAGGTTGCTCTCTATTCAGGAATGGTATATCCCATAGGGAAGTGTGTCACAGCATAAAGAAGGTGTTCTGCTAGAAAACCCAGAACTGAGTAAGATTTACAGGAAGCAGATGTACTGGGACATCCTCTTTACTCCAGCTTCCAGCTGATGTGTGCAGAGTTTAATACTTCGATGCTGAGAGACCTGGAGCTGCTTAGGGACATGTAACAGCCCTTCCGCCTGTATGGAATAACCTTGTGTCCCACAGCAATCACACCTTACCTGTCACTATTCTTGGAACTCTGCAACAAAAAAGGCATAAATCTTCCAAAACTGCCTTTCAGCGTGTACTAAACATTCTTCCTGAAGTAGGAGAAAAGAGTGACAGGTGGATACTTAAAATCACATGGATATAGTACAGAAGTTCTGGGTGAAACCTAATAATATAAGTAGAATTCTGACTCAACCGATCAAACATTCATAGTAGACAACTTTGAAACCAGGTATAGGTGCAGGCTTGATCATGGATTCCATCAGCAAACTGTACTCAGGTACAAAAGAATACGACCAGGTGAATCACGATCACAAAACAGGCACTCATATGTTTTACTCCCTCGTGGATCTCTATTTTCTGTCTACAAAATAATTTTTTACAGCATCAAGGGTTGGAATATCCCATGCTGATGAAGCAGCATTAGATATTGCAGGTACACAGACTGAGATCTGGCATAAGGACATTTATTTTTAATCTTGCAATAGTGTCAGCGACATTATCATGCACAATTATGTTATTGCAATATATGTACATATGTACAGGGGCAGGAAAAATGCTGTCTACTAGGCTATTTGACATTCACTATTTTCCCTTACTTAGGCAAAGACTGAAGAAAGGAATGGTTTCTAACATAAAAGGACAACAAATGTAAATATATGAACCCGTTCTGCTTTTTAATAATAAGGGAACTTAGGATTAGATAGGCTAGCTAAAGGTTTAGCTAAAGGATTTTTTGACAGTAGAGTTTCTCTTTAAAATGATTAAGTAAATGAAATATTTAGAACATCTGGGTATTCTTAAAAAAAATTCCACTATAGGTTTAGTGCAATAATTTAATGTGTGTTGACAGAATTCACTTGTAGGAAGTGAAATAAAATACTGTATACTTTGGTCTGGCAGGCATGCTGCTGCGTGGAAGATTGCTGTAAAGGGAGCCCCATGACATATCTGCTGCATTCTTTATGTAAAGACATCATATCATATCCTAGAACGTCCCAGGATCATTAACCAGAAACATGCAGAAAGTAATTTCCCTAAACTGCCGCTATACGCTCTTCAAGGTTTGAGACATTTGGTATGATTGACATATAAAATAAAAAAGACACATTTTATTTCCCCTAAAGATAGCAAGGTATTACTATGCATATCACATATTCGTGGGATAAAATTTCAGGGCTGAGCGTCAATCAAAATGTACTATTAGGAAATACAGTTTTCCAGTTTGCTAGTATACATATGACTGTGTGTTGTTTTAGCTTGTTTTTTTTTGCCATCATGGTGGCCAATGCAAAACTGTAATATATTTTTTATTAAATGATCGCACTCTTAAGACTGTTCTCTGAGTTTAAAAGATTTCATGATGAATGATAGTCTTATCAGGTTTTAGGAAGCAAGTGAAAGGCAGACGACAACACACATAGCCGTCTAGCCTTGCTCGTTTAGACAATGAAATGTCTCTACTTTCTTCTTCTTGTAGGGCACTGGCTTGCTGGATTGTGGACAGTGTGTATGTGTCTCCTAAATTTCTCACTTACATATGATATGGGATCCAGGACCAATGGGAGTGTGGAGAAGTTTGGTTTTCTCAGAATATTATTAAGTTCTGATTGGGGTCCTGGAGCCCAGAGTTTTTGAGGAGCTTTAGGAGGCACCCCCTTAGTTATGGAGGAGCAGGATAGTGCAGATTTAATGTTGTGGATTAGCAGTATTAAACCCTTCTGTAATGTAACCATGTTTGTTCAGTGCCTTAGGAGTATGAGCCTAGGACAAAGCTTCGAGGACTGTTCCTGGATTTTCTTGTCACCTGTAATATATTTTATGCAGTAAATAGGTATAATTACCATAAGGTATTATAATGATCTATGGTATTTCCTATTTTAAAGTAAATAATGGCAATATTTGTTAAGGCAGCAGATCATTAACTTTTTCACTTATACCCACCTTTCCAACATTCCACCACTGCTCCATTGGTTTGGGAGTCAACCTTGTGTAAATCCAAGTGTTGGAACATACCCAAGGTTCACATGCCCCCCCCTACCTAGGTGCACTGGAGGAGAATTATTTTAATGTCACAATAAATGCTTGTTTCCTATAAGGAAGTTTTTAAGGGAAATATGAAATGATTTACATGCAGTAAACCAATTAGCAAAACTTTAGGATCCCTTTTGCTTTGCCCGTTATGGATATTTTTTCTGTCCCAAAAGCACAATAGAAAGTATGTGATGAAATTTTACCACCCAGACAACTGTCACCAAAAAAGTTTCTCCTTTGGAATATTTCGTATTACCATCAGTTTGTGTGACAATTTAAAACATTTGAATTTCTCATCACTTTATCTACTGGAAACAGAGGTCATTGGGAAATAAAGCGAGGGTGAATTTTCTTAGTGGGGGACACAGACAGCAATAAAAACATGTTATGGGTGTGAATCCTTTACATTGTGTCCAAAACAACCTAAAAAAATTTAATTGTCTTTACTTACACTTTAAGTGGTCTCTCTAATCTATTTTGCATAGATAATTACTTTTATGTTTTTTATATATAGAGGTTCCTTAACTTGAATATACAATATTTTTATGGAAATGCATTTGTCAAATGATTTTGCTACCTGCCTAAGTTATTGTGTTTCTGGTGTTTTTTATGCTTTATAGAGGTTGCATGGTCCATCTGTGCTTAAAGATATGTGCTTGAATGTAATAATATCTATAGATAATATTGGCTTATTGTCACTTTTAATAGGTACATGTCTGTGGTCATTTAACTCTTACAGCACTGAGGCCCCAATTGTTACAAACTGTCATTGTAAAAATATTTGTTGGTTTCATTAACACATAATGCTGGTGATATGATTAGACTTTAAGACCTGCAACAAGCATTCTTTCTTAATATAACGAGTGTAAAAACAGTTCAAAAAGTGTGGAAGAAGCTCAGCAGGTGGCAGACTAGAAAGTATCACAGTGTGGGGTTCTTCTGCCAGGCAGTATAGATTACACAGCACAATCATTCCATCTAATGTTTGGATTTTCATGAACAATGATATAAGATGACTTTGTATGTACATTGCATGTCATCATGCCTGGCAATAGAGCAATCAAAGGCATTGTTTTTTTTAATGACTATATGTTCTTTATTGTTAAATGAAAAAAAATAAAATGCATAATGCACAGTTAGAAGTATTTTTCCATGGGCCAAATGCATCTTACAGAAATGACATCATCACGCCTTTTGAAATGAAATCCTCTTGCATCCAAGGAAAGTCTTTGCACATCATAAGAGGTGGGCGCTAAAGGACATTGTCCAGACTAATGGACCCTAGTCACTGAACAACATAGATCCCCCACTGTTTGTAGAAATGGTTCTTCAATTGACTCTTTTATTCATTTTCCAATGGATATTATTTATTTCTCTACCTTTAGATTCTCCTATTTTTAATGTTATCTGGGGGATTATTTAACATTATTTATTGTTTTGCTGTGTGCACTTGAGTTTATTCAGGAATGAGGGTTTGGTCTCAAGAAGAATGGCTGTTAACCACAAAGTACCGGCAAATGTTTGAAGTTTCTGAATACCAAAGGATTGAGGACATTACTGGCTCTGCACACTGCTTATTTCCCCTAATGGTTTATACATCAGGATTGTATGTGCTGCTCTGTCTGCTGCTGGAGAAGGGTGGATTATATATGCATTGTGAGTAAGCAAGCAGATGTAGCTGGCTGGATAGGAATCCATTGAGAATATCCGCAGACTGAGTAGAAGAGTCATCTATATTATAGAAGCCAGAATGCTGTCCTTGCTTATTTATGTCTGCAAATCTTGCGCCAAAATATATATTTTTAAAGCTGAAGATCAGTTTTTATTTGAATCATTAATTTAACCCTTGCGCTTCTTTTTATAGTGTGCAATGTTTTGGAGTAGTGTTGTAGTGGAGTAGTGTTTTGGAGTAGTGTGAAATCTACATCTACCTATACATCTGCTTATCATGTAGTGTTTTTCTGTGGATTTTTGTATAATCTGGACATTTGGCAAAGGCAACTATCAAGCATATTAAGAGTGGACAAATCTATTAAACTAAGCATATGCTCAAATTACTCTTATACCTCAATTAAAACTATCAAAATATCCAGAACCTTTACATTTACTGGTTGCAATGGTGCTAATAAACCTCTCTTACCTTGTCCTGAATCCATCCAAAGGCAGAGAAATGTTTTTTTTTTAAGCCCCATGAGCAGAGATCATATGACTAATGTTTTGGCATATGGTGACTTTACCAGAACGAGAAGAAGAACATATGAGATATGACCATAAGAAGAGATACGATTTTGGTAAAGGTTCATAAAGGTTTAGGTTTAAAAAAATACAAATTCAGGTTTGGAAACACAGCATGTCTATTTAAAGTCATAATTTTTTAGCTTTTATCAGTATTGTCAGGCCCAATTCAATTATTTAGAAGGAAATTAAGCTTTAAAAGGGTGTCCCATTCTCAAATATATATTTGTTAAGGAAATTACATTATTGCAAGGAAGTGACATTTGATTTCTATTTTGTCAGTTTTAGAAAATCAGAAAATTGCAAATTGAAAAGTAAAGGTTATATTAATAGCATTAAATTCTTAATTTGGGTTTTTTTAGTAGTTATATATGCTATATATTATATTAATATATACGGGAGTGGGATTTTATTAACTTACTGAAAAAATGGTTGAAACAAAAATACATTGTCTTTGTTACTTGAGTTTGATAAGTATGCCCTGACTTGCTCTGCACTTTATATAAGGAAACTACTTGAAGTATAATAAAACAATTGCTTAATGTATACCTAAACTCAAGAACATGAATATGACATATTGCAGGTCACCAGTCACCAGTTCTTTAATGTTTGCCTGCATTCATTCTCTTTTACAAAACTAAGTACATTTTCCCAGTGATACAGGCAGAAATCTATCATTCTAATATCTTCCTGCAGATTAAACTAAGATCTCAAGCAACTATTCCTTGTGAATTATGAAGAAATGCCCCTCTCCACAATGGGGATGAGTATAAGAACAAGTTTTTGTAGTCCAAAATCTAAAAACCAACCTACAATGACAACACTGCTCCTCCATAGATACAGTAGTGTGAGTGAGCATTATTGTTACACAGGAGTAGAAATTGTGTTGCTGGGGGAGATCACCAGAAGATAATTGTGAACAAAGTAACACAGCCACAACATCTAAGTTACCACTTACATCTTTGTTTTTCTGTTTAGTTACATTACAAGTTCTAGTATGTGTAAGTACGTTTAGTAAGTCATATGAATGTCAATGCTACATTCATCATATTAAAAATAATAAATGGAAAAAGTGTGAAATTCATGCAGAGGCATAATATGTGGGGTCCTTCCCATGAACAGTGAAGAGCAAAGGCTTTTCAAGCACACAGAGGGTTGGCAAGATGAATACGTGGAATGACAGTTCTAGCACCAAAGTTAGCAAATTAATAAATGAAATGTCATATCTGTATGAAAAATTAGTTTTTTCTTGGAATCACACAGTCTTTCCTCAATTCAAGACCTTAGATATAAAGGTGGTTGAAATAAAAAATATTATCAAAATATATAACGCTGGAACCATTGAACACTGCCAAAAACATTAAGCTGGCATGAACAGGAGAATAGAAGACTTTATATCTCTTTACCAGTTTATAGTAAAATATGAACGGCCTAAAGAGTTTGCCAGGAAAAAGCAACTGTTTAAAGATTCAGTTCACTTAAGACAGATCTTTTGGTTTTGGGTAAATGTCAGCGTGTTGAATCATTTTTAGGTCTCTTTTGTTTCTCAGCTTCAATCACCTGCATGACATTTTCATACTCCCTGTTGAGAACTTTTATATTATTTCACAAATATTTTACCACTCACAGAATTTGGCTGGAGGAGTTGGACTAAGGAAGAGTTGAGAACAGACAAGCAGATCTCATCCTCAGAGTTACCAAGAAATAAAACAAACATGGGTGATTTAGTTTCTTACATTCCAAAAATACATACATACATAACCAAAAAAAAATTGAACAGACAGACTGTGTAAACAGCAAGGGATGAAGAAGGTGTGAAAGTATGAGTGTTACCTTATTGCTTCAGGATGTGTCCTAAAATCTTTTTAAAATGGAAAGTCTATGCCTAATCTACATCTATTACTTTAGCTGGAGTTTAAGTGAAAGAGTTATGTAGTATATGTATGTTAAGTGAAAGGTGTGTTATGTAGAGTAAAGTTATTACATTATTCTATGTCTACCCAGGGCTGTACTAATAAAAGGGCATTTTCTTAGGGCTAGCAAAAGGCAAGGAAGTTTTAGGACATGGATTCTGAGATTGTAAAGGTGCACTCTTCTCACTACTTACCCCCCCGGTGCTCAAGAAGGCCTGGTGATTCCTTATTTTAAAAAGCAAGATTTCAAGCTATAATATGAATGTGATGATATACCAGTATGGCCATCAAATTATTGTACATTTTAAATGAATTCACAGTATAAAACACTAATCTGTCTAGTCTTATTCATTACCTTAATCGATACTAGATTGTCCAATATTTACAGAATCGTGAGGATTTTCTATAGGAAATCTGATGGTATCAGTATTTTATAGGAAATCAAATGTTATGGGTCTCAACATAGTTGCTTACCAGTCGTTTTTCTGATGCTTGTTGTTGGCCGACATTTTGCTATGAGGCAGCAACTTTGGCTGTGCACACAGTTAGGATGGTGGACATAAACAGTGCTTAGCCCGTCATGCAATCATTACTGCAAGGGCAGCAACATGGGGGACTAAAGGAGGGATATTCAGTCATTCCACCACAGAGGTAAGTTGGTGTATATGTATACATTTGTATGTATGTCTATGGATTATGTGTGAATATGTGTTTTTGTGTGTATGTGTTTGTATGCATTGTGTGTTTGTGTGTATGCGTCATGTGTATGCAGCATGTCTGTATATTTGGTGTGTATTTATGTCCATGCATTATATGTGTATAGTTTTCATGTATGTGTATGATGTATATGCAAGTAGGTACTTCTATGTTCTAATATAATAAAGGGGTGGTAAAACAAATCATAAGGGGTGATATGCACTGGTTTTTACTTCTAACCCCTGCACCTAATATGTTAGATACCTCTAACTCTTACACTCAATAAATTACATACACCTGACCCCTGTACAATGTAAATTACATATTCCTGTCCCATTGACTCAGTAATTTTGCTTACCTCCTACTACTTTCATATTTATTTCATACTCTTGGGGCCAGCAATCTGTATATTACCTACACCTACCCCCTGCACTCTGTACATTACATACACCTGACTCATTCACTCTATATATTACATCTTCCTGATCTGTGAACTTAGAATATTACATACTCCTGACCCTTGTACTGTGTACATTATGTGAATCTGTCCCACATACTATGTATATTACATGCCCTTGCTCCCTGCACTTTTTGCTTTACCCACTCTTGACCAAGGTTTTATTTATCCATACTCCTTGAATCCCCCCAACTATTAAAAAGTATCTCAAAAAGGAATTTATTCTCCTTTGGTCCTCCTGTAATATCAGTGTTGGTGCTGTGGGTGTTACTACAAAGCAAGTACATTTCTTCCTAGGATAGATAGAGTAAGGGATAAAATCCCCCCTCTGCCAATTTTTTATTGCTTTATCCATATTATGGAGTCTCGCTTATTTGAGAAAAAAACACTTTGCCTTGACTTATTAAAGCAGACCCAAACTCACACTTTCAGCTTTTGGATGTGTACCTTAGTTATACTGACCTGTCTGGAGTTTACCTTTGTTTGAAGCTTTTAAACCCCCCTAGACCTTGGCCCAATCACATTCAAATTTCTGACCAATCAAAGCAATAGGAGTGGTTTAAAACCACTTCCACTAACCTGATTGGTCACACGCTCATGTTATGATGCTTCTCACTCTCCAGCATCACCACAGTCTGCCTATGTTAGTTGAAGGTGGTGGAGGTGTCAGCTCAGCTCCTCAGCAGGGGGACTGCACTTCTAAATACAAGAGTTTTCATTGGGGTCACTGGGCTCCACAGACAGAGGTGACAACACAGATTAGGATGACAAGGGGTTCCACAGATTAGGATGATGGTGATGATACTGTGCAGGGGTTTGATATGGCAGTTGGATGGGGTCCCTGATCTGTGTTTTGTGGTGTTGGTTGTGATCTGTATTCATGACATCAGCACCACCAATGACAGAAGACAACACACAGATTGGTTACAGAACCTGGGTGCAGTTTGAGCAGTGACGGGGAGGATGGGGGGGGGGGGACTGGGTGGAGATGAAGGTCAGGACTGGATGGCAAGACAATTTGCCACACAAAAGATGGCTGCTTCCATGCATATATTAAATGTTTTAGGTTTCATGGATTCCAGCTGACACAGCAAGCACTACTAAGGGGACTGACATTCCAGTGCAAGAAAATGAGAATAGATATTTGATAACAGGTCTGATGTTAGAGTTTAGGTCTACTTTAACTGATCATTATGTTGTCCAAAGTGAAAATGCCTTTATTCCTGTCTCACAAATAACGTGGATTGTTCTAGCAAGGGTTTTAATGAATCCAGGGCAAGGCCTAATATCCTGGTTGTGACCTTGTTAGATATAGAACTAGGCACAAAACTCCATCAACAGATGAATTCTGAACTTTCTCCAAACTTTAATAACATTATGTACATCAACACATACTTCAAACCTAAACCTTAGGAAGTCTGGATGTACAGTGTATCATTTTACAGCATTCTCCCCTTTATTGTGTAAAAATAATTAAAATACTTATCTACTCGTTGTCTATAAACTTGCCTAAAACTGCGAATAGAATGCTTTACATTGCCTATTCTAAATTACTAACGCAACACAGTAATATGTGTTTTCTATTCAAACACATCAACAGTGATAAATATTTTCTATACCCAGACAAGTGCATCATTTTGACATTTCTAAAGAGGAAAAAACAATAATTTCAATAACTCAGATGTTCTAAATATGTTTATTTTGGAATCCATCCAGATTTCCCTGTTACTCTCCAGTATGGGACGGATTATAGTTTCCTTTAAGTATTAAATCTTGTTTCCATGCCAGCTCTTAAAACAGAACCATCTTTCCCAACTGAGCTAAAAGGAGCGCTCCTGGCCAGTTATTTCTGTGTAAGATGAATTAAATTATAAGGTTCCCCTGAGCCGTACAAGAAAAAACACAATTTTACTCTGATCATCCCTAAACAGTAGTCATGACACACAGCAATAGCTTTAGTTTTATCAGATTTTTAATTAGTTATTTTTTTTTTTCTCTAGGCAAAGTTAATTTTTTTTCTTCTTTTCATGTGAAAATAGAAGTTGGTGAAATGATCTATGTCTTGCACAGAACAGTGGCATTACTGTGTTCCATAATTATTTCGGTATTATAAAAATAATTAAGCCAAATGGGTATGACTTGAGCCGAACAAAAAATATATCTTTCATTATAAACTCCCTAAAGTAATAGTTCCTTTAAAAAATGAGCAGTCATATATAAAAACGGATTGTGTGTTAATGCCTGGGAGGAGCAGTGCAGCAAAACTCACCGGCTTAACAACTGAAAAATATTGCAGTTCCAGTTCAAACAGACTCCATTTATCTTCCATTAATTGGGGCAAACAGATGAATAATTTCAAGGTTTATTACATTTTTTGTGTGTAAGTGATGGTTTATGCAGGGTCGTGAAGTAGTATAATTGGAACACAGTTTATTCTAAAAAAATTGAAATATTTTCTTCAACATAAACAGGACAGGAAATATGCTTAAATGTGTCTGCATTTTTGTTACTAAATTAAATTTAGTTATTGAATTGAACAATGGCAGCTTCATGGAAAATATCTGGGTAGTGTACGAAATAAAGGCAAGTTATCCAACTAAAACTCACATTCTCTTGGGAAAATGAAAACACTTAAAGCTCAACTCTAGACTTGCCAGTCCTGTTTGCCTTGAGACTCCCTAAAAATCAAACAATAGACAAAATGTGCTTTTTCCACAGTACAAACAGAACCACAAAATTATGTTGACTTGAGGCTACAGTATTTCTGATGTCTTAATACGGGAGTCATAAAGCCGACACTAAGCTGACATCCATCAGCTGAACCAGAAAATCGCCATGTCCCTTGGTTGATTTTGCTGGCTTTAGGTCACAAACGGGTCCTTAGGTCAAAAGATGAATCAGACTTTCCCACAGATTTCTTTTTTTGTGGTTTAAAACAAAACAGAATTTGTTACTGTGATATTTAACATGAAGTGATTTTGACCAATTTTTGAGGTTGACTTTAATCTTCTTTTACAAACAAGTACGTTATTAATAAATGTATTTCCATACTGAGTAATGTCTTGTATTCATTTATATAGCTCTGAAGAATGCGGTACATAGAGGATCAGCCCTGTGTAGATTATAGACATTAAAGTATGGGCTCCCCTCACCACCCTGTAATGTCTGTGCTGTTTCCTTTAAATCCTATTTATAAACAGCTTGCTATCAAGAGAGTTGGTTTTTGTTGCTTATACCAACTTTTAAGATCCTTGCTTCATTTTCAACTTTAAGATGTTTACTACCCTTTTATAAGTACGTTCCCTAAAGGGCAATATAAAAAAAATTGCAGTATACAACTATCTAATATTAATATTTACACTCAAAAGGATTGAATGATGGCTTCCTAAATTCAACATTTTAATGTATTAAATAAATTAAAAAATGGCATTTTATTACTGCTGGAAAAAGTTACCATGGCCTCTGTGAATATACTTAAATAACTAAAGGTAAAAAAAAGTGTATTCTCTTTCACTTAATCATGTTATAGGTAGAGGGGCTTTACCCCTAAATACCTGTTACTTTCCCAGGAATGCCACAATAAGTCTGTCTTTGATGTGTACCATGGTAATCTGGCAAAGAATGGAATACAATTTAGCTTTCAATTAACTCTTATTAGACGTCAGTGATCACAGAAGGCACAAGGAATTGTGGGTCTGTATTCTGCAATGTGATGAGGTGAGCAGCTTTCCCTTTGGGAACATGAAAAAATCAGAACCAGCCAGCTCTCTGCTGACCCACCGACCCTAGAAGTATTCAGAAGTTTTGGCACTTTTCCCAGTTTCTTGCAGATGGTGAGCAAAAGCATGGAGCGTTGTCCTCTTGTCTTCCCTGGAGAGAATGTAATAAAATTATAGAGGGGGTTATGAAACAAAACAAAACCAAAAAAATAGATTAACATAAACTGTGTACTCAGTTTGTAAACAATTCTTGGAGCGTGGGAAATGTGCCAGTCACTTCAGAATTTACCATCATACAGGGATTCCTACGGGTTCTAACATTATTTAGAATCTTTTCTGTATTCTAAAAAAAATGTAGAAGTATGCCCATCCAGATTTATTCTTATTGAGAACCAGTCCCAAATAAGCTTACACACAACAGAAACATCAGAAACATTAATCTTCATTTACCACACATCAAAATGAATCACAACGCTACTAAGTTACCATAATAATATGCTTAAAAAACCATTCTCCTAGAAAGTAAGCTCTTCTGTGTCACTGTCTGTCATTTGCAGCCCCTATTTAATGTACAGCGCTGTGTAAAATGTTGGTGCTATATAAATCCTGTTTATTCAGAATGATTCTTGATAAAGTCGTTTGATGAAATGCATCAAGTAAATGGGGACGAATTGATGTCATCATGTGCACATGTGCTGTGCCATTGGCAGGTACATGGTGAATGGTGACACACAGGAGCTTTAGTTTTGGTGCAGAGCTGGGTGCCACTGGATGTGAGTTATATCGAAACATATTATAGTGTATATGTATTATATATAGATTTATAGAAAATAAAGGTTCTTTTATGCTATGTAATCTTGTTCTTCCATTTATTAATGAGAACATCTAACACCTACCATGAGAAAGATGAACACCTGATGTGAACTATTTATATACCACATTGTTGAGCTGTAAGAACAGTATTTGAGGATTTTGGTGGAAATATAGTGGTGGAGAGTTATTCCTGGATAAATGCTTGTTAGACAATCTTATTAATTGAAGTGGCCAAAGCCTTCAGTGAACAAACGCAAAGGGAGTACAATCACTGTAGGTGGATTGCTTCATAAAAAAATTTAGGAAAACAGTTGGAGTCCAGCAAGAAACTGCAAATCAGTATTTAATCAGAGTTTGGTTTGCTCGTCCATGATTTGCTTATTCAGAATTATTGTAATGTAATGTAAAAACTCACCATATTTATGTATATACATTCTCTAAAGTGAATAAACTGAATGTATCAACCAATATATACATGAAAAGCATATAGGACACCAATACTGGATACAAAAAACACCAAATTGCTTCCTTGGATGGATAATTTCTGTTTTTGGATGTGAAGTTGGAATTTATTAGGTGGGAAGTTTTATAAAGGAAGTCCTTATATCAGGATATGTTTGTTTATTGTTTTTAGGCACTTTATTGGCATGTCTTAAGGTTTGAAATTTAATTTATTAGAATCATATATGATTTGTAGCACTTTGTAATAATTATGTATTATTAGTTTATCATATGTAATATACATTGGTTTATATTTTATTAAGAACTCTATTATTGGTTTATGTTTTTTTACATTCACTGAATGGTTTATATTTTTATTATTTTATTTTGCACAGAAAAATTTATTGGGTGCTAAAAAGCCATAACATTATCGGACACAAAGCCCTGTATTTTTTATAGTTATTAGCATATTACACATTCACTTATCTCTTCACATAATCACATTCACATGTATCTTGAAGACTACTGCCAATATTTGTTTTTAAGATCTGGAGATAGTCGATAAAAAGTTAAAATCTCTGTTAACTAAAGTGTAGTAAGTAATACAATGAAGTAAATCTGGGACTATTAACAGCATTCTGCAGAGAATAGAACCAGGGGCAATATAAAATGTATGTGTTGCAATTACATCATTACAGGTAGTCCCTGGGTTACATACGAGATAGGGACTGTAGGTTTGTTCTTCAGTCGCATTTGTAAGTAAGTCAGAACATGTACATTATTTTAATAAATGTAATTAGGACAGATGTTTCTCTCAACATATTATTAGGCAGTGTGGTATCAGTTACCGTATAAAATCATAAACAAAGCAAAAAAAAAACTTAATGGAGTCATTCATTAACTTCTGGAACAAGCTGTGCTTTGATATGCAAAAAGAAACAACTGCAGAGTTTGTCTTGGTCATTAAAGAGTTACAAGATCAGATCAGATCATAGGATCACCCACCACCTCATCTGTGTTTAGCAAAATATTTCTTTTGCAAGTCATGTAAACCAACAACTGCAGAGTTTGTCTTGGTCATTAAAGAGTTACAAGATCAGATCAGATCAGCTCTAAAAATCACCAACAACCTCAGCTGTGTTTAGCAAAAGATTTCTTCTGCAAGTCATGCAAATTACCTCTCCCCCCATCAAGCCTCCGTCCTGCTTTTGAGCGGGCAGGGAAGCCCCATTTGTTTCTAGGTCTGTATCGTCTGTATGTCGGATGTCATTAATTTGAGGACTTCCTGTACTGTCAGTGGTCTGAAAAAAGAAGAAGCCGGTACAGGAGATGTTAGCAGGGAGCAATGAGTTGTCATTACTGCAGAATGGCCATTGCAAGCCACCCTCACAAATAGTTTAGCTCCATTGTAACTTTTTCTTTCTAAAACTAACATACCACATTTGGTGGTGTGCAATTACTTGGAGCTATCCACAGCATTCCATAAGGAAGGCCCCATAGGACACCTTTATCTGTTTACATGGTCAGGTGATTCAAGGTTCCCAATAGGGTTTAGTTTAGCTGCACCTTCATAGTTGTTTTGGAAAGATGACTGAACCCTTAATATATAGACTACAGCCTTCATGTTGATAATTTAGCATATTCTAAAAGAAATGCAGCATTGATCAGATGATTATCCAAATTTTGGAAATGCTAGGGGTCTGTTTATTAAGGAGTGAATCTGACATTCACTCAAACTTTCCCTGTTGAAGAATCAATTAGTGCCATTGAAACACACTGCCCTGGTAGATTCCTCACAAGGAATGTTTTAGTGAATTTCAGTTTCACTGCTTAATAAACAGACTACTACCTAAATAATTTGTGTTCCGACTCTATGATTTAAAAAGCCACAGACAGGCAACTACTATTTTCAGAGATAAGTCGACAATAGCAGGTCATTTCTTTCCTTTTAGGTAGCCCCATAACCTTTACTGATAGAGTGTTGGGAAAATGACTTCAATATTTTCCCATTCAGCCTTTCTCCAATGCTATGTTGGTCTCAAGATAATGCATCTAAAGCAAAATCTAAAGTTGTGCTGTATGGTGCAAGGCTTTTCTATGATTTCTATTCATTAACATCTGCTTTAATTACTTCTTCGTGTAGTTCTACATTTCTTCAGTTAAATGAACCTATAATACCCAAAGGAGCTCCTTCCTTGTACCACTCATCTGCAGCTGGATTTGACTGATTACTATGACATGTAACATGTTGACATCATTACATTTCTCCCAAACTATTTCTAAAGCATAAAGCAGTCAATCAAAGCTAAATGTATGTGAACCAAAATTAGATCTAATACCAATGTATCTGTATCACAGGCTTTGCATGCTCTAAAGCCAGCTTGTTATTTTTTGCACTAATGTTTATACATTTTATGGCTAAGCTTTAATTCTAATACAGATAAGTAAAATAATTTGTCTTCAAACTTCTTGAACGCCTTGTCTACAAAAGACTCACCCATTACCTGAGCACCAACTCTCTCCTTGACCCCCTCCAGTCTGGTTTTAGAGCTGCCCATTCCACCGAAACATCCCTTACTAAAGTGGCCAATGACCTCATCAAAGTCTCAAGGCAACTTTTCCCTGCTCCTTCTCCTTGATCTTTCCTCTGCTTTTGACACTGTTGATCACTCCCTTCTAATACAAATCATGCGCTCCATTGGTATCTGTGACACTGCTCTCTCTTGGTTTGCTTCCTATCTGTCTGACCGCTCCTTTCAAGTTTCTTTCACTGGTAACTCCTCCTCACCCACTCTCCTCCCTGTTGGTGTTCCCCAAGGGTCAGTCTTTGGACCGGTTCTCTTTTCTCTGTACACCTCCTCTCTCGGTAGTCTCATATCCTCCTTTGGCTCAGTACCATCTGTATGCTGATGACACTCAAATCTATCTGTCCCCCCCTGACCTGTCTATCTCAGTCCTGGATAAGGTCTCATGCTGCCTGTCAGCCATCTCATCATGGATGTCTTACCGATTTACCTTCATCAATCAAATTTAAGCTCCTGTGCTTTGCCTTCAAATCCCTACACAGGTATTGTCCCACTTACATTTCTGGCTTGGCAAAAAAATACTCCCCCTGCCGCTCTCTCCGCTCCTCCAATGACCTACTAATGACTTCCTCACTCATAACCTCATCACATGCACGGCTCCAAGACTTCTCTAGAGCTGCCCCAACTCTCTGGAATGGTCTTTCTCGTCCAATTTGGCTTGCTCCTACTTTCTGCTCATTTAAAAGAGCGCTCAAAACCCATTTTTTCAAACTTGCCTACCCTTCTTCTTCTGTATTTTGAAACCATCACTACTTTCCACCACTACATCTCCAATCCCATTGTGTGTGAAATTCCCCCACCTACTAGATTGTAAGCTCTTCTGGGCAGGGTCCTCTCCTCCTTTATCACTGTCTGTATTAGTCTGTCATTTGCAATCCCTATTTAATGTACAGCGCTGCGTAAAATGTTGGCGCTATATAAATCCTGTTTATTAATAATAATAATAATAATAATTTGCTTCCTAGATAAATCTTATTTTTTGTTCATACTTGTACAGGGTATGCATCCCCATTTACAAGAGCTGGATCTTGAACATTATGGGATCTCTTTAGCAACCAAAAGCAGAAAGTGCAGGAACCTAGGAGTAAGGTGAGCTTTTTTCTCCTAATATATTTGTATTGCTATATTGTTGCAGCGAAGAAGAAAGCATCCCCTGCCAAGAAAATAGTTCATATTCTCCACCCATTCCATTCCAGATTTGCTTTACGGATGAAAGTGTATCCTCTAGCCTTGGAAAGCTTTAATAAACCTACCCCATTGTGTCAATTGCATTATAATTTGTAGGGAAATGCCATCAAAACACTAATTAGAAAAAGCACAAATAATTTGAAGCAAGAAGCATAATAAAGTTTTCTGATAAGCAACATTCGTATGGATTTTTGAGCATAAAATAATGAATTTTGCAAATGCAGAGTAATCCTTCTAGTATTTTATAACATGTTGAATTTGAATTCTTCCACATCCGTCCTGAAAAGGTAACAATGTGAATACTATTTGTATGTAGCAGGGATTCAATACAATAAATGATATTGCAGAAGATGCATTGACTCTGCTTTGTCTGCAAATCATTTTATCATCTGATTTGAATTGGAGAATTAGAAGTGAGTGTTATGGAAAGAGATAGAGAACAGTGCCATCAGCAGTCACCTGGATGACTATCTGCTCTCTCTCTCTGGCAAGACAAGTTAATGCAAATTTTAGTGTACACCAGAGCTTCCTCTGTTCTAATGTGGTACATGGCTTTACCATCAAGGCATGTGTACTTAATGTTCCAAATACTACATCTGTCTGGATTTGGCTACTTCACTGCTTCAGACACAGCTGGGAGCCTGGAAAACAGATGTGAAGTCCAAGCAATGTGAGGTCAAACTGTGAAAGGATCTGAGCAGCCACCTCCTCCACATATCTGTCATCCAGAGTACATCTTCAGAAAGCAGGCCAATATTTAGCATTTCTTGGATAAGACCCAAGTCACATGGGCCAAATGATGCAGGAAAAGGGGAGGGGGGTTGTATAGCTTTTCTAAATGGTTCAAATGTTAATGTATCTCATGCAAACATGAAACTTTAGTTTCAAAAGTACTGAAAACTAATTTGAAAGTATCAAGATGAGCACTAAATGCAGAAGTCATTCATTGATGAGTAAACATGCAGTTTAACACTGTAAATATCACACAGATATCACAAACTAAATATTAGACAATTATTTTCAGGATTGCATTTTGTTGGATGCATTTTACCCTTTGTTGAATATTATGTTTGATATTCATTTGACTCTCTATTTGACTCTTTGACTATTTATGTGATAGAATGTTTATTACTTGATTGGAAAATATGAGCTTTTGGATTTAGTAATCCAAAAAATGAGGGAATGGTTAAAAAAACTGCTGTAAAAAAATCACTCTGCTTCTGAATAAGAAAACCAGACCAACTACATGGCATCCATAATGATAAATTGATAAATAGGTCCATATGAAAACATGTATTGATACCCTAAAGTTAACCAGACCTAGCCTGAAAAGCATACAATTTATAATAGTTATTATTTTTATTATTAGCCAATAATTATAAAGCGCCAACATATTATGAAATGCTTTATAGGGTCCATAGTCATATCACCAGCTGGCACTCTAAGGGACCGGAGTACCTGTGGGAAACACACACAAACACGGGGAGAACCTGCAAACTCCATGATAATAATGCTTAAGTGTACCTGCAATCATTGTGCCTTTAGGTGCCCTTTGGATCCTAGGTCCAGTGTAGATATTAGATAGGGTATTTTATTAAGAGATTGACACTAATTCCTGTGACCATCATTCAAATAATCATAATGCCTAAAACTTTTTTTGCCGGATGAGATTCATGCATTTGAATTTTAATCAATCCCAGGTTATCAGTCTGGATATAGATATTGATAGGAAGGCTTAGGGATTTTGCACACAAGCATTTGTTGGAATCAGAACTGTTTTCTTCCAATACAAGTTGCTGTATGAAACTTGCAGCTGTGTATGACACCTATTCAATACCAGAATGTTAGAGTTCTCTTCTTATGCCTGTATGCAAGTCGCTTGCTGCTATTCACCTTTTACCTATCTTTACAATGGGATTACCTCCAGACCTAATATACTTCAGGCAAGTGATGGAATCAACACATTTTATTTCACAGAGCCCTTACTGGTCTCTATCCTACTTTACTGCCTTGGGATCAATATCTGTGTTACATGTGAAAGTGCTGCTGGATATGTTTGGATATCTCTACTGCTCCCATAAGGTTAAAGAGACTGTTGGGACTCCTCTCTTTTGAGTGTGTTCCTAAACACTCCTTATCTATTGCTAGTTTGGGTGTTCTCTGTTTCTTCTTCTGTTCCCCTTTTGCTCTAGCTATCTCAAATTTTATCCTATTATTGCTGTCTTTATCACACGTTGCTTCAAAGTATACCTACTTCTTGGGAGGTCAGTTAGTTTTTAATCATTGTTGGTTCACTGTTAGGTTTGATGATTTTGTAGTCACCTTCGAGGCCATAGTAGATCCTGTCCAGTTACCAAATTATTATCTGTTTAGACATCTACTATTATGTCATGCCTTGTGTGCTCAGGTTGGTACTGTGAGTATATCCCTTCAGTTGTCAACTGCTAAGTCATTATTGCACTCCTCCTTTCCTAGTAAAATGGTATCCCTAGATTGCAAACTCCTCTATTCTTAATTTCCTCTTCCTAATCTCCAATCTATATGCTGAGCTGTTGATATTCCTGAGATGGATGGGGAAGATTAGTATAATTTTTGTCAGTTCACTTTTATATCTCTAATTTTAGCTAGACATTGGCTAGACAAGTATATGTTTATTCAATGAATTTATCTCATGGCCAGCTGAACATGCTAATATTTTTTTGGTTCTGTCCTGTGATGGAGTCTTTCTGGTAGGTGGTTGTTGACCTTACTTCCAGGCTTATCTTCATTTCTCTTCTTACTATCCTGGGTTGCTTATTAGCCTGTTCAAGATTCTAAATCTTACTTTGGTGATTAGGATTTTCCTAAACCCTCATTTTTACAATGTGAGAAAAATAATACTTCTGGAAGTAGCCATCTACACCCACACTAGGGGCCTAGGAAACCCTAAAGAATTAGTCACTCCATTTATATAAAACTACTAATGCTAGCAGAGGGCAATTTGCAAAATGTAATACAGTATGGATTAGTTAAAATGAATACCTTGCATTGGTGATCTGTTGACAGTTCTTGTCTGGTATACCTACATTTGATGTATGATCTGTACTGTGTTTGTTACTAGATATAACTTTTTTGCTAACCTTCTATATGTGTCCGTAGTTAAATTTTTCTTCTACCAAAGGTGTATAAAATAGGGGAATCAGTGTTGTTATTACTGTTCTTTCTAGTACTCCTTGTGGCCAAGCTTTGTCACATTGTAATTTTGTTGGTCCATCTTCAGTACTTTCATCACAAGGCAAAGGGTTGTTTTCCCCCTATCACCTTTTGTGTTCTATTCTGTTATATTGTGTAAAACTAAAGAGAGGAGAATATTAGAAAACCAAAAAATATTAGTAAATTTATAAAAACCTAAAATTAATAATAATATTTTTTAAAAAGGTGTTCTTTTAGAACAATCAAAATTTGTTTGGTTGCTTATGCTTTCATTCCCCTTTTACTTGGTATGAATGGCACTGCCTTAATATAACTGAAGGTTGGTGGAACCGGCAGAAAAATGGCGTCAGCAAGGAGTTATAGGAAAATGACTTGTTTAAATGCAGATCAGCAACAGGTTAATTTATTACCAGTTTAAGAACAATGCTTTTTCTAGTCTGAGCAGAGGGAGTTCTAAAGATACTGCACAGCCAAAGTCAGAGGTAATGAAGGATAACGTAGACATTGGAGATATGGGAATCCTGCCTGTTAAGCAACAAGGAGTGTTATGTAGCTGTGGCTTGAATCCAAGCACAAAAACGAATCACCTGCATTCAGCTGAATCTGACAGCTCCATAAGGAGACTTATTGTTGCTGCAACACTTTGTGAATGAGTGATCATTGCAAGCGAAGTGGATCAGTGAACACCATAACAGTGTGTTGCACAGTGTTTTCTTAACACTGCAGTAGAAAGAGCCTGCCAAGATCAGAGATGAACAGGGAATATGTTGTACGAGTAGAAACTAATACTAAAGCACCCAGCATGGTCTGTCAGCCGGCAGCTGGTAAACAGTAATGACATTATGGCCCTTAATATTTGCAAATCTTTTTATCCTGCTAAATGAGAAGTAGGACATCTTTAAAAAAAAAATAGCCAAAGCATTTAAAAAATCAACTAAAATAGTTTTATAGATGGATTACAGGTATAGTAGGATAACAGGTATGTGCCAATATAGTTCAATTACAAATTCAAAAGTGACTCTTGCCTTGTGTTGCATGTGTTTCATCAACAACTTTGGTGATACCCATGCTGTGTTATAGGAGGTAAAATTGACTCACATATGTTTGATTTTATCCAAAATAATTCTTCATAAAATTATTTTGGCTTTTCTGGTTTAAAGTTGAGACCAGTATTCTTCAGACCATTATTCTTGGAATCCAATGAAATGTTTTATAGTTAAGAATTAGAAGATGTTTGTCAAACAGGTAAGAAAGGCAGGTGATCCTAGCTGTTGCCAAGCCTCATATTAAGTAATAAGAACATGAGAGAAAATGAAAGAAGGCTTTTATAGCAATGATTTTCACAGAATAAAACAATAGTATTTGTTTACTCTACAATTATCAACATATTATAAATGTAAAAACAACATTACGGAGATATGTTGTCCGATACTTAAATACCATGTGTCGTAGTATTGCTGTCACTGACTGTTAAGGTAACAAGATCCATATATTTTGTCTCCTTCCTGACGCGTTTCGCCTAGTATGGCTTCCTCAGGGGATATGGGGACCTATGCAACAGGAGTGTCAGCGGTAGATAGTCCTAATGGTAATCCATAAAATAATTAGAAAATCAGCTTGTGACAGATATCCGGCTGTGAGGGTCAGTAATTTCCAATAATGTCTATAGAAGGGCTAATTGGTTAATCTTTCAATCTTGGAGATAAACCCCAGACTAATAATTTAGGGCTGAGGTAATGGGAGTTGTGCCTGGTCCTTCCCTAAACCACTTTGCTTTGCCAATGAGTTTATGCTCCCTTCTTTTTGGAAGAAAGATTGATTTTCCAGGATTTCTGAATGTTACTTGCTAGAGATATTTTCGTTTTTTTTTTAAAGTTGTTATATTGAGTATTCAAAGTGGTATTTTGATGATAAAGCAAATTATGCAGGAATACAGGCTCAAAAGAAAAGAGTTTAATTGGTTGGTAGTACGTGGAATGAGCAGTATGTCCACAGCCAGCCACAGGACTATGTCTTTTAGGTATATAAAGTCATTTTAATGGGTAATACAAAGTACAGACACACATCAGTGCTCAAACCAGGATTTTTTTTGAGCCAGGTGGGAAGAATTTGTACGTGGTGGTAGCCCCTGTATTATGATCCAACTCTTCAGTAACCACCCAAAATCAGCCGGTGGTTACTGAAAAGTGCCGGGTGGTGCACCCGGCTAACAGGGGCCGGTCTGCATGTTTAGACTTTGTGGCCAATACCTGAACAGTGAATTAGTAGTTTTCCTAGGGTTCAAAACTGACAGCAGACCATAGGCTTAAAAGGGGTGCTCTTATCAGGAAGTAAAATGGGAAGATATTATGTGGTGGCACCTCTACTGTCTATAAGCTAGTTGTAATTCTTGTATTACCACAGCTATTTTCTGCCATTATGAGCATTGATAGAAAATAGAGTGCTGAGTAAAGGATGAAACTGACCTAGGCCATAGTGTTGTGGAAGGAGCTTTGCAAATTGAACATTTTGGGCATTGTGGGCATTACCATAGCTACCAGTTTTCAGAGCTCTATGTACAGTACCCAGTGAGAGTCTCCCAGCATATATGATCCACTTGCATTGCCGAGATCATGTCACTGGTCATACCCATTGATTATGTAATGAAAATGGAAAGGTTTTATTCAGTAACTTCATTATTATTTTGATAAAACCACAGATGCAAAATATTAGCAAATTAAACATTAGCTTTAAAATGCCCTTGTTTGCAGATGACTGGTCCGCTTTAACATCTCACAATGAATACCAATTTCCAGGTCATTTATTTCTGTGCCAAGAGGGCCAATTTTATTTGGTTGTAGAAAGATTTTTTCTTTTTAATAGTAGGTAATGACTTTTAATAGAGTGGAGGAGGATAATGCATTTTTGCAAAACAGAATAATGGTGTAAACATTTCAGTTTATATAGATATAACAATCAGGAACCACAAATGTAATAAAGGCACAAAAAAGCCCTCCTAGCACTAAGCATCAATTTCCAGTGTGTGAATTGTTACAGTAGAGTCCAATGAGGTCATTAATTTAACAACCTCAAACTAAATTATTATGCTAAGCACTGGTAGACAACAATGCTTAAAACAGCACTGAAAATGGAAATGTCCTTGAGTGTTTGTAGCCACAAATATCATGACTAAATATGTCTGGGGTTTGTAAATATGCACTTTTTACAGTCCATTCATTGTGTGGTTGATGAATGTTTTAGAAAAATGATTACAGGTACATTGGTGCAAGCCATTAATACATTGTCCGCTGTGTTATGTGCTACAAAAAATGGCTCTTTCAGGTTTCAGGTTATTTTTTTTAAGCTTAATGCTTAAAAGGAAAGAATGGTATATTGTTTATCATATTTTTGCTACAGCACTTAAAGTGGACCTATCACCACATTTTTTTACATTATGTAAAAAAGTGTGGCTAATGTGCATAAAAGTGTTTTTTTTTTTTTTTAAATACTTTTTTTTTATTTTTGTGGAGGACTCATCCCCTTTTTTCTTTACTGCCGCAGGGGTAAAGGCTGAATGGGAAACCCACAGCCTCCTGGGATACAAATGTATTACATATCCTAGGAGGTTATGGGGTGCTCCTTCTTCTCACGCCCGTCTGCACAGTGCACGAGTAGGTGATCTAAGAAAAACCCAAAGAAAGATGGCAACGCCTGCTGTCCAGTTTGAGCCTGGAAAGAATTTGAGCCTGGAAAGAATAAGGAATATGGAATATGGGGGCTTTACACCTATAGGGTAAAAGCTGTTTTTGCTTTAAAGGAACTCCCTGCCACTCCGCTAGTTACGTGTCAACAAACAACCCACAGGTATTTTTTCCCTTCATGGGGACTGATTTGTTAAAGCTCTCCAAGACTGGAGAAGATACTCTTTCAACAGTGAAGCCGGGTGATCCAGCAAACCTGGAAAGGATTTCTTCAAAGTCGTTTGCTATTTGCTTGCAAATGTTTTGAAACCTGGACCAGATCCATTTCAGGTTTGCTGAATCACCCAGCTTCACTGAGGAAAGTATATTCTCTCCAGCAGGGAGGTTTAATAATTCAGGCCTATTGTGTTTCCCACATATAATATTGCTTTGATTATTTCACCTCTTAGGTTTTCCCTCATATCAATAGCTCTAACAAATCTGTGCTATATTGGAGTATTGGAGGTGTTAGATATTATTAGATTTAGTTAGATTTTAGATTATTCTCTGGCTTCTTACAAACTTGCCCAGGGTGTTTTTATTTTAGTATCTCGTGCTGTGTATGAAGTTACTTGTTTATCTTTCCAAATTTTGTAGTTATTTTACAGTATGTGGCCTACTTTCTTACAAATATATAAATATCATGAAAAGAAAACATTGATTTGCCAAGTATTTTTTGATTTCTATGATGTCAAAGTGATGCTTCATGCAGATGAAGATAAATGAAAGAGATTTATCATCTAGGACAGAGGAAATCTGTTGCTAGGTCAGTCAATAAATCCCTCACTGTGTTACTGGCATATTAACAAAAGGATCCATAATATAACAAAATGATTAGAGGTTCATGAAATGAAAACAAATACAGTAGCTCAGTAACTGTTCAGCTAATATTAATGAAGGCTATTTTCTTTGCATGGCTTATGCAGTGCTATACAATTTTCAGCTGTTTTTGGCACATCGAGGAGATGTTTGTGTACAATGAAAAAGGAGGACAGCACTTTTTTAGGTACCCAGTGTCACACAACACAATATGTCTAAACTACACACTACAGAAACTGGCTAATGTGTAGACCCCACACAGGAGAATATGCCACTATAAGGAACATTTTCTTTTTCTACAATTGGGAAAGTTAGGGATTTGTTATTGGAACAAGAATAACTGGGACACTCATTCTGATGAAAGTTAATGGGAATTGTTTTAACATATTTATTAATAATAAAAAGGTAAAGAAGAAGCACAAAAGCTAGCTAAAACCAGTGAGATGTTTGCAATCTTTTAAGTGCAATTGAAAAACAGGCATTAATAATGTTTCTTCCACATTATCTGACACATCTGGACCATTTCTCTACTATGGGCTTGATTTATCAAAGCTTTCTAATATTGTAGAATGTATACTTTGATGAAATAACATTGGTGATTCAGCATATCTGAAATAGGTTTGTTTAAAATAATTTGCTATCATTTGGCAAATGTTTCAATCCTGGACCAGATCCTTTTCAGGTTTGCTGAATCACCCAGGTTCCCCCATGACAGTCTATCTTCTCCAGTTTTCGAGACCTTTATTAAATCAGGCCCTAAAAGTTCAAGATTAACAATGCTAGGAACTTAATTTATTTTTTTATTCAGAGATCCATTATCATATTTCATCATTTGACCCCTATACCCTAATGGGTATGGGCACCGCTGATTATGAACACTTGTCATAGAGTATTAATTTTTATAGTTGATCATTCCAAAGCAGTAATAGAGAATTTAGGGAATCCATTACCAAAAATATCATTTTAAACCAGACTTTCGGACTGTTCTATTATTACAGAATATAGTGATACTGCTTTATTTTTTTTTCCATTCTTCAATCACAGTAACTGAGAGAGATATATTCACCATCACGCCTCAGGGATACTTAAAATACGATGAACAGAAATTGTTGCATAGCCAAAAATTGATGTACGGTGAACACAACATTTGAGTGCAACCCAACGCTGAAAGAATTAACAGAAAGAGCTTTTATGCTGTAATTTATTTTATTCAAGTTGGGACTTTTAAATGAAATATTCAGCCTGTTGAGTTTTTAGCCTGTATATCAATTACTCTGAAGGAAGACCTTCATCTATTGAAAAATAAAGCTAACACAAACATGGTATATTGTCTACCAGCATACCCACATTAAATTAGTGTTCCTGCAAAAGCTCTGATTTTAACATACATGTATATGTTTGGGTTGTTTAGAAGGAAATATATTCCAAGGAATGGGCCTAATACATCAAACACTATTAAACTGAATAGTATTCCCACTTGTTATACTGATCATCATTGCTTGCTGTTAGAGGTGATTCATTAAAATCAATAATGGAGTTTGGGCATGCTGTGCTGAGTGGTAATTACATATGCTATCTTGTTCCAAACACAAGTTTATTCATTTGTTCAAAGTGAAATGCATCCCTATGTGGTCTCCTGTGGCTTACCCCATTCAAAAAAAAAATAGTTTTTTTGCCTGGAGGTTCCTGACTTTAATACTTTTTGAGCCACAAACCCAAAACAAACATGCAGTAAGTGAAGCCAGAACAGAATATGCATATATGTTCTGGTAACCAGTGACTCAATTGGAATTAATGCACTGTGCAATTCTGAAAAAAAGAATTATTAGACTGAGTGAATGGGCCTGATTTACTAAAGCTTTCCAAGACTGGAAAGGAAACACGTTCATCAGTGAAGCTGAGTGATCCAGCAAACCAGGAAAGGATCTGGTCTATGATTCTAAACATTTGCTAGCAAAACGCTTTTGAAATAAGAAATCCATTTCAGGTTTGCTGGATCACCAAAGTTCACTGATGAAAGTGTATCCTCTCCAGTCTTGGAGAGCTTTATTAAATTAGGCCCAATGTGAG
>NC_092861.1:35129715-35164331 GCF_032062135.1 Pyxicephalus adspersus | reverse complement strand
CAAACAAATATTAGTTGACTATCCCCAATGAACAACAAATGACCTTAAACAATTGGTCTTGTGGTGGCAGATTATTATTATTACAGATCATTATTCCACACTGCATGGCAGATCACAAGGCTGAAGGTACTTGCGGGCTCAGAGGTTAGGGATTCTTAAAAAAGGGCCAGATTATCAGATCAAAACCTTTATTTTGTTTTTCTCTAATACATAGGAAATGTCAGGTATAACATTCACTGTTGGAAGCACTGTTGCTTCAGTTATAATACTGAAGCAGTACAGCCTTTATTATATGTTTTTGTCCACCATTGCCCCTCCGTCCTGTTGTCCACTACGTCACTAACACATGCCCCTGCAGCTCTCACACATAGCTGGTGGCTGGGAGTGCAAGCAACAACAAAATGTTATTATTATTATTATACAGTATTTATATAGCGCCAACATGTTGCGCAGTGCTTTACAAAGTTTATAGTCTTGTCACTAGCTGTCCCTTAAAAGGGGTCACAATCTAATGTCCCCACCATAGTCATATGTCTTTAATACAGTCAAAGGTCAATTTTGGTGGGATGCATATTTTTGGAATGTAGGAGGAAATGAGTACTCAGAGGAAACCCACACAAACATGGGGAGAACCTGCAAACGTCACGCAGATAGTGTGTTGGCCAAGGTTAAAACCATGGACCCAGCACTGCAAAGGCCAGAGTGCTAACCACTGAGCCACCGTGCTGCCATGTGACGTCATGAGTACAACTGAGCCTTCAGCATAATAAGAGTTTGATTCATCAGTCTGGCTATTAGTAAGGATTAGTGGTTTGTGATTAATTGCCAATGGAACCTCAACACATAACAGATGTAGATGCAATGGAGTGCAAAACAACGCATAGTAATGGACTACTTGTGATGCATTACGTTTCAAAAAAATGGTGCATGTCTACTGTGGTGAGTTGTCATTCTATTTTTTTAAGCCACCTTAACACAACGCACAATAGCATGCAGCAGAACATACGTTAATGCAACACACTAATATGGGCAGGTGTGAATGGGTCCTAAATATAATGCTCAATTTTACTAATGCATCAATAAAATACAGATGCTCCATGTGGTGACTATGTCTCTCTAAAGTAGATCAATACAGCACAGCAATTACTTGAAATGTGACAATCCCAGGGTTGGTGGCACCATTGTGGTGACATTAAAAGTGAAGACAGCAAATTTTGAATAGTATTGAATGTCATGACATTATTGTAAGGTCTAAAAATAACCATCATTATGATGTTACTTCATATTACTGTGATTGGGTCGATGTATGTGTTACTCTACCAACTAAATCTAAGAATTTTAGGGCAAAACAGTTGTATTACAAACACATAAAATATATACATGGATAAATATGAAGATGGGATTTATGAAAAAACCCTTTGTTCATCCATACCTCAAACCTCATTATATCACTCTAAATTACTTTTTAATAGCAGCAAATCAAACAGTTGCATTGAGATATGGAATCCACACAGATTCCATACTGAAGGCCCCCAGAGAAGAAAAGGTGATACGTTTTATTCACAATCTTCTTTCTTTGGAAAAAAACAAAAACATACATACTATAACTTCCACAAAGCCTTAAAACAAACAAAACCATTTTCTATAAACTACAGCTTGTATTTTATTTTTTATCAGAGGGCAAACTGAGCATTGTATTTTCTGAGGGCAAATCCTAATACTTCATGTACTGCAGTTTGTTTTTTAATGTCTGCAGAACACAATGGCTTGGTAACATTGAAGGGATTTTGTGTTCTGTCTCTGACAATCTGCAATGTAATTAGGACCACATATTATTGTATTTGCAGGAAATAGCAATGCTGGCTCCCTGCTGACACTTTGATTATCCCGTTATCTAACTATTTCTTTCACAACTTGCCCAGCTATAATTTATTCATAATATTTGAATTCTCTTAAGCCAATGCTCATTTTTTTAACTCTGTATTTATTTTTTTTTTTTTTTTTGTGTGTGTTGTAGGTCACAGGGAGTTTAATTAAGAAAACTTTTAAATGAGACAATACAGCTTTGGCTTACAGCAAGAAAAGAGAAATCTCTTAAAAGGCTTCTTTAATTTGCTGTCTTGAGAATAAGCAGTTTTGAATGTGTGGCACAGGCCTAGAAATTCCCAGAGCTTGTAAAGCATGTGCCCTTTGACCAGACACAAGTACCCGTTTCTTACTAAGCTGGTGAATTTACAGTTGCTGTTAAGTTGGTAAATTTAAAGTGCCTGCCAAGTTTGGACAACCCCGGCCTCTACAGAAAGTGACCCCAGTTGCGTAAAAAAAGCTGTTCAATTTCTATTCTTCAAATAGGAAATAAAGTGTGACTACTCGAAGAAGGTAAGGAGGAAAAATACACTTACAGCTTTCTGATACAGTTTGATGAATTTAACCTCCAATCATTAAAGCACATGTAAATGTCATGTATGCTTGTTATGTTTCCACCAGAATGTTCCTGGACTAATAAAGTTTGTTAAGTGGTTACTGTGAATCAGCAATCAAAAAATAGTGAAATACATACCAGGGGTCACATAAAGAGGACCTAAGCATGTTACACTATTCTGGGCAGTATCTGAGTTTGTCTGCCAAAAGGACCATTTATCTCCATGATATATAGTAGATGTATGTATTAATGCTTACAAGGCTTCTGTCTAGCCTCCTCTTTTCTGTCCTGACCCTTAATATTCTCATACATATTGTTTGCTGTTGATTTCATGGATTGGGACTATCGCCAGTGTAAGTGGCCATCACTGATGTTGGCCTCAATATATGACTGATCATCACCAAAGATTTTGATGGAGTGGGTGTCAATAGGGATTTGGCAAATACATTTTAAATAGTAACATTTTTCACTAAGGTTGGTCAGCCCAGGAGATTTGCAAAGACCAAAGAGTGCCTATAGACATAGGAGTGTTTTTAAATCCAACTGTATTTGTCCAATGGACACTAAATATCTTATGTGTATGATTGGCCTAATTATACATACAATTTATATCTATTATAAAGTGCTGCATGATATAGTGGCATTGTTAAAATAAAGTTTATTATTATATAATATCAATCAATTCTATTAACGGTTATAATAATATATTGGATAATATATTTATTTTTTTAATGTTAGGCACATAGTATGTAAATTTGTAACTTTGTTTCAATGTTATTTTAGTTGATTTTATGATCAATATAAATTGATGTTTTTAATCATCTATAAATATTCTATTCTATTAATATATAATATTCTATTATATAAAAAGTATTATATACTCAAAAAATGATCTGACAACACTTTTGAAGTTTAACCAGCCTGTTAGTTTGACACAAGACCACATCCCTAAATCTTTGAACAAATACACAAAATCTGAGGAATTACCTCTGCAACTGGGACTTTTAAGGCCAATGAATATAATATACATTCAAACCAAACTGGTTTTCAACATCATTAAAACAGACATCAATTAAAACAAATTAAATGTGAACCAAATATTGTCAAACATTCCTGTTTGTGTAACCTCAACAAAAATGTTACCCTGTTGGTTTGATGCATTTCGCGGAGTGTATCCACTTCTTCACACAAGAACATCTAAAAACAAAATAAAAAACAGTTCACTAACATTCATCTAATTTAGCAATTCTGAAACATTTGGCATCCAAAATATACTTTCTTTGTAATGTGGATGTACCTGATACATGCAGCACATAGGACCCACCTAGCAGGTGAGGATAGTCGGGGAAAGCAACTTTAGGGCTATTTTTCAATCAGCAATTCATTCCAATATCTAATAATAGAAAAAATGATCTGGTTTCAACAAAAAACGCCTTGGTCAGTCAATTTTTGATCAATGTGCTGCCCAAATACTGATAGTAATACCATTTGTAAATTGAAATGTGTCAATCAGTTTAATGATTCCACATTTTCCATTCTTTATCAATAATATTGTATATTGTAAAGCTAGCTTTATATTATTATTATTATTATTATTATTATTATTAATAAACAGGAATTATATAGTGCCAACATATTACGCAGCTCTGTACATTAAATGCACAATAAATATAAAGATGGTATCTTCTCATAGGTGACTTCTAATAGAACATCCATAACACTAAAATGGTTTTGGCCATTTTACACATCTTATTTACACATTAAAAGGTAACTGAGCGATTGTATACACAATATAATTCTCAGTACCCCTGATCATTGATTTTGTATTATCTTGCACTCTTACATGAATATATATTAAAGGATTTTTCTTTGGCAAAAAAAAACATGTTTCTGATACTGATAGGTGGTTCATACAAACAATATTTTACATGTCTGGCAAGCAGTGCCTTGTGTCCTGTGAATACCCTTATTAAGTCAAAGTGGCATTTGCATGCCCTGGAGAATTCTATTCATTCTCCGGAGGACATTTCCACAAACCTGATTATGTGAATGGTGAGCTCAGAACAGCCAGAAAATACAAGCCATGAATGACCTTACCAACCATAAAGATCTTTACTATGTTATTCACACATAAAATAATGTGTGTATGATACAATACATTGAAGGTCACAGGTAACAGAATTACTGGTTATTGACATTACCTTGTAAGCATGAATATGTGAACATAACTCTGCAAGAGAACTAATGAAACCACTTTATCTCAGAAGATTAACCTTTTAGAACCAAAGGATAGTTCTTTATATGACAGACTTTACTTATTAAGACCATACTCTGTCCCTGTATTTCCAAAGATCTAATTACATGAAGATTCTTTGTTTTATTAGGTCATGGTCATGAATCAGGTTGTAGTCATGGACCAGTTAAGTTATATGATGCTCTGGGTAAGTGCTTGTCTAATGCACATCTTTTATCATAAAACATCAATTATATAACTGCAATGTCACTGCAGAATTTACCTTTACAGAGAATAGTTCTTTAATAATGTCTGCAATACCTATGTCGTGTACTAATAAAGTCACAATACTCATCCTGATATATGGCTCCTCTTTGTGTGATCACTCTCAGCTGTTACCTGCAATTGTATTTATTTTTATGGATTATTCTTATTGGGTCTTGTTGTATCCCAAATTTTTTTTCACAATGAGTCCTAGATGTGCCTGTACAAGGGATTGTAATGGTTCTGTTAACAGTGGTCTGATGCTTAGAAGATCTGTCATCTAAAATGACAGGTAGTAAACATTTACCAGGTAGTATACGTTTTGTTTGGAGTTTGTTTGTACTCCCTGTGCCCCCAGGGTGCTTTGATTTCCTCCCAGGAACAAATTTAGCAATGGCATTTTCCTTTGTGACAACCATCCAGGTTTTTTATCTTCTAGCAGTATGTTTCCTGGGCATCTCCATCTGCAGAGTGATAGGTGTCAGGAAATCTTTATGGACTTCCTTAAGGTTGATGGTTTCACTTTGGCACCATTCAGGAAAAAGATGCCAAAACAAAGTATAGGCTAAAATGAGCTAAATGACCCCTGTATTGTATCAACAGAGGTAACTGTGATTTAAGCATTACACTTACCTGTCCAAAACCTTTTTTTTTGCCTGTGTATCGTTCTACCAATTAAGTTTTATTAAAATACTAAAAATATTAAAAATTGGTTAACAATTTTTTAAAACATTTTAGGAGTGTGCATGTAAGAGTTGGCTACCAAATATGTCATTTACCCTTATAACAATTGTCAAGGGATCTCCAACCAAATTGAGTCACTTTTTGAAAGTGAGCGATTAATCAGTTTGTCTTCTGAGATCACAACATGGACAAAAGAGAAACAACCTGCTGAAACAGGAAAGATTGTATTTCTAAAATATCAATATTTATGGGAAGCTTGAAAATTGATCACTGACCAGATACTGTTTGCAGTTATAATGCAATGAATAGTATTATGTGCTGGGTAGATGATGTGCTAAAAAATCAGTGTGTTTCTATTAGAATTGTATTTGTATGGAGAAGTCATGTTAGTAGGGAGAGTGCTTCTTCATTTAATGCTCCCAGCAAGGAAAATTGTGAGCAGAACCATCACCAAATCTCATACATTTCCTAGCACTAGCACTCACAAATAGCAGAGCCTTAAAGTATTTTACACTACAGATTAGGTATAAGGTTTTAGGCACAGAGGGGCAAAGACAACCTCACATTACCACCAAAAATATCAAGTTAAGAAGTAATGCTTTTAGGGTAAATCTTAGGCACACAAAACATATTCTAAAAGGTAAATATAGCATAGCAAATCTTCACTTTTTTAAGTCTTTTTCAATGCTTTCTGTGAGCTATACTTTAAAAATAAAGTCAATAGGTCATGACAAAACAACTGCAGTATGAACAATCATCCTCTACTGCAAATTTTGGGAGTAGCTAATGAACAAATGAATCATGGCAACCAGTTTTACAAATCATTTTTTTTATATTCAACATACGCTATATGTAGATTCTTTCCTCTTAGCTTTATTTTGTGTCTGGAATTTAGCTTTAATTGCCTTTGTAGCATGACAAATAAAAAAGTTGCATTCAAGAAAAGAAAAATGTACGTTTTGGTCATTGAAGTTCAGGAATGATGTTTGGATAGGCTCAGAACTTTAAAATAGATTAAGTGCTATGAACCTTTCTTGACTGCACTTTTGTACTGCGTCGTTTCCATTAACGTTCTCCACTGAATCAATCATGACCTGTCATGACACTACATCCATCCAGGTCGCCACTTTAACTTTCATAAACATGAGTCTGTATTGAATTTCTGCAGTCCATATGGCCTTCGAGCTAAGTTAAATGTCTGAGGTCAACCTTTTCAACTGCCCTGTTACAGTGGATTATCAGTAAATGTTAATTATTCATTTCTTTTTTCCTTCTGTTTATTAATCTTGTCATTGTGTTGTCTCTCCCCAACAGATAGAAGAGAGGCTTTTAAGCAAAAAACTAACTTGTCACATTTTTTCAGTTTTAAAACCTTTAAAGTTTAAAATGTAATTTGGAATGTAATACCTAAATCTTAAAGTAAATGTGTGTAGATATAAAAATGTAAAGAAATGTAAGAAAGGAACCAAGTATATTAGTATTGGACAGTTCTACAAGCTCTCTTACTGTACTGATTTCACTGCACAAATTAAAATTCTCACACTGGACCTGATTTATTAAAGCTCCCAAGACTGGAGAAGATTATCATTTAGGAACTTGGCTGACCACGTCGACAAATGTTTTTAATTCTGGATCAGATCCATTCCAGCTTTTCTTCCATAATAGTCTATTTCCTCCAGTCAGGTAGAACTTTAATAAATCAGGACCATTATGTAATAAAAAGGGGAGCAACTTAGATAGAGCCAACCTCATTCCATTGCTGGAGGATGTCCAACATCATCAATGCTGCAGCCAGACTCATCCATCCTTCCCACCGCTCTTCTTCTGCTGCATCTCTTTGTAGTTCTTTTCATTGGCTTCCATTTCACCTAAGAATCAAATTCAAACTCCTGTGCTTTGCCTTCAAATCACCCCACAGTTCTTGTCCCACTTACCTTTCTGGCCCGATAGAAAAATACTCTCCTAATGATTTTTAATATGCACGTTGTACTGTATCCCCATATTTGTTATATTTTTGTAAAAATTGTTTAAAATTCTTAATAAAAACCAAACAATACTCCCCTAGCTGCTCTCTTTGCTCCTCCAATGATCTACTAATGACTTCCTCACTCATAACTTCATCACACTCATGGCTCCAAGACTTCTCTAGCTGCTCCAACTCTCTGGAATGGTCTTCCTCGTCCTATTCGGCTTGCTCCTACTTTCTGCTCATTTAAAAGAACAATCACAACCCATTTTTGTTCAAACTTGCCTACCCATCTTCTTTTGTCTTTTGAAACTGTCACTACTTCCCTCTACTACATATCTCCCATCCTATTGTGTGTAAATTCCCCCACCTACTAGATTGTAAGGTCTTCGGGGCAGGGTCCTCCTGTGCTCCTGTGTCACTGTCTGTCATTTAAAACCCCTATTTAATGTACAGTGCTGCATAATATGTTGGCCCTATATAAATACTGTTTATGAATAATATTAATAATAATCATCATCATCATCATCATCAAGCCATTTCCTCCTCAGCTCTGTCCCAGGCTCAACCTTGAGAAAGTTTTTTTTTCATTCCTTGTTTAATTGCCACAGGGCTGATCTTCTGCTGCCCCATTTGTCCTCTCTTCTTGTCCACATGCACATGCTTCTACAACTGCTGCATGTCATTCCATAAGTCAGGTCTCCTAACTGTGACAACAGTGGACCGTGCTTTTGAAATGTTTCTCAGTACAACTTCTTGTAGCCCCCACTGGGAGGTTTTGTAGCCGGAAGTACCTGAACAAGAATCTAGTGAATTAAACTGATATTACTTATAGCTAATAGGTATTTTAGTGACTGGTATTACACATCTTTAAATCTGTGTCCACTTCAATTATAATTCGATCAGGTGCTAGCAGAAATCCGATCCCGCATGGCTCTCTGCGATTGGCTCCTTGCCAGTCATTCTGGTCACCCACACCACAGGAACCAGTATCTGCAGATTTGACAGCAGACTAAACTGGTAACTGCTGCCCCCATTCATTCTTTATAGGTTTACTTGTAGCCCTGACGCAGCAGTTCATTGTCATGAGAATGCCATAACCCCACTGCAACCTCATTGTCAGTGTGAGCATGTCCTGGTGAGAATGGTCACCAGGACAAAATAAAAGAATTAATATTTTCAGCATGGAAACAGACAGTAAAAAATCTCTGATTGTTGTTCCAACCCTCATCAGCATTCTAAGTTTAAAGGCTAAAGTTAAAAAAAACATTTTGGCATTAGATACAATATAATGACTTTGTTTCCAGTTACATAATTAACATATTGATTTGTAAGAAAGAAAATGATGAAATGTGATGCTGCAGACTCCTAACACAGCCAAGAAACAGGACATGGTATTTGTGCCATTTTTCTACCTTGATTATAGTAACCAATGCCTCATTTAGTTTAAGCAGACACATGGCAATCATTGTTTTCTTTGTTTTCAATTATTATGAAGCTATAATAGAGGAATTTTCTAATCTTATTAAAATATTTCCCCAAAAATTGTAGTATTTTCCATTTCCTTTCTAATATGGTTTTCTTTTGAAAGTCATATAAGTACAACAATACTAAAAAAAAAAAGCCTTCTTCAAAGAACGTCTTTACTCCAACTCAGAAAGAGTACTAAAATTCTAGTACATTTGGGGAAATGACACAGTTCTCTCAGGGCTACAAATAATATTTATTGAGGAATTTTTAGAGCATTGCTTTTACTGTCCACCGAAAGGCAGAGGAAACCAAAGCACTATAAGCTATGAATTTTGACTCTGGTATAGACAAACTCGGATATTGACAAGAATTATCTAACATAAAGAGGATAGTTATAAAAATCTGTAATATTTCGAAGGAATCAATATTTACAAACTGAGTATATGTAAACCTTTACATTCCAATTTAAAAGTATATTAAAGTTACCATTTGATGAAAAAAACAGAGGTTACCCTAAAGCTGCATTTCTCAACTTTTTATGTAGTGGTACCTTTGAAATAGGTTTCAGGGAACCCCTACTATAATTACTATATCCACAGCTGTCGTACATTAGAGTGGTGGTCAGTGATCTGTCACCCCTACAGATAGCCAAAAAGATAATTGGTGTTAATTGGACTGACCTAAGAGACACAAACTGCTCATTGCTCAAGGAACCCCTAGTAACCTCTGGTGGATCATTGGGGTTCCATGTAGCCTGGGTTGAGAAGCACTGGCTGAAAGTTGTGTAAACCCTAACAATGAGCTTGGTATGTTTAGCATTATAATAAAACAGTAACTGAAGTTGTATTCTCCAATTTGTGTTGGTTGTGTTATTTGGGTTAGGGTAGTCAAAGCAGCGGGGACCTGGGGACCGCTGAGATACCCTGGTCATGTGTCAGACTATTGGCCTATTGAATTCATAGCTTAGCCAGAAATTTTATTGTACAACAAAAAGAAAAAGAGAAAAGGAGAACAATACTGTGTGCCCCCCAAGGTGGTTTCTATAATTAGCAGACTCCAAACTACAGAAAAGACTATAAAGACCCTAACTTTATCCAATTTTTATTTAATATTTTTTATTGTGTAGGTATAGGTTTTAGTGCAGGCTATGCCCCCATAAAGAGAATTTTTTCCTTTGGGCTGTGTCAAACAAATGAGACTTTTCCTCAACAGAAAGGTAGGAAAGCTCCTTAATGGTAGATATGCTCTGAATGTTTCATTAAAAGCACATATAATGGGGCAAGCACAAGCCATTAACAAAAGGCATGGGAAAACAATAAACTATATAAAAGGAGCTAATACAAGGTATAATAAACAATATACATAAAATAACCCAATTTAATGAAAAGCAAGGCATGAAATTAAACTCAATTCAGATAACATATGCAATAAACTAATATATAAGAATACTAATATGGAAAGTTCCCAGAATAGACAGAGGTGGGCAAAATGCCAGGATGTGCCAGTCCAGGATAAAAGAGAGACACCTGATGATGAACAGAGGAAACACAAGCTGACCAAGTTGACAGCACAGATCTGTAAGGCAAATAAGGTCAAGGCCTGTTCTACTACTCCATATCCATGTAAACAAAGCTGGACTTTACGTGTTACATTGGTGTTGTTAAAAGATTTAAATAATTTCTGGACATTTTCACTGCAGCAAATTCATGACAACATTAAAAAACCTGATTAGCGCCTATAATAATTTTTTATGTTTTTCGAGTCCTATCTGATGTAAAAAGGTCCCTGATTACATCAACATTCAAACGCAGTGGATCATACTTTACCCACAAGTGTTTTAGTTTCAATTTCCTAATCTCCCCTATTTATAAATTTCACTTTGCGTACAGCTAAAAACAGAATAAATGAATCCCTCTGCAGTATTGACCTCTTTGCTTGCACATTTTCAATGTCGGATCTAAAAACATGAGTAAGTAAGTGGTTGTTTACATTAATGCTGCTGTAAATACCATTGAGGTAACTTCAACATACACCCGGAGTCCTCAACACCACAGGACACAGTCAATATGCTTTTTACACTGAAATTTCTCCGAATGCTGAATAGTGATTTCTTTCACCTCTGCTCTGCAAAATAAATGAATCTACGGTATATAATCGAGTAATGCCTGAATTACTGTACTATTATTTTAAATTCACAGATGACATGTTCAATATTGTTGTGCTTTGTATCTATCTGGTAATTGGCTGTAAATGATATGCGCTTCTCATTTAGGGCCCGAGGTCTTCATGTCAAATAAAAATGTAAGTGAAGTCTATTTTCAAAGGGTTTAGTAAGTATTGAAAAAAGCTGTTGCAATAGGATTTGCGCAATAATGTACTGATAAAATGTTTACATCTATATAATTTAAAACACACAACTCTAGAGGAATTTTGGCTTGTGTATATAGCTGGTTTGTGAATTATGTTGTCTTTCTTACAGACCTTTCACTGTTGTTTTATTATGGTATTTAGTGTATGTCTTTGTTTCTTGTTTTCCTTTGAGCTAATTCATTGGCAGGATTGTGGTCTGTTTACTGCTTTCTCAATGCCACTTGGGCATTTCCTGGCATGAGGAGCCCCCATTAATGAACGGCGGACGCTGGTTCATTTTTGAATGACCACTGCCATGGACGTTCTCAAATGGCTGGCAAGGTGGCTATGGTTGTTTACCCGGTTAGGGTCTTGGTAAGGCAGTGGTCTTGTTAATGCTGGAATGTGGTAAAGGACTCATTGTTGATATGGTGTCCATGGGAGTATTAGTATTAATGGTTAACAGCTGATGGATGATGGATTTGAGTCTGTTAACAGTTGATATCAGCATGCGAGGCAAGGTAGGGTGTGCATGGAGGCCAAAATGATCATTCCTTTTAACTAAGGTGGTATGTGGGATGTTTGTTGGGGGTGCCTTCCCGGATCCGCAAACAACTGTTTCGTCTGGTGTTAGTTTTGTTAAATTATGTGGGTATAATTTTTATATTATTTATAAATTTATATATTTACATTAATAAAGTTGAATTAATATATTTTGTCCTAAAACAGCTGTCTCAGTCAAGGCGATCTCTGTGTTGGGGGGTTGTGCTGGAACAATCTTGAAGGATGGTGACATTGGAGCTACCCTAGATGTGCAAACTGATGAGTCAGCACAGATTGAAAGCACATAAAGTTATCAAAGATTTTTGGCAGGATTGTTTTTGAACCTATAATATATGGACGTAATGCTTTTAATAGTAAATGAAATGGACATAGATAAACTATCAGTTCAATGATAGAGTTTTGATATTCTTTAACCCTCTGTTGTTCTGTTCATTCACCATGTATAACTTTTTTTCATGAGTGCCTCCCATTCTGGTAAATTATATACTTACAGCCTAATAAATGTCAGGAATGTAAAACATATTTTTATACTCACTCTTGAACTTTGCCAAATACTTCAGCTTAAACCATTACTTTAACTTTTTCTCTTTGAATGTAATGTTAGCTACATTGTCCTTGGCGGCTATGCATGTTGGTTTTAAATTCCCAAAGACATTTAATTAGAACTCAGAAAATACATTTACACTGAGTGTTCTGTTTCCTCTCAATTAAATTACTTCTATCTTATTATTAAAACCCTTTTAATTTTCAATCAATAGTTTATTTCCATTAATGTACTGTAGTCTCCGTGGTGGGTATACTGTTGTAGCAGATGGAATGCTTAGCTCTTAATAGCTCACTCAGTCAAGCAATCATGCTATTGTGAGAGTTGCACAGTTTCAGATCACAAATGATAAATATCAGTGTCACACATCGGTGACCTGCACAAATAGTACACTGAAACCTTTTCATCGATGGAGGCTGCTGGGTACAATGTAGCCTGTGGAGATGACATTTTTGTACTTACATAAACCATGTGTAGCTACCGTTTTGTAGCAACTAGTAATCACAGGTAAATCTTTAGGCTGAACAAAATCTTGGTGCCCCAAAAACAAAGAGATCATTTAAACAAAAGGTGGAAGTGCCATAACATTGGTATATTTAAATGTGATATAGAAATATTTTTCAAATAGCTTTTAATTAGTATTTCCACATAGGGAAACAGTCCTTGTCTTGGCTAGAGCAAAATGCATGGACAAAGGGTCTGATTTAATAAAGCTGAATGATTTATTAAACCCTGGATGATCCAGCAAACCCAGAGTATATTCATTAAAAGTAATTTGCTATTTCTTAGCAAATGTTTTGATTCCTGGACCAGATGCAGTTTAGCTTGGCTGGATTACCCAGGTTCACTGATGAAAGTGTATCTTCTCCAGCCCTGGAGTGCTTTAATAAATCTGGGCCATAGAACCATTGTGGTAATAACATGATCACCTATACACATTACTCTTTTAAATATCAGTCAAAATTATTGTGACATACAGGTATGTTCCCTAAGAAGTGGCCTACACATATGTTTCTTGGACTGTGACCGACACAATGGACCTGAGTTATTAAAGCTCTTCAAGGCTGGAGAGGATACACTTTCAACAGTGAAGCTGGATGATCCAGAAAACCTGGAATAGATCTGGTCCATTCCTTACAACATTTGCTAAGAAACAGCAAATGTTTTAAGAAACCCATTCCAAGTTTGTTGGATCACCCAGCTTTACTTATGAAAGTGTATCCTCTCCAGCCTTGGAGGGCTTTAATAAATCAGGCCCCATATGTTCCATAAGGTTTGACCTACACATGTGTTCCTCAAGGTGTGAACTACACAATATTTAGTAGGTCTCCTTTAAGTATTAATACAATACCATTTTTTTTAGGTATAAGCAAATCTTTTTTTCCTTTTAATTTGTCTCTAAAGGATCTCTCTCTTGTGTGCTTGGTGCTGCCTCTTTATTGCTGTGCTTTACCAAATTACTAGTTGGGGACTGCACATGGAAACACCATGTAACGTATAGACTTCATGAACAAGATCTGTTGTCAATCTACAACTAGTGGGTGGAGAAGATGGTTTCTCATGTGTTTGTACTGTGATTGAACACATGCATTAGGCTATGTTCCACGGAGAGCTTGCAAAGAAGTGTAATTGGAAATGCCAAGCAGAAACCCTCATCTTAGCAAGCATAGACAGCGCTGAGAGTATAAACAATGATTACATAGGAAACATGTATGGCTAAAAATTTCAAATGTATACCTTATATCCCTTAAATTTAGTAATCTTCCACATAAATATTTGTTTGAGTCCCTTGGAAGATTTCCTTTCTATAGGACACCTGTACAAGTAATGGGGTTTGGTGTTTTCACCTGAAACATATGGAGCAGACATCATAGTAAACACTGCTAGAATTACTCATTCCCAGTCTACTGTTTGTGTTACCACTGGGAAGATTTCCCATCAGTGCCAGGAAGTAAGGAAAAACCTCCACAGAGGCACAGACCGTAATAAAATCCAGACTGACACTTTCCCCTGCTCCATCCAAACATCTTTGATAACCTACTACATCCTTATGAATGAATTACATACAGCAGCTTCAATACGACAATGTGCTGCTCCATTATAGTAACAAAATGTTACACTTTGATTGAAGAAATTTAATTGCAATAAAATTTGAATGAAGCCCGAATTAACATGTATTTTATATTGTTTAGGATACTTGACAGTGATGCTGATGGGATATTGGGAGAGAAAATAAACATTACCTATAAATAGAGAATCCCACAGCGCTGACCTCGGAGGTCCAGATCTTCCCATGACTTGAACACATCACAGAAGATTTCACTGACCTCAGCTGCATGGGATTAGGAGGAGCCCTGGAAAACATTGTCCTATTCATTGCTATGGAGGAGCCAGATAAAGACCTTTTTAACGAGCTCTGAACAACACCACTGAGTAAATCACATTATAATAATACCGCTGTAATATTGTGTCACTCTCATTAATCCCTCTAAATCCCCACAGATTTTCCTCTCTTTGGTCATAAATGTCATATAGCTCTTCCGTGACAGATCATCTAAGTATAGATATAGAAATATCAATAGATTGTAGGAATATAAACATTGTACCTTCAGCTATGTCATTCAATGGCTTTTAACTCGTGTTAGCTGATAAAACTTAGTTACAAGCACTTTGCAAGGTAATGTTATGACTTGTAAGGTTTATTTAAAAAGTGATAAAGGATGGTGTAAAGGATGGGGTATAAGAGCTCGCAATATAGGATTTCACATTGATTTAACTCTTGGTCCTACACCCTCAGTAATACATATAAATACATTATTATTACTCAGGATTATATAGCACCAGCATATCACACAGTGATGTACAAATTCCAGTCATATCACTAACTGTGCCTCAAGCGGGCTCACAATGTAATGTCCCTACCATAGTCATATGTCTTTAATACAGTCTAAGGTCAATTTTGGGAGGAAGCCAATTTACCTAAATACATGTTTTTGGAAATCTAAAATGAATGGAAAATGTTCATAAAATGAACACTAAATTAGGATGTTTTGGGACGATATGATACTGAAAATGATTAATTACTGCAATGATGTTCACAAACAAAACAAATCAAAAGTTTTTTTTAAATTCCATTAAAATATTAGTAATTAACAATGATGTATGGTCTGTAAAAAGTGCTTTATATATATTATAAGGGATAAAATAATAGGTTAATAGCCTATAAGGCAGTCAAGATTTTGAATTTATTATGAACACAATTGCATTTGATTAGCTTGTCTTTATTAGCATAGTAAATGCCATCCATTCCATTACCAATCCAATAATGGGTAATGCAATTACTCTGTATTGTGTAACATAAACTGTACAATATTATATATCAGTAAAATCGAGCCCAATTTTTGGCATACCTATGAGGTCCATTTTTATCTTTAGAAATATGAAGCATGAAATATATATAAATAAAATATCGAAACACATTTACAGTGGAAATGAACTTGTCAAAAAATTGCTAGCAGGCAAGTTTTTTAATCCAGAAAGGACAAGCGATGTCTCTTCTGTAATAAAACATATATGCCTGTTTGCAATCCACTTTGTTAAGTACAATGCTGGGTGTCCTGCATACCTCCCCTGGCTACTGGGAATGAATGGGCCTGCATGTGGGAGTTACTACAATATGGTCTGGCCGATCAAGATGGCTGAAGATCTGGAACCTGGAAGAGGACTAGGGGAAAACAGTGGCACCTGTGATGGAGCAAGAACAGGTGAGTTTATTTTTTTAAAATGCAACAAAACATCATGTATCCCTTTTGCAACAAAAGACCTGCCTTGTCACATTTTTTAACAGTTCTGGGTATGTCTATCTAATTATTTATAAGTTTTTTCTTTTTATCTCTGGCAATTACATCACCTTGTAAATCCTATTCAATTCCATCCCTGGCTAGTATCAGTCAAATATGTGACTAGATAATGCCTATTAGCTAATGGATGATACTGTATCATAATAGGTTGTTAAAATTCACAAAATTAGATGACCTCAGCCTGCAAGTAGCAACTGGGGCGGGAGAGATAAGAATGACACTTCATAAAAAGCCTTTCAAAATATATTTTATGGTTGACTGAGATTACTGTAACATACCATACAACGTCTGTGTATTAGGCAGAGACAAATCTTATGTTATATGATGCTTTAGCCTTAAAAAATGACATATCTTTGTCTGTCATTAAAAGGAATGTGTTATAATTGACTTCTCATTGTCTCATTGTCACCTGTGTGGTGCTGAAATGTGTGGCCAGAAGTCTCCAGCAAAGAATGTGACAGACCATCGCTGCTTCAGGATGAGGACAGGAATTTGTGACTTGAGCCAAAATATCCACAGGCTGTGAGTTCTGAGACAGACAGCTGTGTTGTGATATCATTGTTGGACATGTTATCTGTTTGAAGATTAACACCCCTTATCAGTGACCGAGCTGGAAAAGCTTTGGCGCCCAACTTTTTATTTCTCTGCCAGAACTGGCCTTCACTCTCACAATAGACACAGACTTATAGACTACCTGTGATTTGCAGAATTTATCTAGCTGTCAAGTAAGACACAAGTTATAATCCAGCGTTGCACTTCTCTGTTGGACAAAGAAGGTTTCTACATCTACGTTTTGTGTATTCAGGTGTTACCGCACACAGGGTTTATTGTCATTTTTAGGCTCCTTGTTTTTAATAATATTAAATGTCTATCTAGTAAATATAATAGTATAAAGCATGAAGGGAGGCTGCATTTACAAAAGTATGATGCATGTTTTATTTTTTATTATTTTACACTAGAAGATTTTACAAATGACCAAAAGAATTTGAAAATGAATCAACAAAATTCAACACAATACTCTACTGAATGATATTTGTGGCATTTCCATTGTAAAAGCTAATTAACAGAGATTATCATAGCTGTAAAGCAGAACTAAACTCTAAAAAAAAGGAAAACTGTGACCACATAGGTCTTTTATTACAGAAGGGATGCAATAAAATAAAATTACCTGCCTGATTGCAATTTTTTCTCAATTTGCTCACCTGTCTACATTTCTCTGCCGCCATTTTTATTTACTCTTTTGCTTGCTTCCAAAGCTTCGACCATCTTGATTTGCCAGTCTGGGATGATGTAACTTCTGCACATGTGGGCACATCCCTGGCACACCCCAGCATCTTCCCCCATAGAAGGGGCATCACCTGTCCCTTTCTACCTGATCACTATTTTCAAAGCAGAACTTTAGTTCCACTTTAATTACTGCTTTATCTACCACACACCTCTTTGAAAAATACCACTAGCTTCCTGCTGGTCTTCCTAAGAAAATAAATAATAAAATTCTCTCCATGGCTATGTACACACATGCAATAATTGTTGTTAGAAAGGATCCTTTTCACAATCCTTTTCAACAACAAATGATTGCACAGTGCATGAACGAGTGTTGTACATACAGCACCGTTTTACTCTATGGAGAGGGGAGGGGGAGAATGACAGAGTGGCACCCCACTGCGTTCTCTTCCCCTTCACTTCCATTACGGTCGTTCATCGTCCATCGTCCATGGATCGGCCAGGACAGTTGTTTGGATGATGGATGATGAGCGCTGTACACATGCAAGAATCACGTCTGATATCGGCCCTGAGCTGATTACCGTACGAGAACCATTGCGCGTGTGTACATAACCTTAGAAATAATGATCCCATGCATATGCAACCTTTATTTTGTGAGACAGATAAACATTATGTGATAAAATTACAAAATTACTATAGTTCCTTCATCTTTTTTTATGTAGACCTGGAGCAGTATATGCATGTAAAAATTGAAAAGTTAATATTTTCTATGTGTGGCCTGTGTAAACATAAAAGTCTGCAATAACCATTTTTCAGGCTACATTACCCTGAATCCGAACTCCAGGCAAATAGCTAAATACCCAGATACAAAACACATATATAGGAACTGTGTACCTGCCAAAGGATTTGTAATTTTGTATTTTTAGCTTATTTCTACATTTCAGCAAAGTTCTGTCTGGCAATGCAGAAGACAGCATTTGCTGGGACTAGGGAACATGTACATACATTGCCTCTCTCCCAGCCTCAGCCTGGACAGTAAAAAAAGAAGCAGCAAACTGAAGAGCCCGCTGTCACTCTAAGCACATGAGCAGCACAACTGATTGGTGTCTTGTGCAGCTTCTTCCTTTTGCTGTACAGTGGAGTGCAAGAGGGCAATACAATTAAATTCTGCTATATACACCGTAAAGTATTGTTTTAGTAATTATTGCCGAGCTGTATTAATTTTTGTCTTTAATATCTGCCTGGAGTTTAACTTTAATAATTACCAGGGTAAATATAGAGATTCTATTGACTGATTAGAGTTAGCTATATTCCCTTTAATTATCCAAATCCTTGCTAGCAAACATCCTGTTTATTTATAGGTACCTTGTATATAATTCGATATTTAAAGTGAACGCTTCATCAGCTTTTTACTCAGCTACCAGTAAGTGAACTTTTACTTTGCCAACTGAACTGTGCCTGGGTCCTAAAATAAATCAGCCTTAGTGTACAGCAGAAAATACATAACAGCTAGTAACATACCTGATGGACATACTGGCTCTAATTTATTAAAGTTCCCCAAGGCTGGAGAGAATACACTTTCATCAGTGAAGCTGGGTGACACAGCACCTGGAATGGATTTCCTAAAAATCATTAGCTATTTGTTAGCAAATGTTTTCAATCCTGGACCAGATCCATTCTAGGTTTGCTGGATCACCCAGCTTCACTGATGAAAGTGTATCTTCTCCAGCCTTGGAGAACTTTAATAAATCAAGGCCATTAACTCAAAACTCCAATGAAGATTAAAACATTGCTACAAAAAGAGCTAAATATACATTATTGTGTCTTTATATCATCTAACTACAATTTCCTGCACATTTATCCTGGGAGAGGAAGGGGCCATGGTGTGCTAGTTAAGGCTCTGCAGAGCACAATTGCTGTCTATATGTCAGCTTATCTGGGCTACATTCTTCATATTAATTAAAAAAAATAGAATTATACAAATCACAGAGGTCATGATCTTCCCTAATGATCTCTTATTGGAAATTGAAGAAAAATGGTAATGCAGTAATTCCAGCTATTGTGTAGAATTCAGGCTTACTATTCACGTTTTCTATTTAGTAAAATTATATATAAACAGTCTGTTGTCTATTTAATTTAATTTAATGCCCTAGAAAGGTGCACATATTTATATTGTAGTGAAGGGGACAACAATAGTGAAGAGTAATCAGTGGGACAGAACAGAACATTATATAGAACATATTGTGCAGAACATAGACTGGCCAAATCAGTCTTGCAGCAATACATTAGATATCATTAGACACAGGCTAGAATGTTGGTTTTGCCCAGTCTTTGGCAGGTAAAGTGTAATATGATGTTATCTGGGAAATAATGTACTTTTTGCTCAGTTGTATATCATAGTTAAGGCTTGATTCTATCACAACCTTTATTTTTTTTGGGGGGTAAAGACTGACTAGAATATTGGTGTTTGTACCATCATTTAGGAGGGTTCTGCTAACTTTCAAGAGTTGTCATGAAAGAGCAGGTAGTGAGAGACACCTTAGTACTTCATGTCAATTTAATAGACAGAACAGGAACTGAGGCTTGAAATAGCTTATAAGGAAAACTGAGATTTTAGATTCATTATGAACAGCTCTCATTATCCTGACTGTATTGGAATAGAAAATGCCATCTAATATATTATCAAATATGGTTAATGCAATTAATCTGTATTGTGTCAAATAAACGCTACAATATTATATAATAGATGGTGCCCATCTTATGGCATACCTATCAGGTCCATTTTTATCTTTAGCAATATAGGTACATAGAATATACAGTATGTACTAAAAATATGTAAAAGCAACATCTAAAGGGAAACTAAACTCAAAAATTGTGAGCAGAGAGTGTTTTTTTTTTTACTGCAGAAGGGACAGGCGATGCCCATGGATTAAAATTTACATACCACCCTTTTCTCAAACAACATTGTTAAGTACAATGCTGGCATTCCTCCCTGACTGCCAGGAATGAATGGGCATACATCATTACAAACTAACCATTCAAGATGGAACCCAGAAGGAATCAGCAGATCCCTCCACAATGAAGTGAGGATAGGTGATGGGGAATTTTATTTTAAAAAATGTGATCAGGCAAGTAAGTTTATTATATTTTTTTAGCTTAGAAAGAACATGACATATCCTTGTAATAGAATAGAATATGTTAACTTGATATGTAAATCTAAATATTTATACTTCTTTTAATTTCTCAAAATACATCCCCTAGAAAATCCCAATAATTTCAGCCTCTGGCTAGTATCAGTCAAATATGTGACTAGATAATGCCTATTAGCTAATACTGTATCATAACAGTTTGTTAAAATCCACAAAATCAGATGACCTCAGCCTGCAATCAAGGTGTCAGACAGGTGCCACACAAAACAGGTAATGAAAGACATCTTCCTACTTCCTGTCAATTTAATGGAACAGGACAGGAATTTAGGAAAAGGTCTTTTAACACTTACTCAAGATGCATTAAAACCAAGGAAGCTATATTTAGGAAGATTTCAAGTTCCTGTTCAGGTGATGAATGTAAAACAGGAAAAGAAGAGGTATCTCTATTGTATGACAGGCCTTTTACATGTTTTCTAACTCCTCCTTGGGCTGTCAAAGATAACAAAATAAAGTTGGGCTTTAAACAGTTTACATTCATTTAAGGCTGATTTTACACTAAAATGTAAGGTCCACTTACACCGACCTTACTTTAGCCAAATCACCAACACTTATTAGGTTAAAAATGTACCTGCAATTAATATTACCTTACCCTCGTCTTCCACCCTTGGTGCTTAAGTAAGAATCCTAACCCATCGTGGTCCTTTTAGGAAGATTCGTGTTGAACACAAAGCAGCTGAGATCATGTGAAAAGATTTCCAAAGCCATCACACCAAACCTAAATTTATGTTCAATATCAGGAGTAGAAGCATTCTCTGCACTTTCAAATAAATTTTACAAATAATAGAAGTTACAGACAGATGTAGAGGATGCTCAGAATGCAGATCCAACCTGTTCTTTGCCATTTACATGTGTCTGTCATAAAACAAAGACCTTCAGTTCTCGGCCTGCTTGTTATTTTCATAATCTAATTACCAAATGGGTAAAGGGTGCGAGGGTCAAAGAGCTACTTGATAGCACAGGAAGCTTTGGTTTCCATCAGTCGGTCTGAAGAAAGTGGTGTTGGCAAGGTGGCCAACGAATTGTTTCCCTGGAGTAATGTGTAATGGCGCTTATTGTTCTGTCTCTGCTAGATGGTAAGTAGGAGACATCAGAACATAAACATTTATATGTCAAATTAACTTTTTCAGCATATAAAGACTTTGATCATGGATGGATATTTAGCAGTGATTTCTACATGAATGGCTAAATTGCCCTAAATGTTATACAAATAATCTATTATTGAGGGAGGTCCTGCTAGTAGAAGTAGATCAAGAGAAATACAAAAACTGAAATGCATACTTTAGTAATGGGAACACCACTCCAGGTTGCCTCTGCTGTTGTTTATTTCGCTATACAAGATGAGGACCAGAGTTCAGTTTGGCCAATACACCAGCACAAATTATGTAACCAAATGCCTTTGTTTTCGGACCTGTTACTAGCACTGGAGGAAGCATGGTGCTGTGTTTTGTTTCCTTAAAGGTAAGTATTTAAATCCTGTTATTTTTCATGTTTTCATCAAAGCAAGGCTGATGAAAAATGAACAATGGATTTTGTACAGCTTATTGCATAAACTAAATTGAACCACCCAATTTTAATGATGTGTGTTGTGACATTGGAGGTGTGCCCATCCATAACATATATATTAAAAATATTCTTTGTGCTGTTAAATTTTATTGTGTATATTATACAGAACAGTACTTATAATTGCAATTATAAATATTATACACTAGATAGATGTATTTACTGTACACAGCTATTATTTAGTTCTAAAACAGCCCAGTGTTTGGAACTTTGCCTGGGTGTGTAATTCTTTGAAGTGAAAATAATGCAATATAAGACTGTAGACAAATAAAAATAATCAGTAGCAAGCATTAGTGGTATAAATAATTCTACTGCCACATCCACTCAAATTACAGAAAGTCAGGAAGTATGGCAAATAATGGGCTTGTTTAAACAAACCATATCAGACTGTCAATTGCTTGTCATCTACTTTGAGATTCCTATAATCGGTAAGCAGGGCTATTATCTTCAATCAGCCATTTACCCTTATGCTATGAATGGCTGCTTTTGCTAAGGGTGAGAAAGAAGGATCAGATAAAACAACAACATGTACTACTTATGGCATCATATTTGGTGTCTGGTGGAGGAGAAGATGGAATCGTGGCACTCCATTGAAAGCACATATCCTAATTAGACAAAGTCATCCAGGAATTTTTTACTGGTCATTCTTAATGATTAGCGATGGGTGTATGTATTTTTATGTGTTTTTGTGTCTTTTAGCAGCTGTCAATCCTATTAAGGATAAGAAAATCTACATAATATCCGAAAATGGCTTTGCTACATGTGGCTTGGAGTTCGTTGGTATAGTACAGTAGAACAGCAAAGGCACATTATTTAGATCTGTTACATCTGTTGTCATGCAAGCATTGAACATTCACTGTGTAGTCTTTTAAATATCAATGTGACTTTAGTGCTTTCCAGGAAAACTGCCATAAACTGCTGCATTAATTCTTATCAAATAAAAAAGTCTATGTCCATTTGGTGCAGTAAGGTGAGGATTGAATGTTGTTCCTAGTTCCAGTGAGCTATAGTACTTAATGCCAGTACAATATATTTATTACTGCACCTTATGCTAATGAGCACTCAGAAGGCTCTACAAATACATGGTACACCTCTAGATTTGGCTCATGCAGGATGAATAGCATGGAAGAGCCTGACCTGATATTATCCCTATACATACTTTGTTATGTACTGGTTTGTACTGGCAATCAAATCCACCACTAGCTTGTGTCACAGAATATACACAATGCATGAGGATTTTTTTTAAGGGAAAAAAATATATCTTTTTGATACAATTATAGCTTAAAAAAATAAATAAATCATTAGGATATAAGGCTCTGTGTACGTGAACACAGCAGCTCTGTGTAGGTGAACACAGAAGTTACAGTTTATAAATATAAATAATTTTACCTGAGATGAACACGGATGATGAAAAATCTAGCATATGTACAGCTGTCCCCCAAAGTTGTTCATATAGTGCAGGGGTCAGCAAACTCCGGCCTTTAGGCCAGATACGGCCTAGCGGGTAGTTCGTTGCGGCCTGATGCCCCCTGGCCAATCCGGCCTAATTCCGGCTGGCAACTCACAGCTCCAGAGCCTGCGGATAGGCCAGGGGGCATTAGCAACTACCAGAGCCAGAGCCAGAGCCACTGGAGCTCCAGTGCTGCCCCCTTGCAGGTGCTCCCCTATTTACCACGACCTGCTCCCTGAAGGTAAATCCCCCTCTTCCGCAATGCATACAGAGGAGAGGGATTTCACTTCAGGGGCGTTCTCTGGTGGTGGGCGGAGCCATTAAGATGGGTCGGGCCTAGTGTGCTCCCGCCCACCCCATAAATGGCCTAGTGGCCATAAAACTTTGCTGACCCCTGATCGAGTGGATCAATGAACAACCAAGCAGGGACAACCACTGTACTTTCCAGTGAAGGGAAGCGCAGCACTGTGCTCTCTGCTAGTCCTCCCATTCCTCCTCCTAAAAATCTTTTCCAGCAACAGAAACCTAATTTGTGTACATAGCCTTAAAACAGAACCAAAGCTTTATTGATGGCAATGAATGTGTTTAAATGTCAGCTGTACAGTTTATAAGGGCCAAGCAATGCTGCTACTAAGAACTCTGTTCACTTTTTCTTAAAGATGGTAAAACATATGGCCCAAGTTTACAGTGTGCATGACAACTTTGCTTATTTGCATTGGCTTTTTATGATAGAGATTTTTTATGTGGATGTTCAACCTGTCTGTTTATCTTCTTATTTCCTAGCAGGCTGTTTCCCATAGCTGGGTTTTCTGTTTCCATTTTCCATACACTTTACATTGCACATAGTCGTATGTCTGAAACAGAACTTGGGGATTTCAGATTTTTTAAACCTGCAAATATTACATGCCACAATAGGAGTGTATGATATAGGATGATGCTGTTACCAGGATTGTACTCTAGGATTAATGTGTGATTTCTCATAATTACACCAGCAGAACAATAGTTGCTGCACCCCTATGATGGACTTGGGTGTTAGAAGAATAAGGCAGTTTGTATCTCAGCCGATTAAAGGTGCAGCTCTACAGCTGTAAATACACTCAGATTAATGGCTAGAGATTCCCTGGTATTACATTTTTCAAGTGAATTTTCTCGGTTGTTGGTGGGATATCTAAGAATAGACATATGACGGAGGTAGGATTTGCATGCATGATCCTAATGCTGAACAACTGTTTAGTGTAAGCATGAAAATTCACACAAAGGAGGAGAAACTGATGATGATGGTGACACATGTAGGACAGTACTTTCTTATTCAGGGTAGTGATGTCATATTAGGGTCTGAGTGGAGAAAACTGTTTATGATAATCTTACTTTTTCTGTCAACCTAAAGATGACCATACACTACTCAGTTTTATTGGAATATGCGATAGAGCCAACTAAGCCTTTGAATGTAACAAAAATCTAAATAAAAAGGAACACTTGATCCATATTTTTCAACATAATATTAATGATTGGGTGGGCAAGGGAGAGTGGTAGGAAAATGCCACAAAGTGACATGGCTTTGTACTACATAGAAAGCAGTTACTATAATATCAAGAGGAAATAAAGGAAAAAGTAATTCAAAAGAGCATTCAAAACCCATCTTTTCAAACTTGCCTACTCGTCTTCATCTGTCTCTTCCTTACTACTTCCAACCATTCCATATCCCCCTTATATTGTGTGTTACTTCCCCTACCTCCTAGATTGTAAGCTCTTTTGCTCAGGGTCCTCTCCTCCTCCTGTGTCACTGTCTGTATTTGTCTGTCATTTGCAACCCCTATTTATTATACAGCGCTGCATAATATGTTGGTGCTTTAAAAATACTGTTTATTAATAATAATAATAATAATAATAATAGTGATAGCAATACCGTGGCGCACCCCCTAACATCCAAAAGGGGTAATCTCCCAATTACAATATTCCTACAGAGCTAGTTCTAAATACTATCCAGATTTCTGCTTTATAAATATAGTACATGGCGGTAATCCAGATAAACAATCATTATCAGGGAAATAATAATTGTTTATGTGATCATGAACAGATCATCCAGTTCATAAAGCTATCTTGTCAGTCACATGGAAGGTATTAAATCTGAAACTTTATTCTCAGATGCCTCAGGGTAAAGAATTCCCCCAAACATTTCTAGATCTTACTGTTTTAATGAATGCACTGGTTGATTGAATTTTTTTTAAATATGTATATATATCTTAGACAGTAGATATTAGATGAATGCTATGCCACAGGATGTGGAAGCAAGGGAAGTAGCTTATCTTGGTACACAAAGCACATTGTAGGGGGTCTGTACTGTTTGATCCTCAGGGTCTGTGACAGGTTCTTGGAGGCCTCATCTCCAACAGGTCCAACAGATAATGGACGGGATGTATGTTCAACACTGAGGATAAAGCTGTCTGCCTGTTATCTGTCACACCTTCATTTACTGACCCTCTCAGGAAGCCATGGCTAGAAAAATGTCACAGATGCTGCTTTGCATGTGGTGTGATGAAGACAGTCTTTGGGTCCAAATAACACTTGTTCACTGTGTATGCAAGGAGCAAACTGATCACATTTACTCAAGGTTTTGTGTGTGTATATATATATATATATATATATATATAGATATATGGTTCCATTGAAGACTTACTGAACTACCTCCAAACAGAACTCAATTTAGGTGAAATAAACAACTACTATAATGTCTTTCATCTCTAATGTTTAAATACAAAGTAGGACACTTCTATTAACCATTATTATTATTACCTTGTATTATTATAGTGCCAAAATATTTATTACACAGAACTTTACAAAGTCCATAGTCATGTTACCAGCTGTCCCCCAAAGGGGCTCACAATCTAATGTTATATAGTCACATATCATTAACATAGTCTAAGGACAGTTTTAAGAGGAAGCCAATTAACCTAACTGCGAGTTTTGGGGATGTGAGAAAAAACAAGAGTGCCTAAAGGAAACCCACACAAACATGGAAAGAACATACAATCTGCATGTAGGTAATGTCTTGGCCAGGGTTCAAACTTAGTTTTGCAAAGACATATGCACTAGCCTCTGAAAGAAACTGTTTGAAAGTTAAGCTTAGTGTAGTCAGGAAGAGTCATTGAACGATCTTTTATTGATCTGAATGTTAAAATGTAATAAGGACTGCATTTTTGTTTGTGATGCCTAAATGGAAATTCCAGGCTATATGGTTTTCACTTGTTTAGACATCGTTTAATTCTGGTTCTTTCTTTGGCTGTGTTTGGTGAATGGGCATACAAATGCACAGGTGGAGACATAACATCGGCCCTGATGTCCACCATCCCTGCAAAACACCCCTAACGAGTCCTGATGCTGCTGGCGGTGAGCTGGCTTTTTAGGAGTGCTGCAAATGTCTAAAATATTGGAGGCCATTCTGGAGAAGTAAGTGAACCTGGACAAGATGGATTTGCTTACATATACCCACATGTGAAATACATAAAATCCAATAAATGAAAAGAACAAAACCCTGAAAAGTAAGGTTAAGGCACAAAGTTAGTGCTGGATGTCTTTAAGCCAGGAGATAATGTGTGCTCTAGCTGATGTGATGCTGCTTCTAATGCTCTTTGTGAGAAGCTGACTATTTTCAGTAAAATTAGTTAGCAATTTTAGTACAGGAGAGGAGTCTGTATGTAAGCGTAGGAACGCTAAATCTTGGTGCTTGAAGTTTGGAGCTTTAACATTTTTAAGCCCATTGGGAGGTTTCAAAGTGCTAAATCATTTGTCACTGTTGGTACTGGGTGAATCTTGCTCCTGAAATCAGATAATTCTAAGCTCACATTGTATTATTATATCTGCTTCCCATCTAGTTACCAGCAGCCGTTATGTACTGTAATCCCCTGGAAACAGCGCATGAACGTAATTTGTCAATAACACTCACTGTCTATTCATTCCCGTCTGCCATGATTCATGATACAGGATGCATCCATTAAGAATGGAGGTCACATGAGCATTATCGCCCTCCTGCAACCACCCAGTAATATCTTGTCCAGAATTAGCACTCATCATGGTTATCTCCTCCTGGGAGATTCTCCTAAATTGTTCCTTTTTCTCCCTGCAGAGAACCGATAGGAGAAAAGCAAGATATGATTCCTTTATCTGCATCCTTTATGTGAGAGGCCAGCTGCTGAGCTATTACTGGACATCACCCAGACCTACTACTAGAGCTTTGCAAGAAAGGAAGCGCTGTCTGTAAAATATCGTCATGCATGTCTGGCTGCAGTAATATTACCTTTGGATAAAAATCTCTGCAAAAATAGAAAATGAATATGACTTCATCCGTGCAATATTTAGAAATGTGTTTGTGTTTTGATCACTGTTTTGCTGGCTGTAAATAGGTAGATGATTCACCCATTCTTAGACCTTAGGAATTAAAAAAACACACCTTATACACAATAGTCTTTAAGGTCCTTCTGTGGTCTTCTCTGTAACTCCAGCTAATGGAAAATATAAAAATAATGCACTCCTTTATTAAGACATAATAACATTTATTTTTTTTAAAGCAAGTATTATAAGTACCTAACTTGTACCTGGTATCAATCTTAGCAATTCAACATACAGCTGAGCTTACACTGAGTGTGTGAGAAGCAGAACAAAAAGTGAATCAAATGTGCTATACTGCAAGAAGCATGCTGATAACAGGTGAGGGGAGGGAGACACATGACCTGTAAGCATTTACCTAAATGCATCAAAGAAAAAATCAAGTTTATAGCATTGAACAGTTATGATAAATACACTCTTTTTACACCCTAAAAAGCCCCTGTACAGTCTGAATAATACCCTTTTCCCAGAGGTGGTGTTTAGTTCAGTGTAGGAAAGGTCAATTTACCTAATAAAGCTGCATACAGATGTCAATTTTCTGTTGCTGGAAATGATCTCTCATGATGGCTTCCAGTGACAGTAAAATGAATACATATCACTGGGTAGTTCTTTAGAGAGGGGAGGACAAGCAGGAGACACCCGCTGGGTACTCTTCATAGGAGATGACAGCAGTGGTTCTTATTATGCAAAGTACCATGTAAAGAAATATAAAAAGCACAAACACAACAAAGCCAACACAATTTACTGACAATATAATAAACAACATGGCATGAATACCACGATCTAACTGTTCTTCTTGGTTCTTTTCACTTATAAATTGTTTAGAGGACCAACTAAAACCAAAAGGAAACAAGAAAAAAATAATGATAAGTGGAATTTATAAATTTTACTTTTGGATTGGAACTAGTGAAGGCTGGAATCCGGCTGGCAGTGAGGCGAGTGTACGCGCACACTCGAGTCCGGACCGCGGTAATCCGCGATCGATGGCCGCGCGTACTTTCGCGCTTCCAGCGAGCGCGGATTTTATTGATGAATCAGGGGCATTGTGTAGCTGTGCACCTATCCACTCAGCCAGGACCTCTTATGTCTTCTAGTTTCCTGTTAACGGATTAACTAGACAATTTTTTATCACCTTCTTCCTGTGACTACAGCTCCTGTCTCATTTGGAAGACATAGGGGTTTCATTGTAATTCTGAGAACTGTAGTCTGACATCCATTCCTTCCATGGCTGTCACACAGGACCACATCTGATTGACAGCTGAATTCAGAGATGAGAAGTAGTGCAGTGTGCAGCACATTTGGCCTATACAACAGATATTCTGTTCATCACTTTTCTTGTGTACATTACTTGTATTTACTTATTAGGCTGATTGCTATTAGACTTTATCTGGTTCATTGTGGGGTTTATATGGGCTTTCAAACAACAGACCAATGTAAGCCTATGGGCCTGATCCATTATAGCTCTCCAAGACTGATGAGGATAGTCTGTCTTGGGAGAATCTGGGTGATCCAGTTAATCACAAATGGATCTGGTCCAGGCTAAAACATTTGCTAACTAATAGCAATTGTTTTTTAGGAAATCCATTCCATGTTTGCTGGATGACCGAGGTTCTACCATGATGGTCCACCGGTCTTGAAGAGCTTTAATAAATCAGGCCCTATAGGTCAGATGTATGCTAGCTCATTTTAGGAATCATTATAAAAAAACATAATTTAGGTGAATTTTAAATTTCTGTTTTTTCCAAGTTTACAAATTAGAGTTTTAGATTATGTTTGTAACATTTGTATAAAATCTATATGATCCTACTTTACCAGGAGAATGGGAAAAGTGTTTTGCTGCTGTGTAACTTTGCATTCTGTCTAATCTGATTTTCCCCACTCTTCAGATTAAATGCACGAACATATGTAGACTGAGAATTCTAATATTTGAGTTTGGAGCTCACCACCTTCAGAATGCAGCTGCCTAATGAAAATATTCACATTTACTATTTCATAGTTATTTGAATAATGTAAATTAAACAGACAATTTATCAAATTATTTGCTAGTTCTTTACATTATAACAAAAGAACAAAATATATTACAGCTGCTACATTTCCAATTAGCACAGGTTCTGCTGATACTGTGATAACAGATCTGTATAGGAAATGGTGTAAATCTTACAATATTAGGTCAAAATGCCTGAAAATAGACTTACGGAAGGAAATATCCTGTAATTTGATAAGTGTTTGTAAACAGGCAGGTTGACTGGGCTTGACTTGCAGTAAATCAGTGCCTGTAAAAGAACAAGAGATTGGAACACAAGGGAGCTCCTCAAGCACCCTCCTGACAGTAGTATCTGCTACATAACCACTCAAGTTTCACTCTCCAAGGCTGGTGGAGTTACCAGAGTGTTTCAACTGTCTGGAATAAAAATACTTTGTCAGTATCCATCACTCTGAACACACTTATCCTCCTGGCTACACTTTACAATGGGTAATGTATAAACAATTCCTGTTCCACATTTAGCGCAGCCTAAATCCTCAGCAGGTAGACTCCGCTCACACCCATTTAAATCCATTATAATGCTGGAAATGTTTCAGGCTATATTATGGATATTCTTGAAGATGTTCATCACTAATGCATTTCCACTTTGATTGCTCCACACTCAACACATTCCTGCCAAACCAGCCCCATTATCCTAGTCTCACTCCCCAGACAAGATCAGCTATCTCTACCTTCAGTTTTTGCACTGTACGCTAATCTTCAGTAATCCTACAAGATTGCCCAGGCGGTTGGAATACCTGTGAACGCCTAAAATCATTCTCGCCTGATCCCCCTGCTTTCATGTTGCTTTTACTGGTCTAAAACATCCCATTAGGCTTGTTAAGGAGGATTAGGATTGATTGACTTGCAAACAGTAACAGTGTTCCAAACAAATTTGCAATCAAATAATCATTGTATAAAAATGAAGCAGAATAAATGAGATCAACATCCACCAGCCATACATAGAGGATTGCACTTATTTCTGTATTTTAAAAAAATGTATTCAGTTTTTTACATTTTTATTAGTTCCTTGGATATTTTGCTGCACTATTGCCCATCGTTGGGTACACACGGAGGATTTTTTCCTTTGTGTGATCCTGCTGTGTTAAATTGGTTGTGATGAATCGGCAGCCATTGCATGTTATAGTGATCAATCATACAAATTTAGAGCACTGCACTCCCATCAGCGATTCATTACTACTACACTCATTGCAATAATAAACATTACTACACTTTATTGTTCGCTATGTGCAATGATTGCCAACCATTAATCCCAGAGCAATCATGAAAAATGTGTACACTCAGCCCATGGATCATGGAGTTACACATACCTGGCTTTGTCATATTTAACAAGCTGAATTTGGGTTTATTTTTAGCTAAATTGCACTCTTTCTTTGCATCCCTCGATCCTGCAGTTCCTGCATGCAATTTGTATGTTCTCCCCATATGTAAAATTCAAAAATATTCTTGTAGGTTATTTAATTTCCTCTAGGAGTGTAGTAGATACAATAAATTGTGCTTTCAAGGACAGTGATTGGATTCATGTGTTTTGTAAAGCAATGGTAAATATTGATAAGGAAGTGTATAATGTTGTGTGATACTTGATAAATTAGAAATTTCATTGTTATTAAAAATCTTTTGTTTGGTGTCCACATGTTGAAGAAATATTACATTGCAGAAACTCCTAATACGTACATGTATTAATCTATATTGATATTTATAGCACTAACATTTACAGTGCAATGACATCAGATCAAAAACACAATAGAAAAAAAACCTTTGCAAAAATAACAGGCATAAGTGTAAGTGAAATGACGGGGAACATTCAGGGGAAATCAATCATCCATTTTTCCATATCCAATTTACTGTACGCGTCAAAAAAAAACAACCTTTCAGTGTTTAAAATATTGTAGTTGAACAGAACTTTTTGACAGTCTGTTTGCTGAATATCACTCTGGCCTAAAACCACAAAAAAAGTTTTAAAATGTGAAAAAAGAAAAATCCATTTGGATGAATCAATCTTCCCTCTTTCTCATTATTATATTCCTAGCTGTTAATCTTCACAAAGCCATATAACTATAATAAATGAATGGCTACATTTATTAAACAATTTTTATAATTCTTCATCAAATAAATAAAGCTATGCATGTATCCGAAATCCAGCCTTTGTTGAATGTGTCATTTCTTTCAAGTCACACTCATTGTCAAGGAGCGCTCATAAACACAAAATATCTGGCCACATCAGTTTAATTGAGTGTCACAGTGAAATGAGAGCATTAGATCATGATAATTGGTGGAAGATTATAGTAATGTCACTCATGTTCATCCAAGATGCTTAGCACCTGTCCTTGTCACTCAGAATTAGAGACCCACCAAGCTCCTATCTCTAGAGCCAGCCATTGGTTCTGGTTTCTTCCAGCCAGATAACAGAAGTGTACATTTTGGAGCTTTAGCCCATCATACGTGCTACAAACGTCGGGTACACATAAGTGGAGTAAGTCACTGCAGTTATTTCTTTTCTGCAGCGTAATAGCAATTTCAGGAGATAATTACTCATGCTCTTAAAGAAGATTTCAAGACTAAATTCCACTTTGACATTAAAATAAACCCCCTAAAACGCTTACTGCCTATATCTTACCTAATTTTACAGTTAACAATCTTTTGTAACCCCTAATGCAAATGTGTAATTAACAATGAAACTATTAACTGAAACAAAAGATTAGTTTAATTATTAGCTCAATAATTAAGTTGTCAATTTAACTAAATTACCGTAAAATAAATACAATGAAGAAATTAACTTTTATGTGGTAAATGTAAACTATAGAGAGCATGCAATAATAATAGAAGAACTCTCCTCCTTATATAACAGTTATGTTCTTTATTTAACTTAAATACTATAACATTACCACAATGAGAATAATAAAATGTATGTATTATTAAATTATTAAACAGGATTTATATAGCGCCAACATATTACGCAGCGCTGTACATTAAATGTAGTGAATATAAATGGTAGTAGTGAGCCTGAAACAATACTAAGACTTTGTACAATTCTGAGATAATTCTCACAAGTCGAGGCTGGGCTCATCTCTGGTGAGAATCTGACGTGTACAGCAGTCACCCGACGTCATTCATGGATCTGTCCTGACAGATCCATGAATGGCCGACAGCGAATGACCAAAAGTCAATGGAGAAGAGCACACCTCAGTGCCACTTGCTTGTTCTTTCCCTCTCATCTCCATAGAACAGAATGGCGCTGTGTGTACCTGGCTCATTTGTTCATCTGTCACTCTTTTTTTGAAATGATCATAAATACTATAAAGGTCTGGCATAGTGCTAAAAGGGTATCATTAAAATTATAAGGCTATTAAATCCATTAAATCCCAGATATTTGTTAAGCTCCTACTAAAATGATGCACAAATGTTGCTTGGCCAAATTCAAATGCACATGAAATATAGTTGCATCATCTTCAATGATATTGAATAGCTGGTATTGCATATGTGAAACCCTTTGACATAGTATGAAAGAAAAAAAAATATTGTTTGACAAAAGTTTGCACTCATCCAAAAACCCCAACACATCTCTTCCATGGTATTTCAATTTAAACATTGAAATACCATGGAACTTTATAACATTCTTTCCTAAGTAGAGTACCTTGTTTTTCTGGTTTACTCCCTCTTGGTTTATTGACCACACTTTAATGCATATATGAAGTTATTTTTAGCTGGTTTAGCTAACCTGGGGCTATCCAGCTGTTGTACAAGGTAAGCACAGAATACCAGGCTACCAATTAAATCACAGCTAAAGCCAAAATTGGCAAATTCTCTAAGCAATCATGTTGATTAGTAGTAGTTTAGTAGTATATAATTATAAGTATTGCCTTTGGAAATAAACTTTTAAAATTCAAAACCCCATTGTGTAGCTGTGCAGCTACAGAACCCCTCATGTCTCCTAGATTCAAGTTTCAGATTTTACAATTGCTATCTACTTTATGTGACTCCTTGTGTAGACTCATGGATTCCACTATAAGGCAGAAATGCTTGGAAATGTATTCTAAATTCTATTGTTATTTCCACCTTATTGGGTGTCATAAGGTCACACATGGCTGGCCTTCCCACTGGTTGAATTTAGAGCTTAAAAGAAATTAGCTATAAACTGCATGCAAGTACATTTGGCATAAAATTATATTTTGCCAAACGCTATGCTTCTAGTTGCTGTTTGTTCACAGGTTACAGCATCGAAAGTGGCCATGTTTTGTCATGTGACTCATTGAAGGTCTGAACTACCGTGTTTCCCCGATTTTAGGACATCCCCATTAAGTAAGCCACCCCCGATTTTTAAAAAAATAATTAAAATAAGACACTCACCCGTTTATAAGACAGCTCCAGATATCTGATCCTGCGTGTGTGT
>NC_092861.1:35060851-35128718 GCF_032062135.1 Pyxicephalus adspersus | reverse complement strand
CCCCTGAAAATAAGACCCAGGGCATATTTTGGCATTTCAAAAAATATAAGAGAGTGCCTTATATTCGGGGAAACAGGGTATGAACATCATCATATCCCCTAGCCCTGTTAGTGAAGAACTGTCTACAGTTATCCATTGCCATCTGCAGCTATTCTAAGACTCCCCTTCATCTTTTTCACTCTGTCTTTAATGGAGGAACTTTAAACTGTGAGGATGCCTAGGGGTTCAGTGAGTGCCTACATGTCCAAACTGTTTATATAACATGTGTACATGAACCCAAGGCTTGTTCACATGTAATGTTTTTCATATATTTATTCGCATTTTTAGGGCAGCACAATGGCTCGGAGGTTAGCACTCTGGCCTTTGCAGCGCTAAGTTACAGGTTCCAATCCTGGCCAGGACGCTATCTGCATGGGGTTCTCCCTGTGTCTGCGTGGGTTTCCTCCGGTTTCCTCCAACATTCTAAAAACATGCAGTTAGGTTTATTGCCCCCCCAAAAAAAAATACTGACCTTAGACGACATATGACTATGGTGGGGACATTAGATTGTGAGCCCCCTTGAGGGACAGGTAGTGTCATGACTTTGTACAGTGCTGTGTAATATGACGGTGCTATATAAATACTGTGTAATAATAATTATTTTTTGTTTTTCTACTCTTATAAAGAGCACACATGGGCCTACATCTATATATATCAGTAATGATAAGGTTATCTGTTCACTATTGGTAAGATGACTTATATGGCCCCCGTCCAATTCTTCTATCATTTGTCACTCACATCCAGGAAGGGTTTTCAAAATTGATATACAGCAAGGTTCTTCTATCTGCACCACCTCGGTGCCAGGACACTTGAACTGAACCCAAATGTTCTCAAAATGAAACATTTCTGGAATCCCGCAGGAAAAAAATTGCTAGTTTAGTGATAGAACATGGATTGCACAATTATTATTGGTCTTTTCAGGCCTGAGAAGAAGAAAATCAGAAGGATCAGAGGCCTAGGCTCTGTGGGCCACCCGGAGTGTTTAGAGACAAAGTGAGTAATAGAGAATCCTACACTCTTTTTCAGGAAGTGAACTAAAGTAAAAAAGGCGACAAGATACCCTCCTATATATCTCTGTATATATTTAGGCCAACCGTTATCAAAGAAAGAATTCATTGATGGACCTTCATTTATGGTGGTGTGATAGGTCTTGTTTATATTGCTTTCCAGATCAAGACAAATAATCTGAATATGTATGTCTATGTAAAAATGTTTTTGTAGATTAATTATGGCATCAGATCTGACTGTAATCTGCTGTCTGTAGGTAGCCTTAGTCCTACGTATTTCATCACTATCAGCAAAAACAAATCTAGTTTTGTATCCCTTAAATGTTCAATTCTAAAAACAGTCTGTCATTTCATGATGTTTTATGTCTTGCTATGTTATATTATGCTTGATATTTATTTTTCTAGAATTATACAAATGCTGTCCACAGGAGTCTATAGAAATGTGTACATTTGAATCAGTTCCCAATTTGAGCATAATTTTAGCCCAAGCGGTAATGACAGGAAAACTGAAATGTAAACAGATAACATGCTGTCCGCTCTGAATTGTGTTAAATGCAGCCAAAATTACTGTGCAGTAGCCTTTCACTTCCCATCTGTCTGTTCTCTTTTTGATTATTTTTGTCACTAACATGTTTCTCCTGAGTTGTCCCACACGTGAAAGCACTTGAATCCCTAAACCAGGGTTGTGACCTTTCTTGAACAAGGTCTCTTTAGTGATCATAGCCTTCAGGCTATTTAACTTTGTTTTTGTACTGTTATGGGGGCATCCTATTATATTCCCCTTTGAAAGCCACTGGATATAAATAACAACACGTACATTTCCTTTAAGACACACAGCTGTCTTTATACCTACCCTGCCAGTTCCCACAGAGGACATTGGAGGCACTGATGGTCATCACTGATGACGTTATACCTATTCTATTTGACTGCAAATGAATGGAACTAATGGGCAAAAGATTTAATTGCTGCCATTCAATTACCCCACCACATACCATTTGTTCTATAAGTTCACCATCAATACAATTTTAAAACAATTACCCCACATGATATAATACCAATTATTTAAACTGTCTATGACCTGGGAATACTTTACTTTTAGTTTGTGGGTTTAGCCATAAATTTTGAGTCAGTGTAACTGTAAAAAAATAATTCATCTTCCACGTGCAGTAAAAGGTTGCCATCTGGCTAAAAATTCACCCAACCATGCAGTTTACAAAATGGAGAAAAGTAGCTGCAGAAAAGTGGGGGAAGCAATTTGGCCTTAAAAAACAAATTGCTACTTGCAGGGTTTGAATAATCATAGTTCCCTCATTATAAGAAAGTGGGCAAATGTTTACTGGGTCAGAATTAGTGATACAACACAACAAACTTATCAGCCTGCTTGCAATCTTCATTAAAATGTATATATAAATGATCTCTGTATATCTCCGTGCTAAAAAAAGAATGAACTGGACATGTGCTCAGTAGTTATATCATCCTAGCCCAGCTATTATGTCCAAACCCTGACATTGAAACTTTCTTATCTGGTCCTATTTGGACTGTTATATAAATATCATTGACAACAATTTTTGATATCAGTTTTATAAGTTCAGAAATACCTGTTGACTAGAAAATGTCACCTGTGCAGACTACTGCCAGGTACATTCTCAGATAACATTAATGACCACAGAACTATTCCCCTCTATGATATGAAGGATAGGATTTTCCTTCTTTGTGTCTGCTGAAAAATAAAGGAACATAATGCAGCCACAATATCTAAGAACTGGTAAGTGTCAATATATTACAATTTTGTTTTGGAGTTGAGATATAACAATGAATGATTTAGCGTGTTGGAAAGGTTTGCAGCAATTGTCCAAGTTGTTATAAATTAAAGGGAATCATCATTTTTCATATGTGTGCCATTATTAGCATATAGGCCAATTAGTGGAGCAGAAGGTGGATCTCAGCAAGGCAGCAATCTGAGCAATTCATTTCCCTGCCTGTCATTCATAGTGAAACCATTTAGAGCACACCTTAACCTATGTGACATATTTTTGCTCTCTCCTGTCACTTTGGAGAGCCCTCTACAATGGCACTGCTATGATTTGAAGTTTTCTTTGTGATAAAACTGTGAGTGCTGTAGGATTGCTTCTTAGCTGCTTTGAAGACTTGTTTTAATGAGTGTTTTAGCAGTCCTGAGCAGGGTGTGTGGTTTGGGCGCTGTGCTCCAGGTGTGTCTGCAGGTTGTCAGTCAGGGAAGTCCAGACATGACTGAGTTTTACGAGTATACATCAGACAATCCCAAGCAATTTACACACAGCAACCACAAAAGCTTAGGATAAAAATACCTGCACATTTGGAATTTACAAAGTGGAACTTTAATCCCCATCATAACACCAAAAATGATTGTTTGGCACTCTTTGGAATTGATGCAGTGGCTTGCTTGTGTCATCTATTTTATATTTGCAGCTCAGCTGGACTGATTTTGCAGCTTGTAAGTACCCTCCTTAATAGATTAGTGGGCAACATGCCGCAAAACGCAGACAGGATGTGTAGGTCTTTTATCCGCTCAAGCATCTCTTTGATTCAGCAAGGACAAGAATACAATGCAGTGCAATCAAAGACAGTTCAAACCATGCTGCTGGTATTTCAAGGAGTCCCAGAAAATGGAAATCAGGAGCTTTTTACTTCTTTCTGCCTACAATCTGCATTAGGTGCATTCTCTGCATAAATGTGTGTGTTAACGCTGCACAATGAACACAAAGTACATTTTTTGGTGTACTGGGTACCCCAAACTTACTGTATCAGCAAAACAAGCAACATTGTGCTGATGTACGTTGCTGTGTACTAGACATTTAAAAATACAGCATGCATGATTTAGTGTGCTTGGCAGTGTGTTGGGATGCCCTATACAGCACAGATCTATATTGGAAACAAGCCCTTACACACATAAAGAAAGTAATGAAGGATGCTCAGTTTCAAAATATAATGAAAAACACAATGAAGATTTGCTGTTGAAACACACTTTAGTAAAGTGTTGTAACAATGCATAACATACCACATCATACATTATGTGCGTTGGCACATTACAGCCCCATTTTTTTAAATGGCATCATCATGCACTCCATCACAGCTCCAATGCATTGCAAAGTAGCACAATGCATGGAAACACACTATCATGCACAGTGCTGCACTGTATTGGAAAAAATGCTGCTTCAATTAGTATATTCCCAATTATATTTTAAGTAGATATAAAATGTATCAAAATATTATATTATATTTATGATTTGCAGCCAGTACTCAGTACAAAATGGCAGAGTCATCTAAGTAGTGATATCTTTTTACTACAATACTGGTAATAGAATTGGGATTAATGGATATGTCTTTACATTTTTGTCATTTCCAAATAATTAACTGTCATAATGCAACAGGGTGTTAACACAAATAGCACAAAAATAGGCCTTTAGTATGTGTGCACTGTGTGTGATTTTGCTGTGACTGCAAATGGATAATGGGGTTTGTCACAATTATCTGGGAAATGGCTGTGTTAGTGCAAGGCTAATGGTCAAAAATTGCAAACCTTTTTTATTGCAATATGGAAAGAAAGGGATGTAAATTACACAGACAGCTCAAGTGGAGAATAAAATCATTTTTTATTGGGGGGTGTTTTTTAATCTGGTGTTCTGGGGTAATTAAGCTGCAATCAGCAACAAATTGAGCTCTGCTTAGTAGTCATTTCAGACCTGCAGTGAGCCGCAGCTTTCTTTTGTGCAGGTTCAGCCATGGTCCCAAGCGCTCCCATTCAAGTGAGTAGCCTACCCAGTCCTGTTTTGTAAGAACTACTCGAAGGTGCAAAAAGAAATGTTCCCAATCACCCAGATAAGGCTTCTAGCTGTCCCTTACTTTAAAAAAAAACCCTTAATGCATGAAAATATCATTTCTAAAGTGTTTCTAACAGACAGCAGATTCATACCTGCATTGAAATCCTAATTATGCCTGGTGATTCAGCAACATACAAAAGGGTTTAGGAATCATTCTACCAAAGAGTTTGGGAGGAACCCTCTGAATTCTGGTCACAGTTAATTATTGACAACACAAGTCGGTGTAAATGAAGTAATCTTTTTTGCTTTCAATGTTTCCTAAAATAGTTGCAATATTTCCTGAAAAGCAGCCGACAGGTTGTATTTTATTTGCTCCCTTTAAATATACAAAACATATTTTATAACATTCAAATTGTCCTAAATTTTGGTGGTAGCAGCAGGTCAAATCCCGGTGTGATTGGGGGACTTTCTAATTTCCTGAATTTCATGCCATAGAATGTTGAAAGGTATGCTCTTAAATACAAACATTTTTATTTAGTCATTTCAGTTCCACTTTAAAACAGGGGAAATAGTCATTTTGCATATGAGGAAAATAAACTGATCTATATTTTTTAATCAAGCCTGAAGATTTTGCAATTTTAAAGATGAAAAGGCCACTATGTTTCACAGAATGTTTCGAGTCTTGAATTTAATAATGCTAAATTATGCTCATTTATCTGAAGAGTCATCCCAGGATATTGAAACCTCTGTCCGCTCTGGGACTTGTAAAGTTTTCAAGAGCTCTCTAGCAGTAAAGAGGCATCAACTGTGTTTTAATACAGCCCACTGAGAGAGGGCTCACGTTAAGCCACGAGTGTCACTTCCCTGTTCACTACAAAGCATTGGTGTCCATTCACTGACGAGGCTTCAAGAAAAAGAAGTACTGCAGTATTACATAGAATAATATGCAGTAAATCAGTATCCACAGACATCAGATGAAGTTGGAAATAAAACAAATCAATATTTGGTTATTATTATTATACAGTATTTATATAGCACCAACATATTACGAAGCTCTGTACAATAAATAAGGGTTGCATATGACAGACAGTGAAACAGGAGGAAGAGAGAACCCTGTCCCAAAGAGCTTGCAATCTAAGAGGTGCGTAAGCAGCATACAATAGGACAGGGATATGGATTGGTGGGTGAGTAGTGAGGGTTTTAAAAGAAAGAAGATTTGTAGGCAAGTTTGAAAAGATGGGTTTTAGGAGCTGAGGTGGGAGTAAGCTGAATTGGACGAGGAAGACCATTCCAGAGAGTCGGGGCAGCTCTACAAAAGTCTTGGAGCCTTGCATGTGACGAGGTTATGAGAGAGGAAGTCATTAGTATCATATGTATAGCATGTGTACCTTAAAACGGAATTAAATGTTAGAAAAAAACTGCAACCAGGCAGGTTCATTATTGCAAAAGAAGTAAGTGATGCCCCTTCTGCAGTAAAAAAACGTATCGGATCACAATTTTGTTTATTAACGCTTACCTGTCCATTGTCACAGGTGCTGCCATCTTCATCCAGGTGTTGGATCTTCTTATTTTCTTGAATGGATTCTGAAGAGTCTTCATACTTTTGTCTTCAGGCTTTAGTTTCTCTTCTCTGCTGCAGCATTCAGAGGTTTAGGCAGTGAAAGGGGTGAGTACCGAATATCATCTTTCCGCATGGACCCTTTTCTGCAGTCAACCAGTTGCCACTTTGCTTTTCTTTTGATGAACAAATATTTGTTATTTATTGGCTACTATTGGCTTGGATTTCTTCCAGAACAATGAAGTATATGCCAAACTGTTCTTTTACTTATGTATTATGTGTACTCTTTACCCTGTCTGGAAATATTTGTAACAGTCCTCATGTCTAAATCCTGATTAAACCTTGTTTAGACAAATCTCACCTAACCTTTATTTTGTTATTCCTACATCTCATTCACCTATTGCCCTCATTTCATTTTCCTTTTTGATTTGAAGAAGAGCAGGTGTAAATAGGCGATTTTTAATTCTGTTTGATGTAGTGTCATTTGGCCTCTTACTTTCAGTGTTAAATATTAAAATTTAACAAGACATAGAATGAAAATAAAATCTATCTACAAACAGTGAATGAGCCAAAAGGCAAAGGCAGAGCTTAACTGGTGGGGATGATTGATGTTTCCAAATGTCTCCAAAGTTGCTAACAACATATTTAAAAGACTTTGCTAATGACATGATCATATGTTGTATATTGGTATAACTAAGTTTTGTTTTAATCAGATATGTTTGTACACATATTCTAGATTATTATGAATGTGTTATACAAACAAAATATTTCAGTATGTCTGTTATTGTTAAGTGATGTTTAACATGCTCTTCATGGCACAATGTCGGCAAATTTCAGAGGTGCAGAAAACAACTGTGATTTATCTTTTCCCCCTCTAGAGGGGGGACCACATTGCCCCCACAAACACATTATAAAAGTCTAACCTCCTATAGTATCCACCTTCAACCATTTTGCATCCACCATTACTTTTAGCTCATCCTCATCTAGGTCTAGCATCTTTTGTGTCTACCTTTGGGCAGCTATTCATGATGTAACGTCTTCCATACACAGGTATTCCATTGTCTTGGCATCCAGCAGCATTCCTAGGATCTTACATATATTGGCAGTGAGCTGTGTCTAATGTGAAGTCGCCCATATATATGCTAGTCATCAATCTTGCCAAAAAAAGGTTTAACTAATGCAAGGCATATACTAAAGACGTATGCTAGATCCTACAAATGATCATTATTCCTCTGATTAAAAATCATTTAGGAAATATCGGTCATGTTACTGTTTCAAACCACTTAATAATAAACAGATCATTAATCTGTCTGAAAATTGATCTGTTCTAGCTTTGTGCCATTTTTAGTACAAAGCTGTGCAGCTATCAATTGCTTGCTTGCTACGTCAATAAAAACGGCTTTTCCTGACCAATGTTAAATCTTTTTTTTTCTGAGAACCTGGTTTATGAGAGATCTTTGTTATTTCAAGTTTTTTTTGGATTGCTAGTCAATTAAGAACATTTTATGTCTCCCTACATACATGCTAGTAGTGAGTATGCTCCCCTTATTTTATCTGCAAAACTGAGTAGTTTTCTTTTTCTTTTTTTTTACAATAATTTATTCCAATTTTATTAATGTGCCTGTAATTGCCCTATCATTATGTGCAATACAAAATTTAAAATATACTTCTGTGAGTAATTATTTTAAGCCATTTTCCTTCCTGCATTCACCTTTTTATATTATTTATATAATATAACAATATATAATTCCCTCTAAGAACAGCTACCCTTGCCAAGTGTGCTTTGAATTTCTATTACAAAGAAAAGAAGCCCCGTGATTCAGGAAATGGGAATTTTGCTAGCCAGTGTCAAACACATAAGTGTCCACTTGGCACCTTAGCTGCAGCTAATTGGTCCAAGTCTGTATTGATGAGGCTGCCAGTTGGTGTGAATTACAGTCTGAATGCACCTCATTCACTGCCCAAGAGACAAGACATCCGGGATAAGGCTGCAATTCCCAGTGGGGTGAGTGCAAACAGAAGGACAAAAATCTACAGCTTCATGCCAGCAGTGAGATTCGGCATCTTGAAAAACAGGCTCTTTGAATTGCAGATCATAAAACGGTATAAGCCTGTGCTGAAAATGCATATTTGAAAGCATCAATCTTTCTTCCCACACAGCACTCAAGCTTAATTCACTTCAAACAATCGCTTCTTCAGATATGTTTTTTTTCACCACCATTTTTCTAACTGTTAGGTTTTTGGAGACATTATGGTTCCATTTGACTACTTCTGATTATATATTCATTTTATTGAAATCTAGAGACAGAATGGAGAAACTTCAAATATACAGATTTCAGGAGCTCGGATACTTGGTCTTATTTTTCTGCTTATTTCTGATTTTGGTAAAGACATTGGGCTGCCGGAGAATTTATTAGGTGAAAAGTCTGATCAGAGAAAATAAATGTTTGACAGGATGGATTATGTTTGTGAACTTCCCATTGTCTTTTAATGATGGAGTAGAGTTAAACTGCCACTACCCAGGCCGTATGTGAATATCAAATGAAAACGGGGTTTACCTTGGGCAGATTGCTCAAAAAAAGAATAATTGTGAACCTTTCTTGATAAGAAGTCAAATAAATGTAATGGAAATGGCTAACAATGTGGTAACATAAAAACGGGAAAACGGCACAAACAAACAAAACTTTCTAGAATTTGCTTACCAGCTCTGTTTTCTCCTTTAAGCACTAAACACTAGAATCTCATTGAGGTAACTGGCCAATGTTGAGTCTTATAGTACAGGAAAATTGTCCCAGCTTTTCACAGCACAGTAATGTCAGTAAAACCATGTTATTGGAATCTTCTAAGGTTTGCAAACTATTTACAGACCTAAAAAACCCTATCCCTAAATCAGAGGCAGCCTAAAGTATACTTACATACTGTGTAACCACTTTGCCACCTTGAACCCATGCAATCCAGGGTATTACATTGCACAATGCTTCCTACTTGTAATTGTAAAAAGCATTTTTTGTCTAAATTTGTCTGCTAGTTCATTCTTACTCTTTAGACTCTTTGTTTGTGAACACTCTGGCTTTGTCTGATCTAATACAGCCTTTTATTTGGTAATGTCATTGATGTGACCAGGAATAGGAGGTATTCTAAGCAGGTTACTTGCCTCCAAGGCACAATGCTTATTACTCATACATTAGACACAATGATGAGCCCAATTTGGGACATATTATCAGATCAACAACAACCACCATCACAACCCAATGGGTTCCCATGCTAAACCTAAGATAGGAGATTGCTCTACTGTTTTCCAACACAGAGCCAGTGAGTCGCTAGTATTCTCATGGTGATGGTCTACAGATTTGGGGTGATTTAGTCAGCCTCCTGCACAAGGTAATAAGAACCTGTCAACCCATTACAGGGTTCACTAATATATTCATTGACAATAAATCATTTTGATCATATATGCAAATGTAGTGCACTCATTCTTTTATGTTCTGATGACTTTCTATCATAACTTTCCTATAGATCACTTTAACGTACTACCTAGCAGTCCAGAAATAATTGATGGGTGGCCTGCAAATTGTCTTGGTGCTACAAGTTCACTGTGGGCCCCAAGTCAGATAATTGGGTGGCAAGTAAATTGTGCACAAGGGCCCACTGTTGGCTACATCTGCCACTGCCCATAATTGTACACTGTTGTAACACGAGCTCTTCACTAACTTTATATAGGAGCAGTTATAATTATTTCCTATGGGCCTTGGGTATCAATATTGTTTTACTAAGTATTGGTGTCATTAAACTGAACTTTCTAGAACGGGTCTGATGCTTTTGGTGCTCTATGTTTCAGCACAATTGACTAGTTCACTACAACAGACGGCCATGTATAACCTGCAGCAAAATAGTTGGAACTGAGATAAATAGGAATATAAGAATAAAACAGCCTTAAAATAGCTGGATTATCAGATCTGGATTTACATTCAGTTATCAAATGTCATTACTGTGTGGTAAACAATATAGTACAACAAAAACAAAGCATTTGAATACCAATAGACATCTATGAACAACCTTGGTAATTTGTATAGTGTAGCTGAAATTTTAAAATGATGTCATTACAAGCGGATGAGATTCATTTTCCTTTCCTTTTTTCATTTCAGGTGAAATCTCTTGCTGAGGTCAGACAGAGTTTTGCATATATCGATATCATATGGAAAAAAAAGGATGCAGACACAACATTGGATCATTGTTATGTTTCATAATATTAATATATATCATTATTTCAGCCACCTGTCATGTTCAGCTGGGTTCTCCTTGTAAAATGATAATGATATTGTTAAAAGAGAAGCACCGGTGATCTGCACCACCAACTGCAGGATAGGACATAAAGACTGTAACAACAGCAATGAATAAGCAATGAAGAATGAACCGTAAGAAAAACCAGATGATTAGTTTGTATCTTAAAAAAATACTTTAGGTCCAATGGATAGCAGAAATCTCACCAATATTGAGTTATATATCGTGGTAATCCAGATGTACAATTAATTTCAGGAAGATTTTGATCATTTTCCTGGTCGGGCACCAATTTACCATTGGAAGACCAGGTTAAAATAAAAGTCAAAATTTTTGTTGTGACAGCTGATATTTTTTTAAATAATTGTACTGCCTGGTACTCTCGTCATCTCAGATGGGCCACTTTGTGTGCAAAAATCCATCTTGAGCTGTGACAAGCGTTCAACTTGAAAGAGCCTGGTACTGCAGATGGGAAAGCTTTAGAGAAATGCTACCTAGTTAGACACTAAAGAAAGCTTTATGTCAAGCTAAGTTTTTTGATTTTTAAATGGAACTTTGGTATATCTGCGGTTGAGGTCAGTGCCAGTGCAATGAATATTATTGGTAATGTTCATTAATTATTGTGGGGTAGAAACATGAGTGGATTTGGAATAAAGAAACTGATATGAAATATTTATTTGTATAATTGATATAAAAAAGGAAATACAAAAGTGAAAACAATACAAAATGCTGTTTTTGTTTCCCCTACTGTGTATAGGCCTATTACTACTTTGCCTGATGGTGGCTGAACCACAGCAGTAACTTTCAGATTTGCAGTGTAAGACAATAACGAGAAGAGAAGATGGGGTGTTAAATTTGGCAATCAAGTTTGTATTGATAGTTCATAGATTACATATAGGATAACATGAATTAAACCGTATATACAAATCAAAAGTATATTAATGATTAGCAAGAGCGAAGAAAAAAATGAGAAAATGCTGGACGCCTCCTATCTCAACATGTTTCGCCTATTGGCTTCTTCAGGGATTATTGTTGAGGGCGCTTAGGCTACAAAGTAAATAAAAGATACAACTTTAACTATGTATGTAGGTTGGTAGGTATGTGTATTGTAATTGAGTAACTACAAAAAAATTAAATACGGTATATAGTGGACTTTGTTGTTTTAGATGTTTATTGTAATGATGTCTTTTAGTAGAATATAGGGTTGATAAATACAATGGAAAAAACATACTGATGCATATTGAATATGTTATGACCTTGAGCTAGACAAATGTGACACTTACTTTATACCAATGGAGCTTGCAGGATATTGGTTATCCAGCTGGAAGAGGAACCAGGTATCTGGTGCCTTGAAGAGTATCTAAAGATTAAATATGAATAATAATTGAGCTTAAATGGGAATTATTTAAGATTACATATCAATAGGAGATACATTTGAAATAGTCACCAATGTAGTCTTAAAGTTCATTAGCATGGTTGTAAACTAGAGAACTAGGTATTGATATAAAGTGTGGTAGTTGAGATAATAAAAATATTAATCAAGACTATATCATAGTATTTGGCTTGGTATAGAAATTATTTGTCTTAAAAAAATTGGTATTTGAATTAAAGAGTTAAAAAAATGTCATGGAAGCTAGGCAAGGGTTAATGTAAAAGATTATAGGCAAATAAGTATATGCAAACAGAATAGATAAGAATTGGGTACCTGTATGAAAATGTTTGGACGAGCTCCCCACCTAAACACCCCATTTAACACCTAAAATAGGTGGAAGCTGACATCCCAATACAGCTCACGGTGCATGCGTCTAACAGGGGTCCAGTGCGCATGAGTGGGGGGAAGGAAGATTGACAGAGAAACCACTCCACTCCTTCACACTGGCTCAGGCTGTACTGCCACGGGCTCAAATCAGACACAATCGGGGCAAAAAGGGGAACAGTAAGCCCACTCACCATATAGGCAGAGGGTGCCAGATTTTGCTATTTATTTTTCCTTTTTTATATGTGCCTAGGCCTTTTTGTAAGAAATAAAAATCTCAGTTTTCGCTGCAACACCCACCTTCCTTCCAGTACTGTGCCCTTCAGAAACCGTTCAGTCTGATAAGTTGAGTGACATCCAGCATCACTCAATCCACATTCTGTGAAGCAAGGTTGTCGTAGACACACCCCCAGATGAAAAAGAGCTAAGGATTGTAAATGAAAAAAACATTTTACCCCAGGAAAAAGAAAAGAAAAAAAAAGTATGAAAAGAAAGTTTTTAGAAATAAAATGTTTTGTATTTAATGTCGAGTTGGTCTTGTCTGCTGTGAGATGGTCATATTTAATGTCCTGGTGCTTTCAGTATCTTTGGCAAAGAAGCAAATATAATTTGCCATTCTGAAGTCTGGAGGTTTAACTGTTTTTTTTACACTAACAGTAGTATAATTCAAGAACTGCAACTTGTAATGATTTTTTGTGAAAAAAAAATACAAAACAAATTTATATTTCTTTTCCTTCCTATACCAACAAACCTTCGTCTAACCTGCCTAATGAGTCATCATTTTTCAGACTGTAATTCTTGCTGCGGCTGAAGATTCTGAGTAAATTAAGCGAAACTTTCATTTTGCCACCTGCCTGCTTTACATGTTGTGAAGTTCAAAAAACAGTTTAGCTTCAGAGGACACTTCAGCAAGAAATAGTTTTTCTTGCACTTTTTTGAATAAGAGTTTAATTAAAATAACTATATTGAAATCCCAAGAATTTGAAGCTAGTGTTCAAAAGTTTTTTTCAACCAAATTGATTTTCAAACAAAGCTAATAATTTAATTTTGGTTTGATGATGACAAGGATAATCTTTTCAAATTATAGTTAGTCTTGTAGTTCACATATGATGATCTGTCACAATGAATTGTTCTCCAGAGATTTCTGTCTGCACTACTTATTTTGTGACGTCTCTTCATAATCACCTTCATAATCTGACCTTCAGGGGTGGCTGGTGTGGAAATCCAGGATTTTACACAAGGAGCTATTCCAATAATTTGTATTATAACAAAACTAATGTTTTAGGGTAGAAGTCTTTTTTGAAGCTGAAAAATAAATATTGTCTCTGTGCAAGAGCCCTGTGTATTGATAGTTGAATCTTGGTTTCCAGTGTGTATTTATTCCAGATCTGTACAGAATTCCATTATGAAACAACTTTGCCTCTGTACAGGTGTTTCCTGTAATGCAGACCAATCACTGCTGCTTTCTCCCTATTCAGAGTCACTGGTCTTGTACCTACCCCATTAGGGTTTTCCATAGGTGGCCTGTAATGGCTGAGGATGCTGGGTCCCACCAGCAGCTCTGCCCTAGACATAAGCTATGTGGACCTTGGTAATAATGTCACTAGTACTTTATAGTAGAACTAAACCCAAGGGATACTCACCTGTCTGTCGTAGGCTATGCAATCTTCTCCTCTCATCTCTACCACATTCCAATCTTTGGCCATCTTGATTGGCCCAGCCAGGATGACATGACACCTGTGAAGGCACACTGGTACTCCTTTAGTCTAGGCACCCGAAGTGGAAGCCTATGGGCCCTGGGTTAAAGTGAATCTTATCATCTGTAGCTACAGGCAGGAAAACCTTCCACCTTGACATAGCAGCTTCTTCTCCACCTCCTGGATTTCCCTACTAAGAAGTGACAGTAGACATGGTTGCTGCCAATGCATGGCATATAAAAAAACTGAACAAGGAAAGCATCTTTTGCAGGGATCCCAGCGTATTGTTCTGTACAAAGAAGGTTATTTATCTCCCATGTTATAAATCGTAAGCTCTTCTGGGCAGGGCCCTCTCCTCCTCCTGTGACACTGTCTGGATCTGTCTCTCATCCGCAACCCCTATTTAATGTACAGCGCTGTGTAAAATGTTGGTGCTATATAAATACTGTTTATTAATAATAATTTAACTGTACAAAAAAAGTAATAGGATAGATTTCCTTTTATTGAAAAAAATCTAAATTAGAGAAAATGGCAAGAATGTATATTTCCAGATGGCATAATGCACCAACAACAAAACTATACTATGTAAATGTACAAGGTATATGTGCTGCATGCAGATTTTTTTTTCAGGCCTTGTCCACTGTAGCTCAGATGACAGTAACTCATGTCTATGTTATACTGGCTGTTTTTTGTTTAATAAGTGAATGGTTTATATTGTGTTACAGTACAATACATTACAGAGTGTAGCTGGTGAAATCAAATAGCCAGACGCTATGGAAAAGCTCAGCTCATGCATCAACCTAACTACCAGCACAAAGACCTGGGTTCCACTGCTGGAATGAGAACAAAGAGACAGCAGGATATGAGCTGACAGATAACTTGCCTGCCAATGCTGATTTCTACTGAGGACATGTTTCGGAAAGGTTTAGCATCCGCTAACTGCCTTTTAATTGCTTCCATATAAACAAGGCATTTCCTATGGGCTTGTTCTAGATCTTCTCACTAAGACCTCTCTCTGAATCTCATCATGTTGCCTTTCTGTCTCTCTAATAAGCTGTAATAAGCTTCTGGCTCATAAGAGATCATCTGTGTCTCTTCATGAACAAGCTCAGAAATTTCGGCAGTCTACACCTCATTAAGGGGGCACAGGGCACCCACTCTTGATTTGCTCCTGTTGTACAGAGATGCAAAACAGGATTGTTTTCATATAATATCTCAGAGAGAGCTTAGTTTAGTCTTTCCAAGTGGAAATTGGGCATTTTGGGATTTCTAATTGGCTAAATGCTGGTAATTGCACTAAAGTCGTTTGGAGATAAGACAATCCTGTTTTCCCAAACTTCTCCATTATCTGGCTGTGTAATTGGGACATTTTTATGATGCACATAAGAAGCTTATATGCTGGTTACTGCAGCTTTACAGCTAAGGATGGTGGGAACTATAACTCAGCATGCTCAGTGTTTGCAATCTGTATAAAATCTTGTAAGCAATCAGAAGCTGTATTTAAAGTCCAGCTCAAGAAAAAAAATTGCAGTAGGGCTATCCTGACACCGCAAGAGTTATTTGCTCATTTAGGTCTAGAAGGTAATATGCAAAGTTTACTAAAATTATCCTCTTTTCCTTTTCAGGCTTTTGCATTTGTATGACTAGTTCTAATAAGTCTCCTCCATAAGCTGTAGTTGCAGGCACTGCTGTCATTCTTTACAATTCAGGATCTGGAGTACTGCATAGTAAAAGCACAAGACAAAGCCAGATGGAAGAGGAGCAAGTTATATGGAAAGAAAATTTGCTCCCATGGACCTAAACAAGCCTTTTAAATAGTTCAACTTTAGGTCACTGTGCACAGATCCCATATTTTATAATAACTTCTGTAACCATATCCTATAATAGCTGTAGGTATCCACCATATAGTTATTTCCTCTAAAAACCTGTAAAGTAGCATGGCAAAGGTTGTACCTATAATCCATTTTTAGGAAGCCAGGTGCAAGCTTAATAAACTTTAATTTTATAAAAAAGATAAAGATTTATAAAGTGCAGTATATGTGCTGGAATCCCATTCTATCAAGATCAGGTATCATTGTTCCTTAAACTGCCTATACCAATTATTTAGCTATCATGCTGCCTTGGGCACTCCTTAAACATGATGCCTTTTTGTCATGTGATGATATAAGAAAACCTACCAGATACATTGACATGGTACGGCATGACCATTCTAATAATTCAACATAACAGAAAAGGATTGCATGGATTTTTTTCTTTAGTCTTTGTGTAAAAGATATAAAGAGCTAGCCATCTTACTTACTATTTGTGAAATTATGTAAAGCCCCTTTCATGTGAAACTTTTTTGTTTCTTGGCCTAGCCTAGACAGCATGTGGGCAATATATGACTTGGAAATCTATACTGGTTTTAATTTTAGTAAGTACAGGTAATTCCTGGTTATTAACAAGACAGAGCAAGAGTTATGAAATTTCCACCAGTTCCTCTATTTGGTGAAATTAGGGCTTTTACTATAACGTTAACAAAACAATTTTTTAGTTCCATTCAGATAAACTTTTCTATAACTGCCTAAACATTTAAATATGGCTTTTTTTAATGGGGTACACTCAGCACTCCCCAGAAATGTCACTTGCTGCTCATGTGATTGGCTGATTGATGTTCCCAGCAGTTTTTTTATGCATTACCACATTGCATTAGATAATATGACCATAGCAGGAAGACCTTCTCACTTAGTATTCAGGAAACATAAAGTGGCTTCTGGGTGACCTGTAGGAATTTTAATACAAATAGCAGCAGGTAGGATTTTGCAATGTAATTTTCTAAAGTCTCAGTAATTATGTAAATGACCAGGGGGAACTCTGTGTGTGTACCTGTACCATCATGAATGTGAATTTCTACTCTGTAAAATGTAAATTACTAAAATAACAAATATGATCTGCTTGCTTCAACCTATTATTATTTTTTTTTAAAGGATAATTGGAACCACAGTTTCAGAACAGGTATTGTTTTTTTTTGCGAATAAACCATTGCCATGTTATTATTTTAATATTTGTTTCCTAAAGGAATCATTAATGTCAGGAAGTGGCTTGTTCCGCCATCTGTGGTGGGGATGACCAGTAAGTGCTTGTCTGGTGTTCTGCTCATTTTTCTACTCCCGTTGGAAGTTTCAGTTTCCTGATATTGTTCCTCCTGCTTTCCCTGGGTGCAGTTGTATGCTAATACCCTTGTTATATTTGCCCATCCTTGGTTCTGCATTCTACTCATCTCTGCTTCTGTCCTTGCTTCTTTTCATGTGGTCCTTTGCCCTATTTACTGTTAACGTGAGCTATGAACATGACATTGTGTCACTAGCTATGAACAGCTCTCGCAATCTGACCTTTATCTCTGCAGGATTATTCTCCAGTGCTCTTTTCCAATTTCTTATATTGCTTCTCATTGCATATTGTAGCTTTATGCATAAAACTTTCAGAGGTGACCAAAATAAATGTCCCCTCTGTACCCAATAAATCCATTAAGTTACTTAATATAATTGTTCAGTCTTTGCTCTGTCTCTGCTATCAGGTAAATATCATCATGCACTGTTATAATCCAGTAATAAATAAATGACTGATTAAATGAAAATTCAGCTATTGCAATCCAATCTTAATTCTCACACATATTCATAGTCAGATTATTAATATGATAATATTTTATTATTATTAAACACGATTTATATAGCGCCAACATATTACGCAGCGCTGTACATTAAATAGGGGTTGCAAAGGACGGACAAGTACAGACAGTGACACAGAACGAGAGGACCCTGCCCCGAAGAGCTTACAATCTAGGAGGTGGGGAAATTAACTGTCTAAAATGTCAGATAACTGTCTAAAATGTTTTGAAAGGCACATAAGAAGTCTTTTGTGGTTGTGTATTATTTTTTATTGCTATTGTTAAGGAACATATTACATGTGTTCTCTATTAATGTTGTAAATTGATCAACTGTTGGGTAAAGATTCTATATATGCCTCGTAACTATATAATTATGTTTCCTGTATATGTTAAAAATCAGGTATGTGTAATATATATATACAGTGAGGGAAAGAAGTATTTGATCCCCTGCTGATTTTGTACGTTTGCCCTCTGACAATGAAATGGCCAATCTATAATTGTAATGGTAGGTTTACTGTAGTTGTGAGGGACAGAATACCAACAAAAGAACCCTCAAAAACTCAGAGCTCGAAAGTCAGAGCTTGATATGCATTGTAATGAGTGAAATAAGTATTTGATCCCCTATTAACAAGTCTGGAGACTGGCTAGGCCACACCAAGACCTTCATGTGCTTCTTCTTAAACCAGTCCTTTGTTGCCTTGGCCGTGTGTTTTGGGTCATTGTCATGCTGGAATACCCATCCACAACCCATTTTCAATGCCCTTGCTGAGGGTAAAATTTGATGGTACATGGCCCTGTTCATTGACCCTTCAATGCGGTGAAAGTGTCCTGTCCCCTTGGCATAAAAACACCCCCAAAGCATAATGTGTCCACCTCCATGTGTGATGGTGGGGATGGTGTTCTTGGGGTCATAGGCAGCATTCTTCCTCCTCCTCCAACACGGCGAGTTGAGTTGATGCCAAAGAGCTCAATTTTGGTCTGACCACAACACTTTCACCCAGTTCTCCTTTGGATCATTCAGATGTTCATTGGCAAACTGCAGATGGGCCTGTACATGTGCTGTCTTGAGCAGGGCTCTGCAAGATTTCAGACCTTCACGGCGCAGTGTTACCATTTGTTTTCTATGGTCCCAGCTGCCCTGAGATCATTGACAAGTTCCCCCCATGTAGTTCTGGGCTGCTTCGTCACCGTTCTCATGATCATGGCAACTCCACGAGGGGGGATCTTACATGAGGCCCCAGACCCAGGGAGATTGACAGTTATTTTGTGTTTCTTCCATTTGCAAATTATCGCGCCAACTGTTGTCACCTTCTCACCAAGCTGCTTAGCGATAGTCTTGTAGGCCAGTCCAGCCTTGTGTAGGTCTACAATCTTTTCCCTGACATCCTTAGACAGTTCTTTAGTCTTGACCATGGTGGCTATTTTGAAACCTGATTGATTGATAACTTATTGTTATTGATTGAATACTTATTTCACTCATTACAATGCACATCAAACTCTGACTTTTGAGCTCTGGGTTTTTGAGGGTTCTTTTATTGTTATTCTGTCTCTCACAGCTACAATAAACCTACCATTACAATTATAGACTGGTCGTTTCCTTGTCAGAGGGCAAAGGTACAAAATCAGCAGGGGATCAAATACTTCTTTCCCTCACTGTATATATCTATATCTATATATCTATATCTATATATAGAGAGAGAGAGAGAAAGAGAGAGAGAGAGAGAAAGAGAGAAAGAGAGAGAGATTGATTCAATAGGCATTTTAATAGATACACCTATCTATTCAGCAAGCAAACAGCTTGAATAATTGAAGATGTAAATTGAACTGGAAATGTTCCTTTGGGATCCCTGCTGACTCAATTGCATCACTTTAGAGTTTTCATGGTTGCACTTTTTTACTGTGGACCTTCTGTTCAATCCCAAGAGATTCAGAATATAGCAAATATATATATATATATATATATATATATATATATATATCATGCATTTTTTACAACCATGAATCATCGTGATGCTTCAGTACTGGGGGGAGATTCAGTTTTTCTTTGTTTTGGGGGGTTATTTTGCTCCATCCTGTTAGTAGTAACTGTCAACTTTGACTCTTTCTCTCTGAGCCAAATGTCTTAATTGAAACTCTCTCTTGTAATTGGCTTCAAAGAAAATGCAATCCCATTTCTTCAGGCTTAGAATGAAGGCAGGGGGAGATTGGTGGGGGATAATTTCATCATTTCATTCCCTTAGACCTTTTCAGGAAAAAAGACAAAAAAAGCTGCTTGGATGCACTAGGAAAATTCTTGAGCTGCTTTGTTGCAAGTAGATTTTGTCTGTTCTGCTTATAGAATGGGACTTTGTAAAACAAATTCTCCAGAGTTGTAATCTGAGGCTTGTCTAGAAAACCTATCAAACCTGCCCCCTATAAACTCACAGAGGGGGTTCAGAGACAAATAGTAAAGGAATAAAGAAAGTTATGAGTGTAGGTTGAATCTTAACAGGACTGATGTATTAGGTATAAATGAGTGAATAATTCATATATTCTCAGTTGTATAAAAAAAAACTTGTTACTAGCAATATTTGCATATATTAGCAATAAAAAAAAATTCAATATATCATTATATTTGTAACACTGCAGTATTGTACTTTTTATTGGACAATAGTAAGATCAGAAGAACTAAAAGACATAAATTATATTTGGAAAAATATCATGTAACTTTGTTAAGTTTTGAGCTGAAGTTGCTCTTTAGGTAAATATAAAAAACACAGGTAACATAGCACTGCATTTATTAATAAATAAACATATATATTTTTGGTGAATCAATGATTATTCAGGATTTATTATTCATTTAGATTTAGATGTTCATCTCAGGCCCGTGTATGAAACTTGGCCTTGACTGCTAATGTGATCATCCACAAGTTGGTACTCTTAGGCCTAGTTTTACAGGTGTTATCTCTATATATGTAATCCTGAGAATTAAAATTATGTAAATTGTCCTAGTCAAACCAATTACAACTAAACTAGGGCTTTGCCAAAGACCAGACACACCTTCAACTGCCTATAAAAGGATGGCCTGTAAATGTGCACATGACAGTAAGTTGTCGGCAGAACTCTCTAAAAGTAATGAAGTTGGTTTTACAAACCATTCAAATTTATTTCAATAGATTTGGGATTATTTGAGGACAGTTTAGCATAACTGAACACTAGCAATTAGTAGATCACGTATTATTTATCATAGTGTCTGCATGAGGAAACTATTATTTCGTCTAAGGATACCTGTAGACCATGCACGCATTTAGCAATAGAAATTATCAACCTGTAATTAAAAAAGATCATGGAGGAACTGCAATTCCAACTAGCAGCTTATTTTCATGTTCTGTTTCTGCTATTTTTTCTAGAACATGAAAATAACTTGTAGTACCAATTACAAAGATCTGCTAGTTGGAATTGCAGTTCTTGCATGATCTTTTTTAATTATAGGTTGATACTTTCCATTGCTAAATGCGTGCATGGTCTACAGGTATCCATAGATTAAATAATAGTAAATATTTTTGAAAACCAGCGTTCTAACTAAAAATTCTCATATTAAAGTGATCATTTTTGCAGAACAGTAAATTCATCTTGATAAAAAGTTTCTTCAGTAAAGTTAGCAGGCTCATGTAATGGAAGCACGTAGTAGTATTTGATTAATGGAGGATATGAGAGTTGGAATGCTTATGTGTTACATCTTGAAGTGCTTACAACAACTTGTGGTATAATTAAGTGTAGTGAACACTTGAAGGTGAATCCTGTGGAGACTGGAGAACTCTCTACTTCATTTGAAAAGAACTGTGATTTTCTGATAAAACTATTACTGGCCACGTCCAACTTGTTTCAGCTATACTCATATTGTGACATAACATACATACTGGCATAAATATACTTTGTTCAATGATGGAGAGTGATAGAGATGGCAGATAACTGTGGAGATTTTGAAGTTCCTGAAACAACAAATGGCTAAAATATATAGATAAATACATAGTTTAGCAGTGGTAAGGTGTACATCAATTATTCAGATTTGAAGTTCTTACCAACAAATGTTTTTAAAGACCTCTGAGAGTATAGAGACCATAATAATACCATTCTATAATGCGATATATATAATAAGACCGCTGGCTAAAGGCAAATCCATGTTTGCAGAAGACAGGGCTAAGTCTCAAACAACACACTCCCATTGGGCACCCCAAGACATGGGATATGGGTAATTGTAATGCTGGTAGTGCTGGTTTAGTGTGATTCTTTCCCTTTATGTGAGGCCTTCTGGGTTGTCTCCTACTTTCCGGTAACTGAACCTTACAAGTGACTCACTGATTTAAAATGATTTTGCCATCAGTTATTATGTATTAAAGAAATTATGAATGATGAAAAGGTAAACAAATTAACACGACCTTAAAGTGACAAACCCCCTCTATGAGATAACAGGAGAGCTGGGCATTGCATTACTGATTTATTAAAGTATATTTTATAATTATAATTTATAATTGGTAAAGTTTCTAAATGTATATACAGAACAGATATTGTAGCCTTGTATTATGAATAATATGAATTAATGAATTGATGAATGAATGAATCATCTTTACAGATAAATCATTGTTCTTCAGAACTGATGGATGGCATTCTTCCATGCAAAGAGAACTATTTACTCTAAGTTACTACCATGAGAAAAAATGTTTGGGTATCCTTCCATTATCCGATCGGAGCACAAATGCATTCAGTAAATAGGATTAATAAAGCCCTTCATTAAGAATGTGGCAACAAATGGTCACCTTTTAAATTTTCATTGTAGTAAATTTAAGCAAGGTGAAAAAATAAAATGGTTTGTTGTCACCTCCATCATAAATCCAATATAATCTGCTGCGGTCTAGATTGGGAAAATAAATTAAAGGACTGGTTTGTGATGTGATGTAGATCTGTCATTCATTATTATGTAAATTAGGTGCAAAGGCCAAACTATCTGGAACCAGAATATAACATGTCAAATCTGCTTCCTATAATGATGCCAGTGAAGCTGTGCAAACTGTGTATGTTTAACCGATTAGCACCCAGATGTATTTCAATAGGTTTTAGCTAAAAAACTAAATTAAGATTACATAGGAATGATTTTAATGAAAATGAAAGTGTATGTCTAGCCAAACATTTCTGATTACGACATGAAATGTTGGGTCTTTGCTTACTTTCTGTCCTAATGACAATAGTAGGGGACCAATAAAGAGGTAAGTCACCCTAGCGGAGACACAGGCAGCAATAAAAACTTGAAGGGGAGTCTAGCATTTCCCTATTTTATCCAAAACAAAAAAAAAACTGCATTAACATACAAATAAAACAAATCATGTTTGCAAATTCTGATTTTGGTTACCATTAGTTAAGGTGATGTGCCATTTACCATAAGTACCTTAAAATTGTTTTGGCCTGTAAGTGACTAGTCTAGTAGAGCCGACATGCATATTATTTAATATACTTTCATACAGAGGTTTCCAACCCCTTGCCTGCTGTGAATTTGCTAATGATAGGAGCATATAAAATCAAGTTAGAATAAGTATCACATCGCTCTACATGCCAGATCATACACTATAAAAACATTATGCTGTTACGAGCATGTTTATGGATGACTATAAACTCGGCACAGAAAACTGTGTGACTCTGGTGATTTAGAAATCTTGGATGAATTAAAATTCACTTCTTATGTATCAGACCAGGTTGGGGAAATATCTTCAGAGCAATAGTTATTGCTGCAGGCTTTAAACAAACCGTAAAGAAGGAATACGGCTTCCTGTCATAACAAAAAAGTTATTTTACTTGTTCTTTTTTTGACATGAGCACAACTGCTTTTATTTAAGAATTATTCCTTCTCCAACTTCTTGTGCTTTTTTTCAGTTGCCGCAATTTGTACTGTAAAATGTATACTTTACAACATGATCATGTAATGTTATTTAGAGATTCATTATTGTAGATCTGGGTTATTGTCAGAGAGATAATATGTACCATATGTATGAAACAAAGTATGAATGAAGGAAAAAAAATGATCTTTGATTTTTGTAAGGGTATATGAATTGCGGGGAATACAGCAGCTCCCAAGGGCTGGGATGGGGCCCAGGTTCCTGCTGTGTGACTCCTCTAGCCCCACACCAACACCCCAAATTTGTGATGGGAAGGAATTTTCATTAATTGTTCAAGTATCATCTGTCCGAAGACAATCTTTTATGGCTGTATCATAACCCAGTCCTCCAACATGCCCTCTAATTACATGTTCTGGTATTCACATTTCCGTAATAATCAACTGGGGATGAGGAAGGATATTTGGGGCAGTGAGATGTTTTTTTTTCTTTATCCCCTACTTGTGCAGCTTCACAGTTAAAAGCAATACAAAGTGGATACTTGGGCCCTGATTTAATAAAGCTCTCCAAGGCTGGAGATTATACACTTTCATTAGTGAAGCTGGGTGATCCAGCAAACCTGGAATGGATCTGGTCTGGAATTCAAAACATTTGCTAGCAAATAGCAAATGATTTAAAGAAATCCATTCCAGGGTTTCTGTATCACCCAGCTTAACTGGTTAAAGTGTATTCTCTCCAGCCTTAGAGAGTTTAGTAAATCAGGGCCTTGGACTCAGTTGACATACGTGCAGGATGTTCTTGACGTGAAGAATTAAGTCCACAAGTATACATGGGGTGAGAAGATTGCAACAGACACTTTGCTTGGGTGACTCAAGAACCGTGGTGTCACTTTTTGCTATAGAGGTAAAATAACAGCAGGGGCATGGTGTACTTACATATTCCCTGGATCTATTACTTTTTTTTAGTTTATCATAAGCCCTTTTACTATTTGAATTTATTAATACTATTACCAATCCCAGCTAATAAGGAGAGGGAGCAAGGTTTGTAAAAATCTGGAACCTGAAACAATAACCATGTAATAACAAAAAGAAGGACATTTTCTAAACTCTCAATAATTTGTTGGGTTTATCTATAGAGTAACTGAGATACCTAAAGTCTGTGGAAGTTTTTCTCCAAATATTCTAGAGCTTAGTGTAAAAATTCTGCTAACCCAAGGGTATCATGTATGGGAATTGTAGGCAATTTCTCTCCAAATAACCATTCTCTCCTCCTCGCTGTTGCCTTTGGAATTTGTGATCTAAATAATAGCAGCAGCTATTCATTCCTTTCCATTATAATTTAATTCAAATCAGATTTTCTTTTTCTATCAGTATCTTTACCTCAGAATGCTTTCAGAGATCTTAGGCTCCACTGGCTCTTTCATTACTTTGTCATGATGTTTCCAATTTGCCCTGCACGGTTTTCTTCTGTTGGACAGGGCTCAATGGCTCATTATTCCATTTAGATCCAAACATAAAACCCTGTATTTTTATCTTTAAGTGGAGGTAGGAAATCCTATAAACACAGCAACATGTAGATCCTGAAATTAGTGGGCTAGGAAATCTTAATCTAAGCTCGGCACAAAAAATGTACGAAAAGGAAGGTTTAAATCAGAAGCCACAAGGCCATGTAAGAAGGGAGGGAAGATTTTTTTTCCCTCTTAAAATGTATGAGTGCAATTTTAGCAGCAGCTCGGAGGCCTAGATTACATTCTGCTTCAGCAAAAAGAGCCCTAAATTGTGACAAAAATAACAAGTTTAAGAGGACTTTCCACCTGAAGAAAAAGCTGACTGTTCAATCAGTGGCACACGTGTTTGTTTATTTATAAGGGTATAATTTGTGGATTTTATAGAACAAACATATATATATATATATATATATATATATATATATATATATATATACAGACAACGTGAAAAGGTGTACCAGTGTTAGTTTTATGAGTGCTGTCCGATTAGCAAACCGCTCCACTTCATTTTTTATTCACTAAACATTCACAAACTCACCTATTCCACAATCCCCTGTGTGGCCAATGCTTTGTAATGATATAGGGTACGAAGATGGATCAAATGAAGTTTCTTAGGCTAATTAGTCCTGTGTTTCTTTAGAGACTGTCCTGAGTTATCACTTTAAAATGATTGTACTCCAATTGTTATGTTAAACCAAAAAATTTCAGGTAAGGAATGACAGGCGTCTTGCATATGTAACTGGGCATTTGATTTGCATATCAGCATATAGTTTGATAGCAATAACTGTTTATTCACAATAAAATCTTTTTCTGGAAGCTTCTGTAAAACTTGAAGATAAATAGGTATTTTACAAACAAAAATTTGAACATATAATGAAAGTTTCTTTTACCTAATGCACTAAAAATATTGAATAAGAATATTGATTAACTTGTGTTTTTGCTTTCCAGAATGCATATGGTAAATGGAATACATAGACAGAATATCTTATTATTCAGAATCATAACATCAGATCCATAAATAATTCTTCTTTTAACCAATATGATAATCTATAAACTGATATCTCAAATGCTATAAAAGAGCATTAGGTTCTATCAGTTATAATGCCAATGGCAATAAACAGACCAACAGGCAATACAGTATATGAATGTTTTAAGTAATTTTTTATGTTTAGATAAACAATTAAAGGGTTAGACCATCTGTCAAATTTTATGTTGGTCTGGTGTCTATGTCATTTGGTGACCTTTGTCAGAAATGAAAAGGAATGTAAAAGTTTGAGTCTCCAGAGCAATAGAAGAAGGACTGGCCCCTGGGATGAGAATTTTGTTTACTTTAGTTGTATAGTGATGGAGTTTAATAATATTATCTCTGGGGGGACCATGGATGTCCTTGCAAGTTAGGGCTCTAAGCACTCTGTCCATTTCAAGTTGATCCTCAAACAAGTCAGGAACAGGATATATGGACAAACACTGCAACTTCTTCAATCAGTATCAATATACTGGAAAATGTATACAAAATCTTATATCGATGGTATCTGATGCCATCCGGAATAGATAAATTTGCTTCTGTCTATTCTTCGAAATGTTTCAGAAAATGTATTGAAGAAGGTACAATGACCCACATTTGGTGGTCTTGTTCAAGAGTAACAAATCCATGGATTAGAGACTATAAATTCATCCATACTATATTAAAAATAAATCTTGAACGAAATCCACTGGAGGCATTATTAAATAAACCTATTCCAAACAAACCCAAAACAAAAACTGATAAACCTCATATTTTGTGCTATGAAAATGACTATTGCAAGCTCTTGGAAAACATCCTCTCTCAATTAAAAAATAGTTATTCTGAAAATTAATATTATGATAAATGAGAAACTAACTTCTATTACACAAAATACACATGATGAATTTCTAAAGATCTGGGACCCGTGGATAAATTATACTAAATTAAAAATAGATACTCTTTTTATATAATACAGATAAATAAATCTCCCCTAAAATAATAATTCATTTTTTTCCTCTTCCCTTTTACTTATTTTTTTTACTTATCTCTTCCTTATAAATTATCTTTATTACATGATATGTATTTATTTTTCTTTTACGTTTTAACCTAAATTAAATCATTTCATGTTACTTCATTTTTATTGTAACATTGTATCATTTTATTGTTATACCTTGTAACCTTGTAAAACTCAATAAAAATTATTGTAAGAGAGAATTTCGTTCACTTTTCCAGAGATTTCCTTTTATTTTCTTCTCATTTCCTGTTGCATCTCTAGAACTGGAATTGAAAGAATTTTTTTCTAGTAAGGTGCAGACCACATAGTGGGTTTTAAACCTTCATCTGCCCTATCTAAAACTAAAGAAAATAAATATTTGCTTTTGCATTGCTGAGATAATTAAAAAAATAAGTAAAAGAGAAGAGAAAAATACAATGAAATATTATTTTAGGGGAGATTTATTTAACTGTATTTAACTGTGTAAGGTTCCCTTACACTACCATTTGTGATCAGTACATTGTTAAATTGTCACACAATTACACTAGACATTTTGAGCTTCTGTTATACAACCTGTGTATTATTTAATAGAAAGAGTGTTGTCAGGGCTATCTGCAACCATCTGAAAATACTATATTTGTACTTAGTATATGTCCACCTATGCCCAAGTTAATGCACCTGACAGCCATTGTATTTTGCTCTTTTACATTGACATTGACACAAGTTCACCTTCAAATTTCATTAGCATGTAGGTTTATAACTATGGGCAACATGTAAGAGGGGAAACTCTCAACTAATTCTTAAATTGGCTTTCTCTCAGGGAGTAATTTACCAAAACCATCCAATGCAACTAAACTCTAGACTGTGCATAAGTGTGGACATGAAAATACTTACCTGTTACAATAAAAATAGGAAACAAATAGAAGCTATTACCAGAACATCAGTATTAGTCAAACAGATTGGTAACACCCAGTTATTTACTGTTTTACACTAGGAGGCTAAATGCTGCATGTACAGATGTCTTAATAGAGCTCACCTATCATGCACTGATCAGAAAATGTGCCTATTCCTAAAGCCCAACTGAAGCTTATTTTTTAGCATATAGTAGGCTGTGCAGCAATAGTTTTCTGCAAATGTATTTTAGTAGTCTCTCTGCAGCTGTCTAATATGTATACACTGACCTTTCTAATTAGGAAACAGGAGCTTTGCTGATTGTACAACACAAAAATATTAATGCAAAAAAAAATCAATTCACAAAGAGAGAATCAGAAGGAGGATCTTGGTGTGCACACCTAAAATGTGTGATTGCAAAATTCAATGCCCTTTGACACCAATGCAATGTCATAGGGGCAACAACAGAAAAAAAGATGCAACCACATGATACTGCTGGGCAAAGCAATAAAGTGGAATCCTTTGTAGTACTTAAAAAAAATGTGTCACTGTAAAAAGCATGCAAAAGGCTGGGTGTTATCAATAAACTTCCAGCTGCTTTAGGATATGGCTTATATGAAGCATTGATTAAAAATGAATTTGTATGGATCCTTCTTTCCACAGAGTGCAGCACAACAGCTAAAAGTTAGAAACAACTGCTGTATTTTTAGTATCCACTTACAGGTTTTATATAAATGTCCTTAGATTTATACTTTAGGTTACTATGGTGCATCATGTGGCTTCATGCCTAGAACTCAGTTGCTATTATGGCTCACAAGGACACATCACATTTAAATCTCTAATTAAATAATATTAGCCCTGCTCGAACTAATTAAGAATTTTAACAGTTGTGTTAGTCTTCTGAAGATAAGCACTTTACATGATTGTCTAAAGCTGTTACTTACAATACAGCAGATTTTATGTGCAAGGGGAAAATCCCAACAGTGCTGGAAATGAATATGGGCTTGTAGCAACATAAAGTCAATTCATGTGTGTTCATGGCCCCCAGGCAGATCTTCCTTGGATGAAATGTAAAAAAACGTCCATTAACGTGTTTCCTGTCATCATCTTATCTACAGTACAGAGACAGGAGGAGTGTAAAATGGGTGAATAAAGCAAACAAAGAACAAGTGGTGTGTTATCACTATATTTCATTAAAATTGTCTTGGAAATCTGTTAGGTATCTGACTTAGCTCAATACTTGCAAGTGAAGCTTGGGATCCCAGGAGTATTTAAAACCATAACTAGTGGGTATGAGTATCTAAATTGTATGTTATGGCTTGCAGAGAATGTCCAAGATATTTCCCCTTTGAAGAATTGTCCATATTATTCATAAAAAAATTTGTTATGCTTTGTGTACGAGGATTTAAATTACGTGGTTGGTTTTAAATGCTGCTATAGTTCTGGCAGTGTGGCAATCAGGACATTTATAGACAGATCTATCATCTTCTATCTTACAATAGATTTTACTGCACCCCAGTGCTTTAGTGTTTACTGTTCTTGGCTCTTGTTAATTTCACCACAGTGTAAGCAGTACTAAATAATGTATTGACTCTATCTCACACATAACTGAATCTAACCTTTAATGAATGAATGTAAATGCAGCAAATATCTTTCCTATATTTTCTTTTCTACATCAAGCTTTTCTGTGTGTGCAGAAGATGCTTCCAACCTATAACACTATTGCCTATGTTTAGCAAATACTGAGCACTTCAGAGACATAATTTTTTCCTTCCTTCCCTTCCTTCCTTCCTTCCTTCCTTCCTTCCTTCCTTCCTTTCCTTTCCTTTCCCTTCCCTTCCCTTCCCTTCCCTTTCTTCTTTCCTTCCTTCTTATCTACATTTTGTCCCTGTTTTTCTTCTTCCCCTTCCTTGCTTTAACTTTCTTCCTATCTCTTTATTTTTCTGTTCCTCCCTTCCATTCTTTCTTCATCTCTCCCTTTCTTTCTATCTTTTTCTCATCCTCCCTTCTTTCATTTCTTTCTATTCTGTACTTTTACAGTCTTTGAGATGCTCCATCCAGTACAATATTTTTCCATCCACATTCATAATTTTTTCACAAATTTTTTTCACTTAAAAATGTTCATTTTACAGAGCTGAAAGTATACATCTAAGTTTTTCTTGTACTATTATATAACTTTAAAGTTTATTAAATATTTCTTAAGTAAAGAAATCAGCGTGATATAGAAGTTGAAATAATCAAAGCACTCTGCTTCACAAATTTTTATTTAATCACTCAATATGAGGGCCTAAAGTTTAAATGTCTAATATATGAACAATCTTGATATAAGTGAAAAAGTGTTCATCGTTGGTTGAACTGGTATTGCATGTTTGTTCTTGTTCTTGTTCCCTTTATGTGGATCCTAAAACTTAATAGTTTTACAGGACATAATGCAGTATCCACAAAAATACAATAAGACCATTTTTTGTGAATTATTGCTGGTTTCTAATAAAACTTCCAGTAACAGTAACTGCAAAAAAAGGACAAAAACTTACTTTGCTCATGAAAAAAAAGATCTCCCTCTTTTTTTATTAGATAGAAATTTGAGTTTTGTCCTAAAAAGAACTCAATATGGTCTGAAAATTTCCAAACAACACGATTAATCATTTCAGCCCTTAAAATGGTGCTTGTTGAACTTTTGTAAAAAACACATATATGTGGTGTTTTATCTTTCCAGGCCAGTAGATAGGAGCCCTGCATTGTAAGGTGTATTTCACACAAATTGCTGCTATGCATCCAGAAGTGGTAAACTGCCCCACAGGTCAACACATTTGCATACAAGTAGTCCCTGGGTTACATACAAGGTAGGGACTGTAGGTTTGTTCTTAAGTTGAGTTTGTATGTAAGTCGGAACAGGTACATTATTTTATTAAATACAATTAGGACAGATGTTTTTCCCAATATATATTAGGCAGTGTGGTGTCAGTTACTGTATAAAATCCTCACTGTGAGTTGTTCACAAAAAAAGCAAAAAAAAAACTTTGTGGATCCTAGACATTCATTAACTTCTGGAGCAAGCTGTGCTTTGATTTGTAAAAGGAAACAACTGCAGAGTTTATCTTGGTCATTAAAGAGTTACAAGAGGCTGCAGAAAGAGCTCACCTCCTAAGATCACCCACAACCTCAGCTGTGTTTAGCAAAAGCTTTCTTCTGCAACTCATACAAACTTCCCCTATAGAGCCTCTGTCCTGCACAAAAGGAGCAGGGAAGCCCCATTTGTATATAGGAGACGTCTGTATGTCGGATGTCCTTAACCCAGGGACTACCTGCATATTGCTTGGCTTTATGGTGGCAATAGGATTCTTCTTCCAAAGGAGGAAACGCAACTGCACAGCCAGAAGTGACTTGTCGCTTCTAGAACCTAACCCACAAACCTCCACAGTAAAAACAAAGTGGTTCTCAACTGCCCCCAATTGACTTAAATGTGGCAGCCAAGGACCCCCTGCAGCCTGGAGCAGTCAGATGCATCCTAAACCAGAATTTAGCTCTTGTAGTCTGGGGTAATTCCACTGCAGGGGTATTTTTTATTTTTCAGTTCAGCTGTAAGCTTCATAAAGATGAAAATGTGGTGAAAATGTAGCATTGGTATTGTTGTCCCACAATATTATTTACTGATCGGACGTGCCAGATTGCGAACTTTCCTGCTAATGAACACTATTTTTTTACTGTTGGGGAGAGTGTAGCAAGGCACCTGACATTTACCAACAACAACGTCTATTACAGTGCTTTTTGATTCTTTATTGTTGATGAAAAGGATCACTAAAGATTGTTTCCACTGGCAATTTTGTTTTTTTTAAAAACACTGACAAAAAATACAGAATACACTTACCATAACCTACAACCTTTAAAGTGCCAAAAATGCAGATAGTAAAAAGATAGAGCCATATTAGCCAGCACAAGTCTGAGTTCTGTCTGGAACAAGCCCAGGGTGAATTCTTAGCATTGTCCAAGACTCCATTACATTTAATCTAAAAGTGTTGGGGAGGATTACAAGAAATGTGAGTAGTTAAAAAAACAATACATAAATCAGCCACAAGCTGCTCAGTAGAAGTTACAAGCTTTCTTAAGCTATCTTGCTTTTGTCTTTTTAGAGGCTGATGAGCAAGGTAAACATAGACAAATCCTTGGTTGCTGGATTTCCAGATCCACCTTGTTTTGACTGTATACCTACAAGGGAGTGGCGGCATGGCAGAACAAGTCAATGTGTTCATGCAGCAGGTCTATCCATCTAAAATGATTAGAATGCAGATAATTAGTTTTCAGAGCTGAGAGTGCTTTCTTTTGGAGCTACTACTCCCTTGCACAGGAAAAGGTAAACATTTTACTGCCAGGTCTGCTTTGGTGTTAGGAATAGGCACAAGAGTTAGGTTAGTGGTAAGGGTTTCTTTTAACTTAATAATAGTGGTGGTCAGATAGCTCCGATCAGAGTTGATTCTGACTTGGATTGGAACTATTCTAACATTAGAATGGAACTCAAATGTGTTTGAGCATTCCAAGTTCCGATTAGACCCATTCCTTTTTTTTTTATTACTTCATACTTTCATTGACAGGTATAGTAGGGCTTTGCCAATCTGGCCACCACCCTTTACCTGTAATTCACTTCGATCAGGCCAGTCCACAGCAATTGGGTATTTATGTATTAGACAGTATTTATTCATAGAGAACCAGAACCAATTCAGCTGGTGGTAAATCAAATAGCCATGGTTAAGGTCAATTATTGTCTTAAATACTTTCTGACCCGTTCACTTACTAGCCCTAATTTATTAAAGCTCTCCAAGGCTGGAGTCAATTGCTATTTGTTGGCAAGTGTTTTCAATCATGGACCAAATCTATTTCAGGTTTGCTAGATCACCCAGGTTCACTGGTGAAAGTGTATCCTCTCCAGCCTTGGAGAACATTAGTTAACCAATAATTCTTTAGTTAACCAATAATTCTAATGACAGGTATTGTTTTCTAATGACGGTCTTCGAGAGCTTTACTAAATCAGACCCATTGACTGATAGCCATGATGTATGAGTGGAGACCTGCAGTCCAAAACAAAGGGGGAAGAGGTGCACTGGCAAGGAGTCTAAAGAAACCTTTGTTAGTTTATTGGTTTATTAGTTTATTTGGAAATAATATGATGGTAAATATTTATCCTGGGAATATTATTTCAGCTCTGGACTTAACAAATTATTGGTTAACCAATTTCTTTCTGACCCTATTATCATTGAAGGGTTGTACAAAAAGTAAGCACCTCTTTCAATACCCAGTGTACATAAAACATATACTGTATGCTGTACATTTTGTGGCCTTGAACTGAAATGTATTTTCAGTTATAAATAATAAACAATTGGTCCTAGAAGGAAACAATATCCTTCTTAAAAGTGACTCTTCTTGGTTATCTTTCTTTAAAAAATGAATTTCAGCATTAATCAATAGACCTTAGCAAGTGTAAATACTAAGGATGCTAAGTATTTCACATTTCCTATATTTAGTTAGAGTCAGTGTCTGGGCTTTTTTTATATCTATAGTCACTAGTTTGTTGCTCATGTTGGCCCTATTATAATTCACATCTGCAAGTAATTGTTCAACATCCCAGATGGTTTTTTAAAGCTGCTTTTTAAAGGAGCTGGTCATTGGTTTCTGCAGATAATTCACACACCTTCAGCAGTTGTTTAGGAGACTGTGTTAGAATTGTCACTTAACCAAAAACAAAAGACTTTATACAAAATAGAGATTCTACAGGTGTTCTAAAAATATAGTACTCTAAGACAGAACTAACACTAAACAAATGATAAGGAACTTGCCTTGTATTGTTCATCCTGTTAGTACTCCTACTTTATCCTTTAATGGAGCTTATGGGAGTTTTATAACACACCCACTAAATAGATCGCAAATTAGTTACAACAGATTAGAAACATTAAAGGTGCGTACACACTTCCAATTTTTATTGTTCAAAGCGAACGACGAATGTTCGATTGGGCAAAAAATCGTTCGTAAAAAAGTAACCAACGACGCTGACGAACGAGGAAAGTTGTTGGAAACGAACGACCGGACCGGCGGATCGGATTGGACGACGATCGTTGAACATCGTTCGTGTGTACGGTCGTTCGTTGATCGTCCATGAACTGAGCATGCGTAATGAACGAACGTTCGTTCACTTTCCTGTCGTGCACATAGTTCCTCTATCGCTCAAACGATCGTATCTATTGTGTGTACAATATCTACGAACGATCGTGTCGTTATCTCTATGTGCAGGATCGGTGCTATATGATCGTTCGTAGATATCGTGCAGGAACGTTCGTCGTTCGTTTTCCAACGATAATAATTGGAAGTGTGTACGTAGCTTTAAAGTTCAGTTATCACCACAGCTTTAAAATGTTAGAAGAGGATTGCAGGACATGTGGTTTATTCACAAACATATACAAAAAAAAACAAAACAAATGTGCATTATTGAAGTGAAGGATACACAAGTGTTTGTGCGCCTATACACAAGCGGTACAAAATAATATAGAATAAAACAGAGACTCGAGCTGCAGGACCCCACAACAATAGGCAGAGCTTGGAACTGGAGAGAACTTGCCTGTATGGGATTTGCATCACTAAGGCTATGTACATGCGTGCAATAATTGTCATTGGAAAGGACCTTTCACAATCGTTTCCAATGTCAAAAGACACAATGCATGAACAAGTGCTGTACATACAGTGAAGTTCTGCTCTATGGAGAGGGGAGGGGGGAGAACGACGGAGCGGCACCCTATCCCCTTCACTTTTTTATGATCATTCCTTGTTCCTCGTAGATTTGCCAGGACAGCCGCCTGGACGACGTATGACAAGCGCTGCACACACTCCAGATTCTTGTCCGATATCAGGCCTGAGGCGATTTTCGGATGAGAATCATCTGACATGTGTACATAGCCTTAGTTCTATAGAGATAAAAGAAGATAGCTTACAATTCAGACTGTCTAAATACATAAAAAATAATTATCTGTTTTGGGTTAATCCTTAAGACACCACCATTACATGTTTTATATTCATGTGGTGGTTTGGCTCTTTTAAAAATGCTTTTAGCACTATCCTATGGGCATTTAGACATTTTGTACAAAATCCCTGTGTACACATGGGCTCAGGCACTACTTGACTATTTCTTCATACAAACTACACACACCCCCACAAGAAAAACAACATAGAACACAGTAAATTGGAACAATAAAGGTGGCTTCAATATTTTATTGATTCATTTTTTTTTATTTGACTTTTTAAAAGGCAACCAGGAAGCCAATATTAATATCAAAATATTAAAAAATTGTACAGGCTGCAGTTACCTAAAAAAGACTATGAAGCAGTAAGAAGTGATGGCAGACATCAATGAGGCAGTTGTGCCAAACCATGAGCGCAACCTGAAAGTCAAATTGGCTGTAACTAGCAAAAGGCCTAATACCACAAGTCTGTGTAAAGAGGAAACAGGCTAATAAAGTGTGAAAAATATTTTCTGTGTATGTAAAGGAGAATGAAAAGGATGGTAGCTAGGGGAGCAGACAAATACAAAGGCAGAATCGGAGGGTGGAGGGAGAAAAAAAAGTTGAATATCCCTCTCCAGGTCATCAAGATTCCCAAGGCCAATTACAGGTCAGAGGTTGAATTGGCCCCAGATGAAATATTTACCATTGCCTAGGATATGTTTTAGAAGTTCAGATGCAAAATCAATATATAAATGAGAAGCTAAGCAGACCTGGCTCCAAAATGTTGTGTCTATACCTGGCCCTCCAATTAATAAATGGAGATCTTAGTCAACTAGTACTATGGTGTTCTAGCATCAAAAGCTTTTCTTCCTGGATCACACATGGCATTCTATAATGTGTTATAAAGAAATGTCTGCAAAAAGGAGACATTATTCTTTTAGTAACGTACTGTTAAAGGTAAGGAGTCGAGATATGCTAGCCATACATTGATCAATATTTCTAAAAGTTTTGATATGCACATCAAATGCAAATTCAGTGTAAACATAAAAAGCAAATCTTTTAAAAATCAGGGAATTTCTGATTTAGGTTTAAATGATAATATATTGATGGGAAATTGGATCAGGAATTATCAATCTGTGCTGCTCCCCTCACTTTGTCCACCAATAAGTATTGAGACCAGAGTGTCATAATAGTAAATGGGCAACTGGATTTTTTTTGGAATTATACATCTGTTAGGAATACTTTACGTTTCTCCCACAGAAGGTTTCTTTTGATATGACTCCATCTCCAAACTGTTCAGTGAAGTGTTAAGGCTTTTATCTGCAAATAGGATAGATGTTGAGTGTTTTCTTGTGCTAAATATATTTGAAAATAAAATGTTAATAATATAGGGCCATCCTATACATAAAGAAAAACCTGCTCTAGATAGTTTTAAAGATTCCAAAGATGGATTTCAAACATTGTCCTTGTTCCATTGTCCATTTGTGAAATTGCTGGAATAAATTAATATGTAGTTAAGATCCATTCATATAGGGCTTTTATAGGATAAATGTACAACTCCCAGGTTTATTATTCTACAATCCAATAGTAATGTAGTAACATAAACAGGGGGAAAACGTAAACTGATGTATATGGGTTACAAAATAAGTCAAAGTCATTTGGTGCTGGTAGGTACATCCATACCCACAATTCTAAATTTCCTTCTGTTTATTATTGTGCAAGGAAGAATGTGACCACACAGACAGAAGCACAACAAGATACATCTGCGCATCTTGAACCTCAATGCTGAATTAATTAGCCTAAATATAACTATTCCTTGTTTCCTAATTGACCACAAATGGAGCTTCCTCATTTCTTCAGCATCAACAAAGGAAACTGCAGTAAATTGAATTAATTCTAAGTAAGAGCCAGAAATGAACAACATGTTATCCCTTTCAACAATGATTTCTGTATATATATCTTTCCTGGTCACTGTCTGCTTACTGGTATTGGATAATGGATATCTGTCATGTCATCCCTCTAATAGCAAAGATTGGTAAAAGATGAAAGCTCTATGACGCATGGTGGTTCAGCAAGACTTTTCTATACTACTGCATGCAAAATTCAGACTCAAGGTTGTGATATTTTCTTAACCAAGGTCAACTTAGTGCAAGTAGTAGTGATCAAAGGGGTTAATCTGAAACTATAGGTGTAGGATAGAACTTCAAACACTAATGCCCTCATCTGAGGTTCATCTGTAGGTAACTGCATTGTTCATGTACCTCTACAGATTACGCCCCATGTGCATGTGGGAAGACATCTTAATTTGTTATTGTTGCACCAGGAAACATAGAAACAGCATTATGATAAAAGAACGGTCTACTTCATTAGTGCGGTACTAGGTTAAAAAATATATATATATGGGTCATATACCAAACATTTGAAATTGGTCATGTGCCAGATTTTCATTCTCATGTGCTTTCTCTCAGAGAACCCATTAGGGTGCTAATTAAACTGCCTACAGGGGGTTTGTGGAAATTGGACCCTTATTCAGAGTTACTGATCGTACAGGGCTTTAAATATCAAGATGGTTTAACATTCATGGACCATACTAAAGAGCTAATTTGCACCAGTGATGTCATTACTGAAATTAGCATCACTAAAAACAAAGAGAATTGGACTGGCAAGGAAGAGTGTTGACTGGCAGGATGTGCCAAAGCATATGATAGCAAACTAAAATGTTGCTTGCACAATAGCTTGAAGGAGCAGCAAGTCATTGACATACAACCAATAGGCTCTCATGGTGCTAATGAACCTCAGCACTAGCTGTCCTTTTAGCTCTATGATGCTTTAGTTATGGAATCCCAGGGCATGCTGAACACTAGACATGGTGCAGGAAAGGGCTACAACTTGCACCTAGCTGCTAGTTGCCCATTATAACTATTGACATATAATGGATGACTATATAATATTTGTTATTCAAAAGCAATGCACCAATTTAAGCATTAATTGCACCAGTCATTTAATATTTGGAATCTGGCTTAAGCTGCGTACACACTTCCAATTTTTATCGTTCAAAATGAACGACGAATGAACGACGAACGATCGATTGGGCAAAAATCGTTCGTAAAAAAAGTAACCAACGACGCCGACGAACAAGGAAAGTCGTTGGAAACGAACGACCGGACCGGCGGATCGGATTGGACGACGATCGTTGACCATCGTTCGTGTGTACGATCGTTCGTTGATCGTCCATGGGCTGAGCATGCGTAATGAACGAACGTTCGTTCACTTCCTGTCGTGCACGTCACTCCCTGTATCGCTCAAACGATCGTATCTATTGTGTGTACAATATCTACGAACGATCGTGTCGTTATCTGTATGTGCAGGATCGGTGCTATACGATCGTTCGCAGATATCATGCAGGATCGTTCGTCGTTCGTTTAACAACGATAATAATTGGAAGTGTGTACGTAGCTTTAGCTAAGTGGTGATTTGAGCTCAGGAGATTGATGTTTGATGACCACATGCCACACAAAGTGTCCAGTGATCACTAGATAGATGGCTGATCTAAAGCCTTTGATATTTGTTTAACATTAACCTTGAGCTGACAATTCAATCTGATTTTAACATCTCTGAACAATTAGTTTGTAATGAGTCTGCGTATACACGTTTAAAAACTATCGCTAGAAAAGAACGATGAACGACCGATTGGCCAACAGTTGTTCTAAAGAAAAGTGACAAACGACGCTGACGAACAAGGATTGTGGTTGGAAATAAACGACCGGCATGGTGGATCTGATTGGCCGACGATCGTTCACTATCTATCGTGTGCACAGTCGTTCAGTGATCGTGCATGTTTCTGCAATACATTTTCACATTTACATGTCACTGCCTGCATCATTCAAACAATTGTATCTAGCGTGTGGACACTATTGGTGGATTATATTTGACCGATCGTGCATAATCGTTGATCGGACGTAATCGTTCGTTTTCTAACTATAATTATTGGAAGTGTGTACCTAGCTTAACCTTTATTAGACTCAGTCTGGCCTTAACATGCCGAAAAAGTTTATCTTTCTCCTAACACCCTAACAAATCATTCCTTCTTTTTACAGTTAATTTTGGCTCCTGTGTTAATCTGTCATGCATATCTCTCTGTTTTTTCTTGCAATACAATGAGCACATTCATTTATTTTATCATAGGTATTTATTGTTGAAAGTACATATTGTAACTATTACCCTCAATTAGTATGTGTGTCCTCTGTTTTTCCAATTAAATCAAAATCTTTCCTTTAGATCATATATATCTGGTTTTAAGGATTGATCTCAACTCAAGTTACAGCAGCTGCTAAGTATGTATTTAATCTTCCATTAATCCTCCTGTCAGAGAGTAACATTGGTCCACCTCCAATAGAAAGTCCAAGTTCCTGACTCAGCAAGTGTCATGTCAGAGCTCACATCTTCTTCTCTGCATGTAAAAACACAATCCAGGTGGACCTAAGAAGCACAAGCAGTTCTGTGGTTAATGTATTTCAGCCAGTGCCGTAGCTGCATTTATCCATCCACAGAACTTTTATAATCCGTATGTGTCAGTAATGAAAGGGATAAGATGGTAAGCCTAGTCCTCCCGCTGTCAGGCTGAACACAGAGGAAATAATCACTTTTAAAAATCACAGTCTGCAAAGTAATGGTTCTCAAGTCCCACTTCAACTTTAACTTGTTGGGGACAAGGTGTCTTTTTCCATAGAAAACTATTGTACTTGTTGTAGTACACTACATTACTGTAGCACATTTTTCCTCTTTCCCATTTTTTTGCATGAAAAAAGATAAATTAATTTTTGAGTCCAGAATGTTTCTAAAAGTTTGAACATGTTAGTGACTTAAAGAAAATTCAGATGAATGTTGAAATTATTAATTGTTAAGTATTTCTAATTCCTAGTAAGAGCCCTTAAATTGTAGGATCCAACATTTATCCCCTGCGTATTAATTGTCAAGACATCATTTTAGTGTGTACTGAGCCATTGCTCTGTATTCCTTCCAACTACTAGTGAGCAGTGTATAACACTTTATAATTTAAAAACTGAACTGCATGCTCTTGTATAGCCAGTGCCCACATTTAGGAAAAAGTGTGGATTCTAAAGGAGATGAGACGAATTGAAGATTTGGATTTACGTGTAGTAGTAATCAATAGATTTAAAGATTAAAGGTAGGACCTAAAGCACTTACGCCTTGTAGTGTAGAGCTTGGCACCACCAGCCAGCCACCGGAGACAATGGAATTGATTTATTTATGAAAGCTCTCTAAGGCTATGTACACATGTGCAATCATTGTCGTTGGAAAGAATCATTTATGATCCTTTCCAATGACCAACGACTGCACGATGCATGAATGAGAGCTGTACATACAGCACCGTCCTGGCCTTTGGAGAGGGGAGAATGACAGAGCGCCACCTCGCTGCGCTCTTTCTCCCTTCACTTCCATTAGGATCATTCATCGTCCATCGTCCATGGATCAGCCAGGACGGTCGTTCGGATGATGGATGATGAGCGCTGTACACATGTAACATTATCGTCCGATACCGGCCCTGAGCCACTTATCGGTTGAGAACAATTGCATGTGTGTACCTGCCCTTAAACTGGTGAAGATAGACTATTACGGGGGAACCTGGGTGATGCAGCATACTTAGAATGGATATCATAAAATAATTTGCTAGTAGTTGGCAAAAGTTTTCAGTCTGCACCAGATGCATTTCATGTTTGCTGGATCACCCAGGTTTTCCAATAATAGTCCATTTTCTCCAGTCTTGGAGAGCTTTAATAAATTAGGCCCTGTGGAACTTATGCACAGGTTTTATAATCAGTGGCCATCCAAAGGCCGAAGATGATCACTGTCTTCACAAAAAATCCACCGTGAAGCTGGCAGCAAAGATGTTACCTTCTGAGGATGCAGTGATGACAGGGTTTGCTATCACTGCAGAGAGGCTGCACACTGGTAATGCTGTACATACTTTATATTAGATTATGGTAGACACTCAACACCCACCAACAAGTTTAGTTCCACTTTAAGGTTAATGTGTACTTACCTGATGAAGAGCACCAGTTCTTATCTGTCATCCCATGTATTATTATATAATATTTATCATATTATTGTCATTTCAGTATTCAAAGTAAACACAGCTTCACCTTATGTAATAAAAGAGCACGAAGGTCAAAATATATTATTAGTGTTGAATAATACAAGTTATTATTGCTGGGACTTTGTTTATAATTAATATTCTGTACAGTGGAAAATACATATCGCTAAAAAATCCTTTCAAATCCTCTGTCTCTCTTTCTCTCTCTCTCAGTCAGAGGTCTGTACACTTTGCACATAATCGGCCTGATTTAATAAAGCTTTCTAAGACTTGAGAAGATAAACTTTCATGGGAGAACCTGGGTGATACAGCAAACCTGGAACAGATTGGGTGCATGACTGAAAACATTTGTCAGCTAACAGCAAATGATTTTTAGGAAATCTATTTCTGGTTTGTGGAATCACCCAGGTTCTCCCATGATAGTCTATCTTCTACAGTCTTGGAAAGGTACTAAATCAGGGCCAGTGACTATTTGCACTACTTTAATGTATAAGGCAAGCATGTGTCTTTGCATTCGTAAGAAGAAGGTGGATTACTTCTATTTCAAACTTAAGGCTTTGCACTGATGTACATTTTCTGATTTATATTTAAGTGGAGTTTTATTAGAATAAGGCCACTGGGTATGTGAGCGTTTAACCACAATCAATTCACAGCGTTTGGGTTTCAGTAGCCAATTACCTGTTTCAAGGACTCATTTGGTGGAACAGTGACATCATTCACCCAGGTAAGCTCCCGCTCCATGGTTTACCCTTTGCTGGAATCCATTAAGGTGGCAGGGCAGATCAGCTTGGTGCATTTACCCTTAGGTTAGTGAAAAGCAGGATTAATTTTCGAGAAATAAACATACAGGAAATCATTGTTCAATTAGTAGACAAACACATGTGGTCTATGTGGGCACTTGGTGTTTTCATGTTGCACTAAATGTTGGTAAAAAATTTAGTGAATACGGTTTATTTAAAAAAAAAGTTAGCATATAAAAACATCCTAAAATCTGAAGCAATCTGAAGCCAAAGCTCTGCTCCTTATAAACTCCTCATTCTGCCATTTTAAAGCCAGACTTTTTGGCATATCAGAAGCCGGATCTATTCTCATAAAATAGGAGATAGACAATTGCCTGGGACTGGAAGGAAATGGCATAAGCCAGTGGCAGCACCTTTTTAAGTACAGAGAGATTTTCCATTACTCAAGCAAGAAGGTTTCAGCCTGACAGAATAAAAGAAATATTTTTGTTTTGGCGTTCAGTAACAAAGAACTCTGCAGTGTGCTATAAAGTGCTATGTACAGTAGAGGTTAAAGTCATTGAATGTGTTCATCAAATCCAATTCAAATGTGTTTTTTCCTAGTGGTACCGCTGCCTTAAATAGCTCCATTTGTCAGATTCAGTTCATGGGCATAAAAGAGTGGTGATAAAAATCTATCGGTACAATATGGCAGCCATTAATGTTTCAGTGGCTGTAATTTAATCCCGATGGGGTAGCTGCAAAATATGCCTCTCAAAGGCTGAACCAGATGTTTCCACAACCCAAAGACGGGAGGAATGAAAAAGGATCCTTAAACCATGAAACTCCACTCTTGAGAGAGAGAGAGATAAATGTTCAGTTTGGCCCTGTCAGAAAAAAATTGGAACTCTGCCGTTCTGCTGTAAAGTTAGGTTGGTGATGACTAAGGCGGCAGCCATTTTGAATTTGGTGGATTCATTTGACCCAATTTTTTTTCGGCTTTATATAAATAAAGGTCCCAGAAAATGAGCAGTCACATTTTGTACAACAAAACGGAATTCTCAGGGCTAAACCATGGAAGATTTTATTGTCCAAAACAACAAAGATTCAGCTTTTTAGTTTAAAGAATTAAGTTGTAAACCGACTTTCATCGGAATCTTTCTTGATAATTTCCAGTGACATTAGAACAAACAAGGGGTGACATGGTGTCTCAGTGGCTAGCACTCTGGCCTTTGCAGCTCTAGGTCACAGGTTTGACTCTCGTCCAGGTTTCCATGTTTTTCCATTTGCTTGGGATTCTTCTTGGTACTTAGGTTAATTGCCCCCTCCCATCAGCCTTAGACTGTATTAATGACTTATGACTGAGGTAGAGACATTAAATTGCGAACCCCCTTAAAATGACATGACTATGGACTTTGTAAAGCACTATGTAATATGCCAGTTCTATAATAATACAAGTAAATAACAATGTTAATTAACAAGCACTGTACTGATCAGTTTTTTTAAGTGGGGAAGATGGGCAGGAGGCACCACACTGTGTCCTCCTCCATAGGGAATGACAGCAATTGTCCCCACTTGGTTGTTTAGCCAAGGCAGATTGCTAAATGATGCTGAGAGACATTTGTCATCGCCTGTCACCTCTGCAATAATAAACCTTCCTGCTCACAACTTTTTCCTAATAAACTTTAGCTCTGCTTTAGGAAACAAAAACATGCAGGACTTTACTGGCTTCACCGTACTGCATGATTTTATAAATGGGAAGGGATATAGTGTGTGTATCGGCCAGCAGATAGCAATATATCTTTACATATCTTATTTACAAACGAGTCCCTAAATGAAACAAACCAAGATACCCTAAATGGGTCCAAAAGAAAAATAAAAATTCATACTAAGTAGCTTGGAGGATGAAATTCATTGTTTCTGTCTATGATGTGCCAATAGTGAATTTGGTAATTGTGCTGCAAAATTCATTTAGTTTATCTGAAATCATACTACTTATCCTTCCCTATTTCATATATTAATAGTGCTGTATGATGTATGTGTGGTTTAGGCACATTTTGGCAATGTTTTGGGTTTCTTTTTCTGGCACCTACCCCAAATATTGTTTTTTTTTAATGCTCAGCCCGAAAATGCATAAATGTGAATGCTCCCTAAAAAGTAATACTTCAAATGGAGCCCAAAACAAAAGCAGCAATTATAAACAGAAACAGCACATATAGTTTATCAGATTAATTTAAAAACAGTTAAATATTTATTCAGTTTACAATTTCTTTCTGCCATGTCTTGTTTGTGAGACATTTATTACTGAATGTTCGTTTAGTTTTGTGTATACAATAGAGAACTGGGAGACAATATAAACACAAAGCCTTTAAGCTATGTTCAGACATGTTTTATTTAGGGTATGTGAATCACCTCCGTGCTTCAGATGTACTTCAATAAACCCTTCCAGCTTCTCTCAGCCAATTGAACTTGAAATAAAAAAAAAGAATGTTTTATAGATTTTCCTACAAATTAGTATTTTATTCTGCAGGAATTCACTGTCATATTATTGTCTTTCTTTGTCTTCCTAAAACGTGTGTCTACAAGGTTTTACTTCAAAACTGGGTGGTAGCCATAGGGCCTTAAATGAAATACCCTACCAAAAAAAGAGCAATTGTAAAGCGGGCCTAAATTAAAATGTCCACCTTTCATAAAAGGGTAGACAACCCTTTTATATAAGTTAAAAATCACCTTCTTTTCAGGGGCAGGGGGTTTAAACCCCTTTTTTTTTAAAGCTCCTCCCCTTCTATCTTTATTGTTGTGGTGATAAAGACAGAATGGGAGTGCAGAGCCTCCTGGGATATATACATCATGGATCCCTGCAGGCTTCTGGCTGCTCATTCTGCGCATGCCTAATGTCGGGCATTTGCAGAAGGAGCTTTTTCTTCAGTTTGGGAAAAAAATGCCATTCTCGCACATGAGCAATAATATCTGCACTCTTTTTTTCCCCACCTACGTCACCCTATCTCGCACCTCCACAGAATGAGATCGGGTGACTTAGGCAGTAGGCGGAACAAGGGTACAGAAGATGGCAGCGCCCAATGCTTTCTCTGTGCCAGGACAAAGGAGGAAACTAGGACGACACAGGACCCAATCCAGGAAACCGCTGGAGGGATCAACTGATCTGCGAAGGTAAATATGTGAGGTTAGTTTTGTTTTTTTAAGTTATTTAAAAGTTATTATTCTTGGCCAAACCCTATTCTGTGCAACCAATTTCTCACCCTATAGATTGCACACTGGCTCCTTTCCATTTTATAGATATTTTTCTATGTCTTCTGAAGCACCCTTGACCTGTGACTGAACTCTGAGGCTTTCTACTCATAGTGCACAAAATATGACACTGTTTTTATTGTAGATAGGATGTTGTGTTTGTACTTGGGTGCATCTTAGCAAACAGAACAGAAATATGCGCTGTCACTGGCTCCTTCAGCGTGTAGTGCACAATAGACATCTCACATAAAGGACTACATGTCATTAAAGTATATCTAACACCAACATTTTTTTGAGGATCTGATAGGTATAGAAATGCTGTAAATTGTTGTTGTTGATTTTTTTTTTTTTTTTTTTTTTAAAGATTCCCTATCATTCTCGAACATTGTGCAGTCCCTGATGTTGTAACCCCTGAGCATACACATATGAGATTCGTTGTCCTCAGTATCCAACTAAAAAAACAGAAGAAACTGCTTGTTCTTTTTTAGTGTGCCCGAAAATAAAAGCTGCTTTAAAATCACAAACAATTTTTTGAAGATAAAATTACTTTGCATGTTACTTCTGCCCAAAAAAGTTCCACTTCAAATCTCAACATGTTTTAGGCCTGGATGAATGGTGGGGTTGCTTTCCTGCATCCTTGGATCAGCCTGTGGTTGAGACTCTACATGTAGGGTCTGGCCTCGGGCTACATATAGTGACTGAATGGAGATATTACTATGCAGTTTGGGACTGCCCACTGCTGCCTACTCTCAGATGCTGAAACACTGGTTCATTAACAACCAGTTAAAAAAAAAAAAAGTTTGACATACAAGTCTGCTATAGGTGGTAACAAAGTAAAATGTTGTGCTAAATGTGCAGAAAATACCAATTTTACACAAAACTGATTTAGGAAAAAATGTATTGTTTTTGATACTTTTTATGTCCAGTAACTTTGGACTTTGGATTTCGGGATCTTTAGCATCATCCTTTATATTTTCCTAGCTTGTAAGAGGAGAACAGTTACATATTTGAGGCAGTAACAGTTGTTGTGTGGTTCATGTTGTGAAAGTGAATGTCAGGAGATGTGTTCCTCCTACGGTGAACTGGGCTCGATGGTGACTCATACAGCATGTTTTCTGTGTGCTTGTGTCATCTATGACCTACATATTTTATTTCACTGGTGTTCACAGTATTATATTCAGGAACAAAGAGACAAAGAAAGATTTAACAAAAGTTTAGGTCACGAAGACCAAAGAGAGAGGAAACCTTTGTGCCTTGTGTCCTTCATCTTGCCTCCTCTCATTATTTTAGTAGGACATGTTGGCCACACCATCCCAGGTGTATAATATCTACAGGTTACTTTATCTTTCTTAAAGTAACTGGACTATATATTTTTAAACATACTTTACCAAACCATATTTAAACATAATTCAGTATAATGCTTTTGCCATAAAAGCCCTGTCTACTAGCAACCATGTGCACCATGAGTAAATTCCAGGAAAGTAGTCACTTCCATTAATGTTGTCATGTCTGGACCCCCAAGCCACACTTGTTGTGTTGTAAATAATCACACTAAGCAATCCATATATTGATACAAGCTAGTGATTAGAAATGACTTTTTAACATTTTTTAGTGAGATGCTCCTTGTTGTAAAACTCTGGTCCACTAGACACCAGTTCCCCAATCTAGCTCCACACTCTTAACCTATTGCAAGCCCCCACTCAACGGGAGGGCTAGCTGTGCCATCCCAGAACATGGTTGCCCCAGGACTTCTTTGCACAAAAGATGGTGGCATCTGGGGAAGGACTGACAGAGGACCAGGAGCCCACAGATAATTCAGTATAGGGAGTCTAGCAGAGGCAAGTTTATATTAGAGGTCATACACAAGTAATTCATCCAAACATGGTATCCAAGGGTTAGGACAAAACAGAGTTTTTCTAATTCCATATTCTCCTTCCTGCTGCAAGGGACAACTCCGGACAGAATAAAAGGGAGTGATACTGAGGTGGAGTACACTGGATCTCTGATCACAGTCCTGTATGAGGATGAGTCCAAGCTACAGACAGGACTTTTTCTTTTTTGATTTATATGATTTTTTTCTGCTTTATTCAGATAGGTGGCAATACACCTGTCAGGTTTACCATACATTTTCTATTTTCTGCAAACTTTTTGCATAAAACTAATGGCACCCATGGACAGTTTTAATAGGAAATTTATCACATGTGTGTTTACAGGCACTTGGAAGGCTTATATACTGGCAGTGGAACAAAAGCACATCAACTCCAGTGGCTTTAGGCATATGTATATCCAAGGAGCAAGCAGTCATCCCTAAAGATGGTCATATACACTGCAATCTGAGTGTACAATTTCTGTAAAATCTTTTTTTAGGTTTAAGCAGCTGGTATAGTGTGAATTCTTTTTTTACACATTCAATTTAATTTACAGGCAATCAGATACTCTACTTTTATCATAGTTTGTAAATTATAAAGAAGAATGTGCAATAAAACGGCAACATGTGTGAAAAGCTTTATGTTTAGGGGAACTATAGCTTAAAAATCCCAACTACAGCACCCAGTACAGACAGACAACACAATCTGTGTGTATTACCATAAAACAGAACATGAAAACCACATACCTATTTAATGTACAGCGCTGCGTAATATGTTGGCGCTATATAAATCCTGTTTAATAATAATAATAATATTAATCTGCATCACACAACTGCATCTCACATACTTTTATTAGCACAATATCATTTTATCTGGGAGGGACAAGTAACCATCTTCACTTTAAATACCCCATCATAGATAACAAAATGGAAGTGAATATTTACACAATTTTTGTAGTTAGGATTCTTTATGTCTTTATATCAGCCTGTATGGTAAGTGCTGCTATGTAGTATTATGTTTTGTATTTGTTGTATCCATAAAAGACCCTTAATGTGCATGTGCAGTACATAACCAAGAATAGCACAACAAAATCTTTACAGGACCCCCGACTCTCAGCTTAGCCATGCTGAGCTTTGCCATTTTAAAGCAACAGACTAGATTATGAATATGTAGCAACACAATCACACTTTAAAGAATTTACTGTGCACAAAAACAAGCTGATCAGGAGCAGTGAACATATGGCAAATACAAAAGGAAATGGGGCTTCCTAGGCAATGTACGCTCCAGCATCTAAACCTTCACCAGCTAAGTGGAATATCTAAGATAAAAATAAGATTTAGGCCATTTGACATCTGTTTTACATGCAAATTTTATGCAGAAACCCAAGTGCATAAAGCATATACTGGTACCAATAAGGGTGGGGGGGGGCTTAATAATGCAGTTAAAAAAACATACCATTTCATGTCAGTGAGGCATAGATAAATGTGTTACCACAATGCAGGTAATGCAAGGCACTGATCTGGAGTTCAAATGATTTAGAATATACTGTACAATTATTTTTATTATTAAACAGTATTTATATAGCAGCAACATACTACACAGCGCTGTACATTAAATAGGGTTTGCAAATGACAGACAGATACAGACAGTGACACAGGAGGAGGAGAGGACCCTGCCCCGAGGAGCTTACGATCTGTTGATCTGCACTGCAGCACACTGATATACACAGCACTGAATGCAATTAGAAAATGTGTGAATCAACTTTTACTGATGATTCATGCTTTTTTCTAATTAAAGCCATTGTGTAAAATGTATGCATTTTGGTCAAGGTTAGGTGAGTCTTGGGTAAAAACATTTAAAAATAAACCCTATAGTGTTATAGTAGAATCTTAGAATACATTACTCAGTTCATATAAGACACAAAAACAGCATTAATGGTGTTTCAATACACACTGCAACCCAGAATTGCAGCATATGCATTGCATATGAGTTTATGACTTTAGCACATCAGAACAGAACCCAGAACAATATGCAAAATACCAATGACATCTGGCCTAATAATCAGTATTAGGTTTCCCTGTTCTGCTAGACCCCAAAGCTAATTTATTAAATTACCTCTTTTTTAGTGCCCATTCACATGATAATGAAGTGCACTGAACACATTAGTTTTCATGCAATGAGTTGTGTTGCATTAGTTAGGCTATTCTTCATCCTCATGGGCTGTTATTGCCCCTCAACACACCCCACACAATATTGTGATTGCATACGACATAAGCAGGTGCATTGCGGAGCATTCTTGTTATGCACTGGGATCCGATTGGCTTTCAGTGGTAAATGTTACCTTTCTGGATGGTAACGCATATGGTAATGAGTATTGTGACGTGTGCTATAATGCACATTATGTTGTGAACGGGCCATGAGTGTACCTAAGCAGCATTCTGGTGTCTTTCCCAAGCAATCTCATTCATTCAACCTATTCTCTTTAGTAAATCAAGCAGCTTTATGCATTGCTGTAAAATCTGGAACAGAACAGGTTAACTAACCCGTCAACACATCATGGCACAGCTGTGACACTATCTGCCAAAGCCCCTTTCTTAAAACGAAAAAATAAAAAGCAGAAAAAGCAAAACCTTTGCGCCAGTCATAGACAGACTTAATAACGCCTTGAGGATTTTGGCTGCATGAACACAAAAGGACAAGTGGTTAAAATTCCGGCTAGGCTTCTTTTATGATTAGGAGAATTAACGGAATCCTTTCAGGGGATTGAGAGACAAAATCTGACTTGTAAAGACAGCAGTCCTCACAATCTCTTAGAGAAGGAAGACAAAAACCAGTGATGTGCATGCCAAGTTAATACAAGATCCCATCTTCAGGACATCTACAGGAGGAAAGGGGACTGTGGCTGGGACCTCCCATGTACGAAGCGGGTTCTTAACTGTCATGGGTTTTCTGCCTTCCATGGCCTAATCCCCTCCATGCAGGAGGGATGGATGGCCCATAGAACAATACAGCCATGGTTTACAAGAGATTTCGTTTGTTGCTGCAAGATATTAGCATCTTTTAATTTAGCCTCTGCTCAACCCACTACATATGTTTTACAATTAGCTGCAGCTTTGTGTTCTGTACTATGTAATCTTCATGAAAGGGGGATACCAGAGCTAACATATGATATAATGTTCTCCGGTCTATTTAATAATGTTATTCTATAAAAATTGAACTGGGTATTAAATGAATTTAGTATCCTTCTCGCTACAGTTTTATGTGACAGTCTTTAGTTTTTTTATTTATTTTATTCAAAATTAAATTATGCATACAAAATTATTGCACAAAAATTATTATACTGTATACAATCTTTCTAACCCAATATTTCTGTACCTATGTAATATGTCTCAGTGAAAACAATAATAAAATAAAATGATGTGTGCATTAAAATGATTTAAAGCTGAACTCCAGGCAGATATAAAAGACACAAAATGTTGCAGCTCTGTATCTAATATGAGTAAATATGTTATTAAAATGCAGAAATCGAAATATCTGCATTTGACTTGGTATCCGCCTAATACACACCACTTACTGTAGAGCAGAGCTTAAAGAGGAGGAGAGAAAACAGCACAAGAAATCAGTATGAAAATGTTATTAGGAGAAGAATGCGGAAAAACCAAGATAAGTTATCCATGTGCTACTTTTACAAAAGTTTTTTTTTATCTGCCTTGTTCCTCTCTCTTCCTTCAACATGCTAATGAAATTTGTAATGAAAACTTACTTTGGTATTTCCTTCTCTATGTGATGTATGCAAATCATGGATGGTAGGAATAACTAAGGGGTGCTATATCCAGCTTCCTGAAATCATAATAGCACCATGATTTGTAGCCCTCCTAAGGGCTACACACTCATGGCCCGTTCCCTAAGAGTGCTCAACCCTGGTGCAAGCAGTGAGCTGGCTCTTAGAGGATGTTATGCATTTATAAAAAATGAAGGATGTCTTGAAGAATGGGGGTCAACCTATAAGAGTGGACATTAACAGACAAACATCTGCATTCCGCCTGCGTTAGGTAATGTTCACATGTGATGCTGAGCCCCTGATTGAAAGAGCTGAAACCAAATGAACAAAAAGGCCAGGTCAGGACAGTAAGGTTTGGGAGGAAAGGGCTGGATGTTATTAGATGTCCTTATTTCAATAGCGCTGGGAATAGTTAAATTCCATTTTGGCCTTTTTACTATATGTGTCTTATTGGGATGTTCTCCATTCATTTCCTGATCTTTAAAGACAACAGGAAATGAAACAGAAGAAGGAAGATCCTTGTTAAGTCAGTTGTCATCAGAACAAGTGCCCATATGGAAGATTTACCCTCCATTTCTGTTCTGGTGACACAATTATAACAGAATAAAGTCACTGACATTTATATTTCTATATTAGAAAACTAGCTGAATTATGAATCCTTTACCAATACATGAAGTTCTGGTATATATATCTTGAACTGTGTGTTCAGCTGTTCTTCTGGGGTTTTAATATTAGTCATTATTATGAAAACTTTAATAAAGGATTGCAAATTGTAAATGTGCTCAATAATTTGTAGCAAACAATCACATCTCAGCACATCTCATCTCAGTGTTGTGGATTATTGTCCTTTGCACATTTTGATTACAGAGCTCTATGCTGAAAATCACATGTAATAATAAAACTAATTTATCAGAAACAGCAAAGATAGTTCAGATATCAATACTGGAATGATAATAAAGAAAAGAGTTCACCTTGTCCATACAGGTGAGCCTGATTTATTAAAGCTCTCCAAGGCTGGAGAAAATACACTTTCATCTGTGAAGCTGGGTGATCCAGCAAACCTGGAATAGATTTCCTAAAAGTCGTTTGCTAAGTGTTAGCAAATGCTTTCAGTCCTAGACCAGATACATTCCAGGTTTGCTAGATCACCCAAATTCACTGATGAAAGTGTATCCTCTCCAGCCTTGAAGAGCTTTATTAAATCAAGCCCAGTGTCTCTGAAAAGGACATCTACAGGCCCCTGCAAATTCACCAGTAATCCCTTTCTCTTTCTACCTTATCTGCAGAATTCATTAAAATGAACAGCATTGGAGACCTGGAGGAGCAGTGATGTCTCTCCAATGGTCATGTGACAGTGCTTAGGCCTAGCATTTGGCAGCTACACACAAGATCTGTAATCAATTAGTGTATTATTCAAGTAAAATGGCTATATGTCCCATGTTTGAGTAGGAAAACACACGTAAAGGGAACTTAAAACATAATAAAACACACTAAAATGCATTTTGTGCTTTGAGAAAAACGCAGGTATGAACAGTCCTTTTAATGAGTGGATATGCCATAGGCATACTGACTCTGACCACTGGCCATTTCTGCAGTGAGTGGGAGGTGAATTTGCTGCAGCACGACTTGCTATTACTTTATTTCACTGAAACTCATTTTGATAGTTTGTTTGAAGAATAGAGCAGACGCTTATTGTGAGAGCACCCCTGTTGTGCAGATCTTTCTTTCTTTTGCCCTTTGTTACCTATCTCTGCAATCAAACACTCTGTTGACTTTGTTCTGCTGAGAACAATGATTACAAGTCATGATTTGCTTTTCAAGCACATAGAAGCAAGGCAGAAAGGAAAACAGACTTACTTTGGTCTAGGTTTAAGTTGTCTACTCAATACGTCTTTACTATATTAAACCACCCTATTGCTTCTTTGTAAAAGGTCATCATCAGAGGCTTAGTAAAAAGACAAAGGGCCCTAGTGTATAAATTAAAACAAGACCTTCACATCTCATATAAAGACCACCAACTGGCCACTCAGCCCCTGAGGTGCTGTTTTATGTTTTACAAAATTTGGAATTTTTTCACCCTTTTAGTTTTTGTAAGTCCACAAGAGGTTTAAGTAGCAGATTAAGAGAAGGAAAGTGGGAATACAAAGGAAAGGGACTTTCAATGTTTTTTTCTTTGAAGGTCTAAAATTTAAAAAATGAGCAGACATGTTTGGGCCCTGACCACATGGACTCATAAACACCTAGCTGCTCTATACATTAGATATTCTTAATCAGGGTTCTGTGGGTTCCCCCAGAGGTTGCTAGTGGTTCCCTAAATTGTGGCTTATTGACCGCCTATTAAATGAGGTTGCATAGCTCTGGAGCCAAGTACAGCTATTTGCATGACTCCAATGATGTTTAGTGGTCTATAAAGGTAGTTTACTAGCCACCACTGTAAGTATGGGAGCACTATTAAGTTTAAGAGTCTTTTTTCCCAAAACCCCAATGACAATGTCAGTAGGGGTTCCCTGAGACCGGAAAATTATTATAAGGGTTCCTCAGGGTAAAAAGGTTGAAAAAGGCTGCTGTACATCATCATTCTTCAATACCTTTAAGAAGAACGCTAGCTAGCACCCTTAAACCCCCTATCTCAAAGCCTACTTGCTAATCTATTTAGCTTAGTCTGATGATGAAGTCTTTCCACTGCTTCCTCAAGGGTGGATGGTGGGTGATTCTTCCTCCACAGGGCGTGTGGCATTATTATCCTAGGCTCACAGGAAATGGAATAAATGGTGCTGTCCTCAAACTTATTTAAAACAATAAAAGAGCAGTGGATTGGACTGGGAATCCCAAAATGTATGTCTGCAGTAAATGTAGGATATACAAGAAGGCTTAGACCCTGACACATTAACTTGGAAGTGAGAACATATATCTACATTAGGAACGCCTAATCTTTCCCCATTCTTCTAACAATGCACTATTATTGCTGTCTGTCTCCTCATTATAGAGATTTTCTAGCATTTCTCCCCTGGGATGGGGGGTACATAGAAAGTAACAAAATATTTGCCTATTGTAACATCCTGGGATTTAGCACTCCTGGGCATTTAGTGAGATATTAAAAGAGACATGGCACTTTACTTGGTTTATTCTAAAGAACTGTTTCTTTGAAGTTACCCTTTAGATAGTCATTAATCCTTTAAATATTTTTATGCTGAGCGTGATTTCACAGAGCTTTTCCTGCTGAGTTTCCATGCCTGATATCTGTCAGATGAGAGGATGTTCTTCTTAGTAATGCTTTATGTGTGACGGAATCATAATGTTTCCCGCTGACCTTCACATTGACATGATGCAGAGATTATCAGATCAATGCAGAATTTTCATCAGGTGGCTCTCAATGTAAAGATTCACTAACGCGAAAGGCTTTTGTTACACCCTAAAAAAGATTAAAGATTTGAAATGACATAGGAAGAGAAACGAACTTGTGGTTGTGGTGGAAGATATCTATGATGAAAACACATCTACTGACCATCAGATCTTGGCGGAGGATATCCATTGGGCAAAAACCTGTCCTGATAACCAAGGGGATAGGCATCTGCCTTTCTTGTTCTCCTACTCCTTTGAATTTAACTGAGAAAAAATGAAAGTGCTGCCATGGGTGCTGGGAACCACCAACATGGATATGATGTCAGCAGCCCCAGTAGACTGTTGAGTTGTTACCCAAATAACACAATATAGTGTACCTTGCTTTGAAAAAAATATAGAAAATAATGGGACAAAAGGAGGAACAATTCCATGCTTTGAAGTAAGATGCACTAAAAATATAAAATGAGCAGCCTTAACACAATATGCTTTAATGCAAAATAAACTCTCTAAGACTGGTGAAGGTAGACTATCATGGAATAACCTTGGTGACTTGAGAAACCTGAAAAGGATTTCCTCAAACTCCTTTGCTTTAAGTTGGCAAATGTTTTCATTCCTGGTTGAGATCCATTCCAGGTTTGTTGGATCACCCAAGTTTCCCCATGATAGCCCATTTTCTCCAGTCTTGAGGGGCTTTAATAAATCAGGTCCAAAGTGTCCAATGAGAGTATAAAATCATTCCAATCGGACAGCAATAGGAAAGTTGGCATGACTGACTTTGCAATATAAGGGAGTTTGCAGTGTCACCCAAAAACACTATGAGAAATCTGCATTTTGTATAACTTCCATAAAACTATAAAGAAAACATTTTTGTTAAAATGATTGTAAAATTTTCTGGGTTGAATAACTAGCTTGCTTATTTATTTGCCTTGTTTCCTGGAGCTGATTGTTAAAATTTTCAGTAGATGTATACAGATTAAAAATTTGAATCTCTAAATGGCCACGAGTCAGTGCCAAGGCGTGTACAAAACCCAGATCTATTACTCCTATCAGATCAGATTTTAGTTTGCCTATTATTTAGTTATCGGCTAAACCATTTTGCATAGTTCCGTCTAAAGCCTGTAAACAATCCAACCACTGCATATCACTTTGCATATGCTACAAATACTTGTTACTGAGCATAAAATAAACATTGTGTCCTGTTTATTATACAAATGTTCTGTGTTCAGGATGTCTATAGAGTATAATGCAAAAACCATACATCCGATACATTTATCTGGGCACAGGTGTCTACTATTTTGTTTAAAGAAGAACATTTATTCAGGGCTTGGAGTTAAACAGATACACTTGGCTGTACATATTTGATTATATATTATTCTTTCCAATATAGGCAGATTCTGACCGTTTGCTTTATGTATACTCCAAATTATCATATATTGAATGTATCTTACAGCTTTTGATTGCACCCATTAGGGATAATTTACCTATAACAAATCATATCCAAAGATTGTATTTAATAAAGACTTCACATTCTGAAAAGCTTTATCTTATGAAGCACTATTACACTACCCACTCAGGAAAATGTAACAGTGTCTGCACTTTCCTTAATCCCTAGGTATGTTCTTTATTCAGCAATATTTACTTACTGTCAACCCACTGCAAAAAACTATCTATGATCCAGTGGCAACTGGAATGGAAACAGATGGGATGACCATTATGGGCCCCATATCTGACAGTCCTGGTTCCAGTTCAAGTCTTGTGATTGGATGCTAGACCAAATAAATTACACATAGGGGAGGTCAAGATCACCTATATACCTGGAGGCCCTGCTTAGTTAATAAGGGTTCCAGGGCGGGTCACACTGAAATGGCAAAGTGACATCGTCTTTTTAAATGTAGAAAACCGTACCAACCAATCATTATATGCTTGAGAAAAATTATTGCTAATTAGTCGCTATATGTTTCTGCACTTACACAGAAATCATAACTGTAATAATATTTGACTACAACCTCTCAGATTGTAAGCTCCTCTGGGCAGGGTCCTCTCCTCCTCCTGTGTCACTGTTTGTATCTGTCATTTGCAAACCTTTGTACAGCGCTGCATAATTTGTTGGCACTTTATAAATACTGTTTAATAATATTCAGAACTGCAAAAGTGATTTGAAGGATCACCCAAACCAACGTCCTGCTCAATTTGCAAGTTCATTTGTATAGTAGTTTTGCATCCACAAATCTTAATATGATTCCAGTCCTGGTTCTTACAATGCAAAAGGGTTAAAAGCTTTTTTTTTTTAAAAGAAAATATATAAAATCATATTTAGTAGATTTCTATAATACATGCACATTCCCTCATGATCTATCCTCCCTAACATGCTAAAAGTAGAGAACGATAACTGGTACAGTGCCAGAAATATAGTGTGCTCATATAGTAAACTCTGAACATATGGTGTCAGCCCTGTCTACCACATTAGTGATAGATTACACAGATTACACAGGACACAGTCTTCTTCTCATCTCCTCCCACCTCCATATTTCTATACCCCCTCCTCGTTCACAGGCAAAGATCACTGGACATTATGAGCTCGCAGGATTGGTGGTAAAATGCCAGTATTTTGCATTTATCAAACAGATATAACAAAACACTGTAGACTGCATACTTAGTAGATCAAAAGGGCGCTAATAGAAGAAGTTCATTGTATTGTATACATTCCCTAAAGTAAATGTTAAAATGAGGCCATCCAACAATTACAACAAAAAAACCTTTCCTGATAAACCCGAGAGAAAGGAAGGAATGTGAGGAATAAAAGATGAGGTGGCTGAATTGTATTGTAGACAAAGCTCTTCAAGTGGTGTAATTCCATGGAGCAAGTAAAGTCAGAGATAAACAGAGAGGGGACTTCTATCTCTACAATCCTAGAAATGATGAGTCAGAGCCTGGCCGGGCCCTATATCTGGGGGAACACCAAGGGACAGAGTCACACCCCTTTAGCACCTCATTTGTTTTATACATATATATGGTGTTTGTTTTTAGTTCTATTGCATAATGCAGATCAGAGATCAGACCTGCTTCTGTAGCTTTCCTCCAGATGTATCAGATTATCCCACAATACATTATGTGTCCATATCGGTTCTACGCGTACATTCACATTTAGCTGTTAGAACAGAGACTGGCTGGCTATGTATTGCAATGTATGCAAACTAAAAATTCCTATTTTGTGCACAATATGGATGTAAAATAGAATATTAGCCTCACCTAGAGCCCCTACAATTACAGAAATAAGCTGTATGCCCCGTAAATTGACCTTGTTTTAGAGAAGTGTTTCCCAACCGGGGTACTATAGAACCCCTCCAAATCTTCTTAGGGGTTCCTTGAGCAATGAGAGATTTTGCCCATCAGATCAATTTAATACATATCAATGATTTTTTTGGTAGCTGTAAGGGTGACATTCTTGGCAATGGCCAACAATGTAAAGAGTATTCTTCCAGTGACCACCATGCAATTTTACTGTGTCCTGCGGATATAGTAATTGTAGAAGGGGATTCCGGAAGAAGTGAAAGTTACATCAGAGGTTCCTCATGTTAAAAAGGTTGAGAAAAAGTGTTTTAGGGGATGTTCTTTTAAAGGTACACTCCTTCATATTTTTGGGGGTGTCCAAAAATGCAAAGTGTGTCAGCAGTATTTCAACTAGTCTATACTGTACTGGGAAAGTCAATCCCTAATGATCGTACTAATAAATGTCAAGCCTGTGGCACGTAACACAAGTGATTTCTGATTGCTTTCTCTTATTTTTACCTCTGCTAGACAGTAGTTAAGATGTGAAAGGCTGCTACATTCACAGGTATTCAGGTGAAAAGTAAGATGTCATGGTACCACACAAAAAAACAAACGTTCCCAGAGATTTTGTTAAAAGTTTTGGCAAAATATTGGAACCCTGGATTCTGAATTATTTACCTACAGATTTTGTTTGGGTACTTCTGGCTATTTAATTTGTTTTAGTTTATTCTTCATATCCTCTTCCCACCCTATCCCCGCTGACCTTCCTTCTACTTACCTCTTCTTTCTCTCTTCCTCTCCTATTTGTCACATCCATTTCTATACTATCTATGGCTGTTCATTTTCCTTTGATTTTTTTTCCCTGCTGATGCTTGGTTGGGTTTCATATACAAACTAGCTGGTGGTATTAGGTTTTCCATGTTTTTTGGTTGTTCTGGGAACACTGCTATCTTGCTGCCATTAAGTTTCATGTGTCTAGGGAAACTTGGACCATATCCATTCTACTTTTCCGACTGCATTTTCCATTACTCTTTCTATATTCACTCCAGCTAGAGTGCCATGAATAGTTGTTCCTATTGTTTACTGCATATGTTTCTATTTTAAAAGGTATATCTATTACTTGTTTTTGTGTTGTTAATCGAAATCCTAATAAAAATTTAATGAAAAGAAGGGCTCATATTGTGTCCTGATGCATGAAAGAACTCATGATTTTTGCCAATGCAGCCCAAAACAGTGCACAGAGCATCAACATCTACACATTGCAGTGGACTGTAGGACGGACACATTTTTGGTTGCTCTGGATGTTCATTGGTGGCTTTCTGTAATAAATAGCACCACAAGACACATGTTCCTGTGCATTACTTGTATTAAAACATGCATTTTACCTAGTGTTACCTCAACGAAAAAGTGGGCCCTTAAACTGCATAAAACCTAGTGGTTATAAGGTAAAACATGCACTCGAAAAAACTCAAATAAAAATACAAACAATTTAGAAGAGGTATGGATTTAAAATCTAGGAAAGGCCATTTAGCCTTTTCATATGAAAAAAAAATATTTTACAATATGAGCTGCGAAATATGGACGAGACTTGGGAGAGACGTTGAAGCTAGCTCAAGTCAGATCACTTTGATATATTAGTTAAAAGTACAGAATTCAGGCAGTTATCAAAAGGAAAGGTCAGCAATGGAAGGTTAAATATGTCCAGAATCCCATAAATACATTATATATGTTTTTTATTTTATTATATATATATTCATAAACGGTGTTGCATTCAGTCTAGTCCTACGATTTACAGATTTACAAATCAAAGCTAGGCTTGTGACCTGACTTTTTTCTGTTGTAGTTATGTAATAAAGTTTGGTCACCTCTCCAGCCTGTGATTAGTGAAAGCAGTGGACTAAATGAACTGTTGTTGTTGATCCCTGACAGAATATTTGCGTGCAGCATTCCATGCTCAAAGTGCTAATCCTTCAAGACATTATAGAAGGCTGACCCCAAACCCAATGCAGACACTTTCACAACTCAATTTAGAAAAATATTTAAATTTTTGAAATAATATTTTGTGAACAACATTGATAGGTGTCTGTATATCCAACTAGAGTTCAGTTTTATTATTTAGATATAAATTTATAGTCTGACTCCACAAGTTGCAGCACTCAGAGCTCACATAATGGGATAAAGTCTGTGCCCAGTGTATAATGCAGTAGTAAATATCTTTGCAGGCCCCTGAGAAAGGGACGGCCACAAACCCCACAGGACTCAGGCAACTAATTATGTCTTGAAGTGAAGTGTAACCTATTAAATAGATGGCATCTTTGCACTATTGATTGCAGTTCACAGGGAAATCTCAGCTTGTCTTGTCCAAAGGTTAATGTAATTACATGGTCGGGTGGTGGGATAGGTTTCAGCTGGGGATATGGGTAGCAGAACACTCCGTCCAAGGCATATAAAGTTGTCAAAACATAAATAATTCATCCTAGATTGGCTGGGGAGAATCTTCTCTTGTGGTTAATCATCACCATTTTGCACTACCATTGCCAGTAGTAGACGATAAGCTCCAAGACCTCCACCTGCTTTTTTTTTTCTGTATTGGAATTTAAATTGTATCAGCACATAGACCGCATATAGAAAGATTGTAAATATATACATACTTTATCTGGAAGTGAAAAAGTTCTTGATTGCATCAGACATTTTGAGCTGCAAGGCCACTATTTCCGCACTCAGGAGAAAGTGCTGCAGCAAAGTTCATGTATGTGTAAGGCCTAGGGCCACACAGGTGGTTACATCACTTTGATGAGATTTTACTGTTTGTTGTTATTTTGTTAGAATCTTTTTCATTACATTGTAATGTACTTCATTCTTTCCTTACATAGCCACATTTTACTGAGTACGCCCGTCCTCCTCCTTAAAAAAACACTGGGTACCCACTAGCCATCTTCACACTAGGCATTGAGCACTCTTTCCCCTTCATATTACTAAGAACATGGCTCCCTTTTTTTTTCTTCTTACTGAACACAGGGCACCTCCTCTTTGATCTATCCTCCCACCATTTTACTGGTCAATTGGCATTCCGTACCCGAATTATCACTGAGCACAGGGCACACTTCTTCCAACTTCTTACAGTACAACCCCTCTTCTTCACGGGCATGAGACATCCCTTCCCACTTACATATCCCTTTGTGTCAGATGATAGTGTCTCTTTGTGGTTCTTCAGAATTGTGAAGGATGAGATGAAAGACGCTTAATACTCAGTGTACTCTGAAATAAAGGATTATTGTAGGGGAATGATGATAGGGGATGTCTTTATGTTTCCTCAGCAGGCAACATACAGAACACTTGAAAGTAAGAGTTCATTTCAAAGAGAACCTACGGCGAGATACATTTTATATTATCCTCCTTCACTTATTTTAAACGGGCGAGCTCCAAAGCTATCACCCCAATCCTAACTCCACCACCTAGTAAATCATTAATCATTAATGCCGCTTCAAAAACAATATATTAGAGCAGTATTATATTTCTATCTTGCTAGGTTCACTTTAAGTAATACACACAAATGTATGTGTTCTTAATTTCACAGAAGAATCTTCATAACTGCTTGGTGAATGTAGAATAAAAAACATATTATTGCACAGTGTGCTTCAAGGAAAACAATATGGAAGCTGCTTACTTCAGCAATTACAACCTTCATATTTCTCTTGGCACAGATTTCTTTTAAAGTTCATGCATATGGTTGACACCTGTATGGTAAATACACGCTGAAGTTAGTGCTGGAGCTGAGCTGTGCTAATTGTACCCTTTTGTCTGCATCCTTACAGGGGTAAAATTTAACCAACATTTAGCTGCATCTGACAAAAATTAGATGATAATTTATTTTTGGAGGATTCAAAGAAACAGTTTAGGTTCAGACTTGCCTTGTGATTAAGCTATCTTGTTTGCCTCCTGACGGATGACACCTTGCTGCCCCTCTGATGATTGGTGATCAGAAGACTAAAGCTGGATACACACGTGCAATAATATTCGTTGGAAAGGATCTTTCACAATCCTTTCCAATGACTATTATTGCACGATGCAAGAATGAGTGCTGTACATACTAAGCCGATTATCAGGCGAGAACCATTGGACATGTGTACGTAGCTTTAGGCTGGTTGCTTTTCCCCTAACTGACTATACGTTGTATATTTGAATTCTCTACACCACAAGTGAGCAGTTTTGAATTCAAGCATCAAAGAACCCTGGAAAATTTGGAAAATGTCCATTAATTAAAGTATTTGATTTTTAAGATCTCTTAATCGCTTTGTGTATATCCATATTTGTGTGAAAACATGGGGATCAATTATCATATTGATTGATTTCATAGAATGGATATTAAATAATCAAATGTTTTTCACTTGACAATTTACATAATTTATAAAACCAAAAGCACATGGGAGATCTACCTCATGATCTGGCCTGGTCATCATGAATGAAAGAGATGTGAGAACCAAGTACAACCTTCAACCTTTCCTTTTTTTTAATAAAGTTTAAAGCCTACACTTTTTAATTGTATGTCAATCATTTAAAAGGTTTTAATTGCCATTTGTGGTACATTAAAAGAATTTGCTTTCACATCCTGTTTTGTAGAGACAAGAGGAAATTGCCACTTATTCTTACCAAATGTAAGATGTTCCCATTGTAAGATTTTGCTCTATTCCTGTTTTGATGACAACTATAAACTTTCCCTAACATAAAATGTCCATGCTAGTGGTCACCAAGACAAATAAATGTGCATATCCCCCTCTGTGGACACAAACAGCAATACAAAACTAAAAAGAATCCGGTCCTCAAAAATTTTGTCTGATTTTATATATTTTAGGACAATTTTAGTTCTTTTCTGTTCCCAACTTTTGTTTTTTAAATAGATATACTCTGAACATACATTTCCACCGCAAACGTGATCCCAAGTGAGTAGCCTGCGCTTGTAGAAGACTTTGCTCTGCATGTGTCTATCCTTGTAAAAGTTTCATTTCTTCCGAATGAAATGACTTACATGTACAAAGCCTCATCCATCACCTTCTAGCTTGTGACACGGAGAGCTACAGTCTTCTGAAATAGTAACACAAGCACAATTAGCCTTTGATAAAACAGAAGTATTTTTTTTTTACTGCATTGGTAATATGAGGTTTATAAGATCATAGCTGCCATAATGATATGTACTTGTGCTCCTGATTTAATTTGCAGTGGCTGCATAAAATGTGCAATGTTATTTCAATGAACTGAATGTACAATGCACACTCAACATGCTCTGGAAAAAAAAATGACTGTGCCTTAAGATCTATTGTATTCATTTCATTCTGCAAGCGTTTTTTAGTTATTAGGCTGTTTAACCCTTGATAAAAATCTCATTCTTGCCATAGCGAGACACTAGCAGGAGGTCCACCATGCTGTGCTCAGACTCAGGCAGGGAATTAAACAAATTGCATGATTATTGCCTAAGCCTTGTATTTTCTGTATTAATATAAAAGAAATCACAAATAATACTCGCTACCGCCATATCAGTTTAAGAAACAATCCCTTGTAATATGTCTTAAAGGAAAACTGCACTGATTGTCAGTTTATGTATCTGATAGTTCCTTTTCCCATTGCAATTTACAGCAGTACATTAAATATTACAAAATCAGTTTCTTACAACTGATGGCATTGATGACAGAGATGACATTGCTTATCAATGCATAGAAGACAGATTTGTTGTGTCAATATAATGTGCATAATAATTAGTTTATGACTATTTGTAATATATAGTATTTATTTATTTTTTTAATGTTTTCTGCTTAAATACATCCAAATCTTTTCAATAGTAAGAAATCAGAAACAACTTACATTTTTTATGTTATTTTAATTTTTAAACATTTCAGTGGTACTGATCTTCCCCAGCATATTTCAGCCACTTGCTTCCAATGACTTGCTCCAGTGTCTGTGGCACAGTATTGCCCAGGCCAGACTACTTAGGGGCACATGGGAAAGAGTAGCAAAATGGGACCGCAATTTGAAGACGGTTCGCACCCCATAACAGAAGGAGCCTGAACAAGGACCCTCATGGCAGGAGCACCAGGCATTCCTTTTATACCAGCTGTAGATTTTACACGATTGGTAAGATCTTATAATAAAAAAAAAAGGTCTATCAAAAATTACGTGACTGGTTTTTGATCCATTTTAAAGCAATAGATACGGAGAAATAAGATGGTATATAGGATGAGTATTCGCATACGTATTATATTACTAGACTTACCTGATCCACAAAGTATCGGTTACTGTGATGACATCTCTTTTTGTTGTTGTTCCTATTCCTACACTTCTTATAAAGAGAAGATGTTACAATACCTCACATTGCTTGTGATTTCTGGGTCTATATGACCAGCTTTCAATCTGCTTTGCTTCTGCACATTTTCCATCTGCTGCAAATCGGCATTTGATAGAAGGGAGCTAAAGAACTTTTCTTTGACCATAGCAGCGTATAACACATACAGTCAAACAGACCTTAACATTAAAGGCCCTGTCAAACCATAAGCTCTTAAATGCATTTTGCTGCGGTTCAACAATGCATCCAAGTGCAAGAACACATGAAGATCAATGTTTTTAAATGTGTTCCCAGAACACTGCTTTTGTGTCTGCTGGGTGGTAAAATGCATGAGCACTTAGTGATGAGAATGTCTGCCACTCATAACTATTAAAAACTTTTACAAAAAAAAGTATGTGAAACAAAAAAATCCGTTACCTAGAAAACTGTATGGGAGAACCTCACCACTGTGACCAGGGAAAAAATTGGGGGTAGCTAGGGTAAGTATCGGTCCCTTTAGGTATAGGTTGTCAGGAGTCCTAACCACTAACCATAGAGAACATAAACCAATGTTTACCTGATGTCCTTCCATCTCCTGGGAGCCTGGGTAATGTTTTTACTAAATTTCACATAAATCCCAGCTTGTAATGGTGGCAGGGAATTACATCCTCCAATCGCATGATAGGTTAGACTTATAACAACACATTGCGGTGTTTGTATTAATGCGTGCAAATTTGTTGTGTTTAACATATTTTAAACGTATTGTGAACCCAGCTTTAACTTTACGTCAAGCCATATTTTTTTCTTAATATTTTTAATACTACGTGTTATAACGTTCTCTGATTATTATTGCTCTCTGCATTCCTGTTGAGGTGTTTTCCTCTCCTATACTGGTCTGGAAAAAGGGAACAATGATTAATAAGAAATCTCTCTAACAAGGACAAGGGCAGGAAAAAAACAGAATTTCCACAGTGGAAAAAGTATACAACCCTAAAACAAGAACATCACTAGAAATCAGTGGCCACACCCTAAAACTCTGGATGCCAGGGTCAATGCTACAGAATGATGGGTGTGGGTAAATAAAGGGGGATTCTAAGGGCACGTACATACATCAGATGATTCCTGACTGATAATTGTCTCAGGACTAGTATCGGAAGAGAATCTGGCATGTGTACAGTGCTCGGCGTCCATCGTTACGACCATCCTAGAGGATCCACGGACAATGAATGAGGAACGATCATAATCAAAGTCAAGGGGAGAGAGTGCAGTGGAGTGCTGCTCCATCGTTCTTCCCTCTCCATGTAGCAGAACAGTACTGTAAGTACAGAGCTCGTTCATGCATTGTGCAGTCTTTTGTCATTGGAGAGGATTGTGATAGACCATTTCCAAGGACAATTATTGCACGTGTGTTTGCAGCCTTATAGGGTATAGGTTAAAAAAACCTGAGCCTTTTCTGCTCTAAGAAAAGGAGTGTATAATGCAAAGAATGCAGGGGTCATTATGTAACATACTGAGTGCATTAGTTGTTTGAAATATGCATAGTGCAACATGCTCATTTTACTATTACCTTTATTATTGGAACACGGCAGTACCCCCATACACAGACACATAAACACACAAATACATATGAACACTATATACACATCTACAATTGAATCTTTTGGCTAGCTACCCATCCTAAGCTTCCACTGTCATCAAAGAATATGCAGCAGTAGTGTTACAATATGGGGCACCAAGTACTGTAAGAGTGCCCATCATCACAGAGATTGTACGTGCGGCTACAGTCTGTGCCCCCAACATCCCTCCCTTCTTCCCCAGTTCTGGAGGGTATATTGGCTGGTTACAAAAGTACATCATTATTCATTTTCTTTATTGGTTTTTTGAACAGCCAGTAAAGGTAGCACATGTGCTGATGAGTGGGAGTATCCTTGTGATATAGTTAGCTGCCAAAAAGATCTTTACTCCTCCATGTGTAGACAGTAGACCTGAAATGCCAAAAAGTGATGTGGGGTTATGCAAGGGAGCACGGAATGGCACCAAAGATAATAAAGAATCTATGAATGCATATTTAAATGAATGCATTGCCATATTTAATTATTCTTTTTACTACAAAGTGCAGTTTATTAAAAATTTATGACAGACATAGCAAGTATGTTAAAATTCATAAGATTAGATTGTCGGACCTTTGTTTGATTTAGCAAAAAAAGCCAATATGTAATTGAAAAACAAAGCTGAAAATGGTCAATCTATATACTGAGTTAATTTTATTTCTATGTATAAAGCCAACAAAAAGCTTGCTTTATATAAAATATAGTTCTGTTAATCACTGCATCGTTCTCTGTTGGAGTGAGAGCTGCTGCAGCTGGAAGAATTGTTTTATCCAGGTTCTTGCTTTAAAGATTATGCATAGAGGAAACTAAAGAGCTGTAACAGAGATCAGATATGCAGATATCACAATGATAAGTCTACATTGTGCCTGCATTTTACATGCCATTAGAAATTGCAGGATATTGTGTGGAGTGTGTGGTGTCCTTCAGAGTGTTCTTTGGATATCGCTGCAGAAAATGTGGTTTGAAGGAAAGCTCTGTCACATGACTTTGACAGGTCATCCATGTTTCTTCCTCCCTCTGGCACTTTCTCTCTCCTTCATTAAAATGTAATATTATTTACATAGCTCCAACATGTTACAGGGCTTTACAGAACCCATTATCAGGCCACTAGCAAAATTAATAAGGTTTTGTATAGTAAAGCATCTTATTTTGTGTAATATATATTTTATTTTTATTGCAGATAAAGTTGTGGCCATGAAGATAGATGTTGCTAGCAAGCTGAATTACATCTGTCAATGATTTCATTGACATTAAAGGATATCTAAACTCAAGGGAAAAAAATCCATTATATCACAACTTAACCAAGTACTTAACTTTTTACCAAGTACTGAAAATACCAAATCAAAATGGTTATGTTTCCTTCTGTAAACTTTGAATCCTCTCATCTAATCGAAATGAAGACTTGTTTGATGTTCAGCCTTGGTGGTAATCATAGCTTTCCTATGAATATAGCCCTTCAGGTACAGGAAGTATTTTATTTCTGTGATTACTAGGATAAAATAAAGGACAACTTGGAATTGCAGCCAACACATCCAAGGATTGGGAAGCTGTCATATATCTAAATACCACGAAAAAAAGTCCATCAGAATTCCTAATAGCACCAACTCCAGTAACCATGAGATAATCAAATAAAATGACAGATGAATTGTGCCTAGAAGAAATGAGTGGTAGACATCTAGAATGAGATGGTACAATATCTGTTTGCAGGACACCACTAACATGTTATGGCTGTGGGATCAGAGAGAACTTAGTGTGCGTATAAAGCCAAACTTTCAAACCCTAAATGGCTAGTGTCATAGCTGATTACTTGTGCAACACCATTACAACTAGAGATCTAAACAGGAGCTAATAGGAGGGTTCAAACACCCTTTGAGCCAAAGCTTACATATTTAGGCAATCAATATGTCTGCCTCCAGGTACATTAAGCAAATTGCTTTTAATATAAAAGGGCTCAAAGACAACCACTGAAAGGTAATTATTTGTGCTGCCCACAAAAACCAACACACAATTCTAGCTATATGTTTTTTAGCTCAGGTAAAGTAAGGTAAGAGGCACTTGACTGTCTGTTATAGATCAATTTTAAAGTCCATATATAACGCTTTGGAAGCTAATTTTTAATGTTTTCACACAGAATTCACACAATGTTTGCATGTTTTTTAACTAAATTCAACTGAAAGATGCGCAAGTCTTAGTAGATACTTTTGTATAAAAATGTTGCATTTCTGTTAAAAAATAGAATGAAAAAGGCACCACCATAAATTTTCAGTAACTACTTTATTTTTTTGTTTATTTTATTTTGTCCAGAATGCAAACTTTTGCATTAATTTTGCTATTTTACAATTGTACAAACTAGGTATAAAAAGACCATAAATAAAGGAGATAAGTTATGTGTACCTAAGTTTTGGGGAAGAGGAACCAGTTACCCTTCCCCGCGCCCAAAAAAAACCAAAAAAAAAAACAAATGCAAAATTACAAATGAAACAAAAATAGAAAAACCATAACTCTAAACAACATATGAACCAAGAAAAATGTTCTGTTAGAATGCTTTTTTTTGTTTTTTTTTATCTGTTTTTTTTT